>NC_056727.1:1120272400-1120622400 GCF_019279795.1 Protopterus annectens
CAAGTACAGCACCCTACGCAGGTAGTACATGTTTCTGGGCAGCATTCTTTGTTTCAGTGTCACCCCAGAATATAATGTCCGCAGAGCACCGTATTAGTCTATTCATACCTCTGACTGGGGCAAGACCAGCCTATTCATTCTTTGCCTATGGTGAGTGTCTTACAGCCGATGTAGTCTCTGTCCATGCTGAGAGCCTTACAGCTAAATCTTTTTCTGACAGGGCAAAATCCTATAGGCCTATTCAGTATATAAATAAACAATACAGCATGTGGACAGAAGCTCTGTCATGGGAGGGTGTTGGAAAATACAGGTAAAAATGAAAACAAATGCTTTTTATGGTATGTTGCTTGCATTGTAAATCATTCTGCCATGCCAGTTAGTTTCTATTTATGCTTGTATTTCTTCTTAGTATGTCCTCAAACTGCCTGAACTTCCTTTGACCAGAGTATTCATTTGACTATCTGTAATTTCCTGGATATTTGATGTGGTGGTCAAGATATAAGCATATGTCCATATATGCATGTATGTGTGGGAGTATATGTATAGCTAGTCTGTTTCTTCCTAATATGACCATGGTTATGATGTCTGCTTGCTTTACATGGCCATTTTGTGGAAACCAAAAACTACAGCCTGTTCTTGTATTCTTTTTTCTTTATAATGGTCTGTAGTGGGGACACAACTTGCTCATCCAGTTATAAATTGTTTATGTACTTTGCTATTAAATTATATGTTATATAACTGGAGGGGGTTCCCAGGAAATCTGACCTGAGTTGCTTCATTTTGGAGGAGGTGTAAAAGTCTGCCACAACTGAGAATATACCATTTCTTGTGATACCTTCTGTGTTTTGTGTTCTCAGATGTGTGTTGCATGACTTCTGCATCAATGGTGTTCATGTCATATGTGTTTCTTATTATTTTCTTCCCATTGTGTCTTCCATATGTAGGACCATCAGACATTTCTGGAGTAAGGATGCATTCATCTAAATCTTTTCTAGCCCCTGAAGCCATTGATTGGTCACTGAGATCCACTGTGTCTACCTCTCATGATGAAGGGTAATCGCTCGACTTCTCCAGGTGAACTGAGGGTACCTGGTGACCGTCATGTATGCCTCCTGGTGGAGGTGGGGTAGAAACCCTGGTAAAGGTGGATGGGGATAGCAGCTATGTGGTGCTTCCATGTGCATGTGAACAGATACACACACACACACACACACACACACACACACACACACACACACACACACACACACACACACACACACACACACACACACACACACACACACACACACACACACGCACACACACACACACACACACACAGTGGCTGCCATTTTTACAGCTGTGAGGTTTCGTTACACAGCACTATTCCAGGCATGTTTGCACTATGCTGACAATCATGACTATATAATCTCCATCAGACCATGTTGTGTTACTTCACCATACTATTTTCTGCTGAGTGGTCACACTTTGCTTCTTTCTGAATGCAAAAGTAACTTAGATGACCCTTCTTGGGCTGTCAGTCAGAAAAGATCCCACTGTGATGTTATCTGTACTGTTTTCCCCAATGAAGACACAGCTTACTGTTTAGGCCTTATAATAATTTTATTATTGTAGCATTACAGTGTACCTAGTGCAAATGTAATTGCATGTGCTGCATCAGGCTTGCATTAGTTTCCAGGAACAGAAATCATACATATATTACTTAAATGCTGACAATCAAGTCCTGTTTGCCCATTATAAGAGGCTTAGTATGGTCATATCTCATACACCGAGTCAACAGATTTGTGATTCAGAAAAGATTAGCAATCTTTCCTGAAGCACTTCTGCTATCAAACACTCAAATGTGCAATGGAGAGTACAGAAGCACAGTACGCAGACCATTCAGTCAACACAATGAACACTTCACATTGTGATGGCACTAGCAGTGAGTGTGTGTGTGTGTGTGTGTGTGTGTGTGTGTGTGTGTATGTGTGTATGTTTATGTCTGGGTATGTGTGTTTGTACCTGTGCATGTGCAAGTGTCTGTGGGCATACATGTGTGTATATGTGTGTATGTATGAATGTCTGTGTATGTATGTGTATGCGCATGTGTTTACATCTGCTTGCATATATGTGTGTCTGTGTGCATTTGTATGCACACATCCATATGCATGTGGGTGTGTTGGGGTGGGGGTGTTTGTTTGTGTATGTGTGTCTGTCTATGTGCAAAAATGCATAAAATGTAATGCGCTGAGTAGCGAACTGAACACTATATTTGCCTAGCAGACTAGATGCTCAAGGCACAGAGGAGATGAGCATATTCACGTTCATCATTGGTACTGGAAGATTAGATGGCTGTGGGTTGTAGTCTCATGGTAGGCACCTGATTAATTTTCCAATACTGACATGGAGGTGCAGCATAAGGGCTGCTGCATTCCTGAGTGTACTGTCATTTGGATGAAACATTAAACCATGGTTCCATCTGCCTGAGCTGGTGTACTTTGGGTGTATATAAAAGATCCCATAGCACTAATTAAAAAAACAGAGTAGAGGCAGTCCCCCAGTGGCAAGGCCAAATTTCCCCTAGTAAGTATGAATACTACTACAAGTCTCTCCTGAGGATAAGACATGTCCTTAGTGGGATTAACCTGGGTTAGCAAAGACTAAATACATACATAAATAAGTAAACAAATAAATGAATAAATAAAATACATCTAAAATATTAGACAACACTTATGTAAGTATGCATATATTATTGTGCTGTAGAAAATTGTTATCAAAATTATGACATGCTCATCCATCTTTCTAGCATATTTAAATGACACTGTGGTGATTTCCATCTTATATGTATACAGAGAGAAACTTACAACATGTACAAAAAATGAACTTGTATTCCTATTATAGAGATATTTCAGTGAATATTCAACCTGTTATTCAGTTCTGAATGATATGCTATCAGCTGTCACACCTGCTGAAATTAATCATTTAACTCTGTTTGGAAAAAAATCATCCCCAACAGATAAAATGATTTCATATTCTCCATCATGGCATGCAGCACCGAGATAGTGCCCATAAGAACAATGTACAACACAAGACATTGCAGGAGCATAGCCAGTACGTTTAGACTTGTATGTTAAAATTCCAGAATGCAGTTCCCATCACACAAGTACAGCACCCTACGCAGGTAGTACATGTTTCTGGGCAGCATCATTTATTTTAGTGGCACCCCAGAATATAATGTCCGCAGAGCACCATATTAGTCTATTCATTCCTCTGACTGGGACAAGACCACCCTATTAATTCTTTGCCTATGGTGAGTGTCTTACAGCCGATTAGTCTCTGACCATGCTGAGAATCTTACAGCCAAATCATTTTCTGACAGGGCAAAATCCTATAGGCCTATTTAGTATATAAATAAGCAATACAGCATGTGGACAGAAGCTCTGTCATGGGAGGGTGTTGGAAAATACAGGTAAAAATGAAAACAAATTATTTTTATGGTATGTTTGCTTGCATTGTAAATCATTCTGCCATGCCAGTTAGTTTCTATTTATGTTTGTATGTCTTCTTAGTATGTCCTCAAACTGTCTGAACTTCCTTTGACCAGAGTATTCATTTGACTATCTGTAATTTCCTGGATATTTGATGTGGTGGTCAAGATATAAACATAAGTCCATATATGCATGTATGTGTGGGAGTATATGTATAGCTAGTCTGTTTCTTCCTAATTTGACCATGGCTATGATGTCTGCTTGCTTTACATGGCCATTTTGTGGAAACCAAAACTACAGCCTGTTCTTGTATTCTTTTTTCTTTATAATGGTCTGTAGTGGAGACACAACTTGCTCATCCAGTTATAATTTGTTTATGTACTTTGCTATTAAATTGTATGTTATATAACTGGAGGGGGTTCCCAGGAAATCTGACCTAAATTGCTTAATTTTGGAGGAGGTGTAAAAGTCTGCCACAACTGAGAATATACCATTTTTTGTGATACTTTCTGTGTTTTGTGTTCTCAGGTGTGTGTTGCATGACTTCTGCATCAATGGTGTTCATGTCATATGTGTTTCTTATTATTTTCTTCCCATTGTGTCTTCCATATGTAGGACCAGATCAGACATTTCTGGAGTAAGGATGCATTCACCTAAATCTTTTCTAGCCTCTGAAGCCATTGATTGGTCACTGAGATCCACTGTGTCTACATCTCATGATGAAGGGGTAATGGCTCGACTTCTACAGGTGAACTGGGGGTACCTGTGGCCATCACGTATGCCTCTTGGTGGGGGTGGGGTAGAAACCCTGATAAAGGTGGATGGGGGGGTCACCTGTGGTAACCCATCAGTGAATGAGTAGACCTCTGAAACTAAAGTTCAGGCAACTAAACATCCACATCAAGAACAACACCTTCTAGAGTGATCTGGGACTGGCAGACACTTGCTATCAGGCCTCCAGGGTAACAAATATCCCACGACATCAACAGCTTATGTGTGAGATAACTGGGTATTTTCACCTTTGGGCTGACTTAGCAGTCTGGCATCAGAGCAGCCCATTCTGTTTTCTTCATAGTGTTACACCTCCTTCTGTTGTCTTTCCCTATACATTGTTTGTTGTTGAGCTGTCCAGTCATAAATTATTCTCCCTCTGGCTATATGAGTCCATTCACTATCCACCCCACTTTTCAAATACACACCATGCATCTGTCTGTATGTCTTACATGCTTGTTTGTCTACACTCATTATCTGCCTTTCTCCCACTATCCCACCCCAAAGCCACGTTTTGATCCAATCCCCATATACTCTATTCTTTTAATAATGATAAGTTGACTCTATCCCCCAAAAATATCCCTTCCATCTTTACCAACTCTCCATATTGGTTCCCTCTTGTGTTCTTTCCTCTCCTTGGTGTACTTCACATTCCTCCTGTCCTCTCACCCCCTTTTTCCCATCTATATAATAAACATGATGGAGACTGTGGTGTCTTATGATGTCCTACCTGCCTCTTTGCCCCACTTGCTGTTGCTGTCTGCTAAAGATTTACACCTAGCCACTCCTATTCAAGAACAGAACGATGGTTTTGTCATGACATGAAGCATTTGTGATGACATGAACCATGCCAGTCATGCATGTTGTAGAAGTGATGGTTCTCAGGTATGCTGACACAACACTGATGTGTATACTATCCCTACTCACCTGCTTTGTTACCTGTCTATTATCTCTGTATGCTGCTGCCTGTTACATACATAATTAGTTTATGCACACCAAGCAGTGAACTCCTTTCCCTCAGAATTCCTGCTACACAGGCATACAGCAAAATTCTGTAAATCTCAGTTATATTCTGGGCATACAGTGGTGAAACAAGATCCTTAAGAGAGTAATGAATTGTCTTTGACTAAAGTTCCACAGCAAGGAAATACCTTTCCATATTGCTGCTAACAAATATGGATATGATATATGTCCATTACCAACGCACAGTTGGTCAATTTTATTGGAAAGTAACAAATTCTGGAATTCTGAATTCAGGGAAACATGAGATTTTGTTAAATTTGACATTACTGTCCAGAACACTCATTCACTGTAAATTAAAAATTTTCTTATACTTATTACTTGAAAAGTGGCAGTTGCCTTTGTTCAGTATTTGTAATCTGTTCCAGTTTTGTTATATATAGAGGTATACTAAACTACTATAATGAAATTGCAGCAGTGACCAAAACGTATATTTAACCATTGATATAATTTCTGGAATTTCAGCTCATAAAAATCAAATATTTTATTAGCTAATTGTAAATAAGTTCATATGTAAGTACTAGGATAGTTGCTCTTGTGTGTCTTTTTAAGCCTAGCCAGTTTGCATTTCAAATGTAAAAATCAAACCCTGTACATTGTGATTGTGAGGTTATACCATGTCCATTAGACCAGCCCCATTACCTTCATCAAGACAATGTTTTCTCCCCCTTGTGAAACAAAAAAGAGTAATTTATGATTACACAGTAGTTATTATATGAAGCAATGTGCCAAAGAACTTTAGACATGCTGAAGTTATGGAATGTTTGGTAACAGACAACATACAAGTTAGCTCCTACACGTACAACAGATACTGCATGAGCCTCATTTAAGGGAAGGGAAACTAATCAAGACACAGAGGAAGTGTTCTTTTCTTTTTAAACAGCAGCTAGAGTTCTTTAACTTGGAAACACGTTAGGGAACTGCTAATAGCAAGGGTAAGGACATTTGTTTGACATATTTATGTGTAGTATTTAACATTTATATTTCAAAAACATTATTTCATGTTTGTGTAGGAATGACCTCAGCGCGACTGGATTTCTTGGTCCAGAGTCACATATACTTCCAGTTGTGCCATAGTGGTATCCATATGGAAGCCTAAAGCCACAGTGCTCCTTGACTACTATTTACCCCTTGGAAAATAATATTGACATGTTTAATATTAAATAAATATTTTACAATGCTCTTTTCCCAAAGGTGAGGACTAATCTTCTAAGATAAGCATGATCAATCCAGTAGCCAATAAGGAGCATTATTACTAAGCTCATCAGAAGTTAAACAGTCAATGGCAAAGTACCTTATACTTTGTTTTTCAAAACACTATCAAATGTAGTTCACATAAAAAGAAAGATGAACAATGTAAAGCTTGCTCTGTGCCTCTGAGATGTTATTGATTTGTTAACTCAGACAACCCACAAAATAGAAGTTTCCCTTTTGAGGGGGAACCCATGACTCCTCTTTGAATAAATGATTTACAGAGGCCTAACATTTGGAAATTGATAGTAAAGGAATTAAACCTAGGATGAAGCAATTTAGTAATCAATAGCCTTAATTAATCATCTGGTATAAACTGCCAGCTTTGCATCTACGAGGAAATTAACAAGAAACTATGTTTTTTTTTATTTCAGAACTTTTCTGCTGTTAACTTACTTCCTTAAGAGAATCATACTATTTTATCTTAGCCAAGAACACTTACGAAATGCTAAACAAATCACACACAGGAAAAAGATATGTCTACTGGGCTGAATGTGTATAAATTGCTTCTTTGTTTTTCATCCAAAATTCTAGAAATACAGTTTTAATTAAAAATGTCATGTCATATTACAGAACAAAAAAACTCTATTTTGACACAGTCTGACAATGCCTAGCAAAGTGTAACTATTTTCTCAGGGAGAACTCATTACTTGTTAAAGTTAAAGAATGTACACTTTGGGGTAGTTGTGACATTCAGGTGTATGGACCTAAGCTCCCTAACAAAAAAAGTGAAGACAACTTAATTTGCACTTTATTTACATTTTACTAGAAAATAATCTCCTGCAGTCTCAGCATCTCTTGAGAATTTGATTTAAATCAGAGGCAGCAAAGCAAAGGGATTTGGGGACTGATGCAGTAAATGCAAAAGTGTTATTGCACTGCCATTTTGGGTTGTATCAGGTGTACATAAAACCAGAAGACAGTCTTGTAATTATGACTATTTGGGTTACTGACTGGAATGTTTTTGAGACAGATGCTTAGAAATAGAGGATGATAACTTCCTGGCATTGCATCAGATTTCTCTGGAAAGTAAGAAAGGTTATTTATTTATTTTTGGGTATATTTTCTTTGCTGGGTATGTTGCAGAAGCAGCAAATTCTTTAGATGCCAAGTTAAATGAATATACAGACTGATATAAATTATGATAAAACAATCTCCAACTAGGTATGCTTCCTGGCTAGAAAGTGAAGCAGTGACATCTAGATTATAAGGAAACACAATACAGTAGTGACATAATGTGCTTCAGTTAAGCAAGTATGAAAACTCTAGATAAAATAAACATTACCATCGTAAACTGTACCTTAGTGTTGCTTTACAGAGTGAACATATTTTCCCCTGATTTTCTTTTATGTTTCATTTTCACCATCTACACTAGCTTAAGGATTTTTATTTGTTAGATATAGGAAAGGACATTTTAGGTGATAGTATGGAAACACAGCCTCAAAATGTGACATGACATTATAAAGAGTTACTTCACCACTGCAGAGACAGCAGATCTTGAGAAGTGGAGAGCCAAAGGAATGACTAATGAATGCTGAACAGAGACGTGAACTCACTGTGTGTCTCCCAGTGAGACATCTTATAAAGTGCTGATATGTGGCTTTGTGAAATTTTTTGCCAGCGCAAACTAGTTTTTTTGGAATATCCCACGATTTCACCTTCCAAAAATTACTGCAGTCATCTAGTAAGGCAAAATACAAGGAGTTCAGGTCTTACTCTTGATTTCAATGGAAGCACCTTGGAAACATAGGTTCCAGACTGGTCTACACAGCTTTCACTTTTTGCAGTGTACTTTATAAAGGTGATTTTACACACCACTAATGATATGTAAAGCATCAGTTCATGATAATTTATGATGTCATGCAGTCTCTACACAGTACAAACTCCAGAACAACTTATTCTAGAAAGTTTTACATTCTATGCTTAGTTTTATCATATATTATACATGTGTCCTAGATGTTATATAGTTTGTCACACATTTAGATGAAGAAAGGTTCAGGGGTTCCTATTACGTTATCAAAAGATAACGTACTCATATGCTCAGAACTTCGAAATGGCCGCATTTAGAAGATCACAATGTGGGAAGATTGGGATATTTGCTCTTTCCTCACTGTAGTGCAATCTCAAAGTTGGAATATATATTTAGAGGAGGGTGTGGGGGCACAGCCCCCACAATAAATGCTTTGATATGCGACAGTTTCGATGTTTTGAGGGTTTGATTACGTTATCTTTCGATAATGTAATATGAACCCAAGGTTCAGTGATATGGTGTAATGCATGGCAAGAAAACAGTTTTCTGACAGAAGTTTCAGAATCAAACATTTTAAAATGTTTAGAAACCTATTTAGAACCATCTTCATTACCTAAACATAATACTTTGGTTATAGACTTTATAATATCAGTTGTAAAGGATTGGCTTCTTACAAAGAACAGCTCATGAGTTTAAACTTATTTTATAACATCCAGAGTTGCTTGCTATTGGAATGAATCTAATATCTTCTTTTCAAAGTAGATTCCTCCTTAGTATATTCTGTAACAAACCTTTCGCTACATAAGTAAACACATTGTATGCACTTGCATAACTTATAAAAACAAACATGCGTATTAATTTTCCAAATACTGTATGAAACAAGACACATTAGTTTAGGCATAGGGCTGTTATCCTGTTCACTACAGAGACCATACTACTTTTGTGCTGCAGTATCAATTGTATGATAGCACAGAAGACTATGAGATGGTCCCCAGTCATAACCAATTTATTATGTGTTCGAGACATGAATGCCAAGAAATTCACCTTGAGATCGAAGCTTGAAAAGTGAATCTTGGCATCCATGTCAAGAACACATAGTAAAGGGTTATGATTGGAGAACTGATCATAATTCTTTGCAGTGCATGGAGCTATATCTGCTCCATGTACTACTTCTTACAGGAAAAAAAAATCATTAAATGTACAACTGGCTTTTAAAGCCATAAACACTTAGTAAGTGCTGCCAGAAAGGAAATAACAAACGTTCTTACATTACAGAAAGTCAGAAACACATTACCAGTATAGGCAGTAGGCAGAAACAAATCTATATTTTATTCTGCTGTTGTTGTTTGCTGGTCAGTACTAGCACATTTAGCTGCCTAGTGTGATACTCAGTCTTAATAGGTGAAGCGGGAGTGCTTAACATTTTTTAAGATCGGGTCTTATACTATAGAAGTGCTTAACTGATTTGTCTTTTTTCCAGATATCAGAGCATAATCACTGCATTCCATTTACTACATATTTTTTTTCTGAATGTGACTGCTCTGTAGGCACTGCTGAAATGAACTACATTACAACAACCCCTGAAACATGCAAGGGAGGAATTCTGCCCACCTCTACACTGCTGCAGCAGTTAGTAGAATAGCTTTTGATGTCACTGTAACTTGGGGCAAAGTGACATTGCCTTTACAGTGACCCTTGGTGACTTAAATCTAAATTCAGTAGTATTTTATCTACTGACCCTCAGATGACAGCAGGTTCAGAAACCTGCAACATGCAGAAAGATGTACTCTCTTCATATCAGTTTGACTATTGTTTTTTTTTGTTTTGTTTTTTTGTTTTTCAAAACAAGACTAAATTAATCCAAAATTAAATTATAAATCTATCACATCATAAACTTTTTAACTGCTTTATTAATTTCTTATATAAACTTCTTTTTAGTCATATCTACCCTTTTATCTACATCTGAAGGAGTACACACACACACACACACACACACACACACACACACATATATATATATATATATATATATATATATGTAATATCATCTCCACTCATATATTAATCTGAACCAAATTAACAAATGAACTTTATAGCAAATGCCTAAAGCTAACAAACGCACACTTTCTTCACAAAAGCCAATCTCTTCTGCTGAACAGTGAAAAAATATATGTTTACTTTTATTTTGCTTGTGCAAAATACTTTTTGTGTCTTTAATTCCTTGCAGAAGTTAGAACTTTATTCTACAAATCTGCAGCCTGTATTTGTAAAACAACAGTCCTTTTCCCTCTGAACCAGAAAGAAGTATGTAGAGAAAGAAGTCTGTAAACCATAGTCATTTTCTACAAAAACACTTCTATCATATGTCTTACAACATGCAAATGCTGTTTCAAAAATTATACCGAATGACTACCTTTAAGGCTATGATTTAAATTACTGGTTGAACGAGGATCATTTTATTGTGCGTTTAAAGCTGTGTTTACTGGTGACATTCTCTTTGTATGATCTGCAATTACAGCTGCAAAACTTTTTTTTTCTTAGCAACAACCATCCAGCACTCTCAGCATGTTAATGTTCTGGTTCAGCTGTTTTTTAAAATGCCCATGTCCAGATGTGGTGATAGATCCTTTTATAATCCAAATGGAGAATCCTTTGACTCTGCTAGTCTGGAATATGGTGCATGTGCTGATTGTATGTAATCAGCAGTGCAAGTCTGTTCCTGCCTGGTAAGCAACACTTTCTGGAAGTAAAAGCAGATAAAATCATGACTTTATTCTCTGTGGATTTATTAATACCTATTAAGACAAACATGCAACATTTCCTGATGAGGCCGCCACACGTGCAACAGTCTTCTACATTTCAGAAACTGGCCTAAGGTTAATTCTGATGTGGGTAGTCGCTGGGTAAGCTGGAAAGATAAAGTTTGAATAATAACAGGCATTGTTTGTAAGGACAGAATTTATGTGCATTAGTGGATATGCTAGAGATAATTAATTGGGAAGAGTTTGAGAAATTACACCATCCAGGTGGCTAATTGGGGAAGCATACTTCTCAGCTTTCCAGTTTTTGTAGGTACACCTTAAGGTTTTCCTCAAACATTTACATCAGTCCTAAAATTGGAAATTATTTTGAGAAGTTTTAAGATAAAAGTATGAACATTTAAAAAGTTTGTCTAATATGCATCATTTCCCCAAATATTTTTTGCATTGTTCATAACTCAGAAGGTAAAGTTGAAATCTGTGGAGGAAAGGAATGTGGTGATGTTTAAGAACATATTCAATGTTTAAACACAGGAGAGGGAGAGACTGTTATAATAAATAATGAGAAGGTGATGGGAGGCATTTTTAGAATTTTGGTAGGAGTATTTACCTAGATGGTACAGAAACTATTAAACTGAGGAAATAATTTCTTTAAATGTAAATAGTGTTGCATGTGTTTATTTGTAATAAAGCAATGAAGAAGGTATACCTGAACTAATCCTTGTGATTTGATGGCTATTAAATAAGTACAATTGTTTGTTGTTTCTTTAAATGGAGTTTGTTTTAAAGTTGCCATTGAGGTGCTACATCTTCTTGTGGAAAGGATAAGCCAGATCTCTCTACCTGGTGGGGTTGGATGGCCGAACTTTACACAGGGTTACATAAAATGGATGCCTTATGGCCCTCTTCTGGCAAAGGATTAGCAAACCTCTCCTTGCAATGATGAAGGGCATCCACCTCTGGGGTGAGCTATCAGATGGCAGGTTGTTAGCAGAAAAGCACAAAAAGCACATTTATGGCTGTCTGGACATGTTGTACAGAGGAATGAATGGACTCCTAGTTCAATGGTCATCAGGCATTGGGACAAGGAGCACCTCAAAAAATATTTACAAATTGTTTACAGTGTTTATGTACATAGGGATTATGATCCCAAGACACCCACACCCCACTGGGAAGACTTGATTTTTCACACTCCCACAAACTAAATATACTAACAATGAGGTTGCATTACTTCAGACAGAGAGGTAGTATTTACATTTCCAGTAAAACTGAAGCTGAATTGCATTTACTGATATTGTTTTTGTAGGTGCACTTCATTCATATTTTAATTTGTATAGGAACATAGGAATATGCTGGACCAGCAATCATAGGGATCGCAAGTTGCCTGGTCATATAAACTTTTAAGCAGATAAACTGAACAGTTCTTGCCACTTAATACTGCTCACCTCTCAAATTGAGCAGGGCAGTTCATGATGACCCTGGTGTAAATTTGTGTTTATTCATCCGGTCATTAAGTCTAGCCTTAGAGGAAGCTAAAGTAGCAGTTTGTTTGCCTGGTAACTTATTCCATAGGCTAGAAATATGCTGAGTTAGGAACCTATCTCTCTAGTGATTCTTGTTTACTTGTCGGTGTAGATTTAAATCCTTAGTGTGAGTGTTTGTAGAACCACTGGTTTTATGAAAAAATAGGATGACAATAGGACTGGGACTTTCATGGCTCAAAGAGCAAGACACACTTAACCTAGCAATGACTTGTAGGCTACTGAGTATAAAGAGACTCATGCTAATCCATCAGGGTAGTTGAAGGATATGGCATCTTCAATTTTCTTGGTTAGAAATCTCTGAGGTGCTTTCAGTTTGAGAAATATGCTTGGATTTGTACATACCAGGGGGTGGGGCATAATATTCAATAATAGGTCTGATAAGGGAAGAGTACAGTGGTAGGATGACTTCTCTGGATCTTGAAGACTTTCCCTTGGAAATTAACTGGACCAGACAGAAGGATTTCCTGACTATGGTGGAAACATGAAGATAAAATGAGAGAAAGCTATCCACAAAAGTACGTAGGCCTCTTATGACCATATCTGTCTATACCATTTATAACGTATGAGGTGGGAACAACCTTTCTGCCAAATGATATTATATTGCATTTTTTTTATCATTTAGTTTAAGACTGTTTTTGATACACCAGGTAAGTGCATATTCCAGCCCAGTTAGTAGTCATCAACAAAATTGGTGAACCACACTTCTGCGGATCACAGTTCTGGGATATTGACTTGGATGTCTGCAAAATAAATGCTAAACAGGGCAGGGCCCAGAACTAATCCCTGTGGCACTCCCTAGTTACACACAGAAAAGAAGCCAGCAACTTTCTCAACTTGGGATCTGTTGGATATCCAATTTGCAGTGCAGTGGACAGTGTAGGGGTTTACATTAAGTTTGTCTAATTTTCAACTATACAAGGATATTACAGCCTCTAGTGGGTAGTTTTACAATTTGCTCCAGTGCATTGTTATTAATGAAGGCTAGGAAAAGGTGACCATAACTATTGTAGAATTGTGAGTGTGTCAAACAATGCTTGGATAATTGCAGTCTCCTAATAAGAAGGTATTTGGTTTGATATTTAATGCCTGAATGGTGTTGAGGTATCTTCTGTGATCTTTGGGCAACACTGATGGAGATTTGTAGCTTGCAATAAAGTAATAGCTGGATTTGTTAAGGGTGATTTGGATCTCCATGAGTTCCACATAGAGTTGTGGGTAATTTAATATGAAGCAGTTGTATTTCTAACAAATATAGATACTTTCCTGCAGTTTCTCAAGGATCTGAAGGCATGATAGGTATTCAATCTAGATATAGAGGAAATAATGTTATTTCTCTGAGATCATTTCTCAGTACATATACAAATATGAATATGCTGAAGTTTCAGGAGAGCCTCAAGTTCTGGCATCTTGCTATTTAGACTTTTAGCTTTGAGTAGTGCCACCTTGATGTTGTCAGCATTTGAGTTTGGATTTTCTACGTAGGAATATCCAGTAGGGATTCCGCCTAAAAAGGCACAATGAGGGAAGCAAAGGCTTTATCCAGTATGCATCAGCCCTGATATGACAGGTGTAAACCATCCTTTGTGAAACAGGTGATCTTATCTACCTTATTATCTAAGGCTTACATATATTGGATCCACTTAGAATGACACCAACTACCTTAGTGATTGTTAAAACCATTAATCTTGTCTTTGAATTTAGGCACCATTCTTGGTGAAGACAAGACACTACTCAAGACCAGTGTCTTTCTGGCTTCTAACACATACATAGTAAGTTCCATAATGTCTGTCTGCATGTTCCTATGGGTGGAGCACCCCCAGGTCATTCACTCTCACATGGGCCACCACTAGGGCATAGTTACATTTGTATGCCTTCAGGGACCTTAAGGCCCTTAAAACATCACAAATCCTGACACAGGAGAAGCAGATTACAGTTGCCCTGTTCTTGTCCAGTCTGGTGAGTGTGGAGTCTGTATGACTAGCTGTAGAGTTACCTAAGACTAAAATATTTTCCTGTATGAAAGCAGACTTAGTGAGCCTTACTTGCTTAGGCTTGCTTTCTTTTACGACTCCAGGGTGAGAGCTGTAGATTTGCAGTCTGTGTGAGTGGAAAAGGAGAAGGTATTCCTTATCTGTATGTATTGTTCCCACAATTCCCATTTTTTCCTATGTACTTTGCTCCTACCCTTTCCTAAAGATCTCAGTTCCAGTTGTTTTAACTCTGTTACTATATTCACCACTTCTAATATAGGTGGTTTAGATTTTGATTTCCACTTTCTAGTAATTGCTTTTTTGGCAGCCCCATAATTAGATGCAGCAAGGCCTTACCATGTCTAGGCAATTCCATTTCTGTGTCATAGCTCAGAAAAATCATCTCCCTCATCACATCAATCCGTCCAACCAGCATCTCTGACAGTGCCTCCCACAGGGAAACCTTAAAGTCTGCCAACTCATTACACTGCCAGAAAATATGTTCCCAAGTACCTCTTTCTTCCCTGTCACACTTCCAACATTTGCTTTCTACTCGAAGAAAAATGATCTGGAATCTGCTTGGGGTATAAAAATATCTATGTAAAAATTTCTAAGCAAAAATTCTAAATATTCTAAATTTTGTTGCATAATTGAGAACCATACATATATCTTCTCATTGTTTCTCTGAATTGCTTAAACAATCTCGCTTCCCAATCCCTTCTAACCTCCTCTGATTGATTCTTATAGTTATCATGCAATATTTTATATGCTTTACTAATTGTTCCTTTTTTAATGGCATCTTCTGTTCTAGATTCTAGTAAAAACTCTACCAGTAATGGTCTTTCATTTAGGACCCCTCTTATTTTTTTCTCTTTGCCTATATGCTGATATCAATCCTTGATAGGGAAGGCAATCTCTAACCTGCAGTCCAAATAAATTCATAGCCTCTTCCCATTCTATTACTTTTCCCTCTCTTATTTGCCCCAATACCTTGGTTCCTTTGCCAGTTTTCTCCAATAAATTTCTGCCCCCACTTGCCTATTGTCTATATCTTTAATTGCAGTCATCCCCTATCGACAGAATCTCCTTTCTCCATTCCCATGTTGGCTTGGTTCTTAGAATACTTTCTGCTATTTTATGGATATAATATTCTGCATGATTATTGTTATTCTCCTTAAAGACCTGCATCCAAAATCCCAGTCTCTCCTTGTTTCTTGAGCTTTCCCCCGTTCCAGCATCATCCCTTTTCACTTTGAATTATAGTTTACAGTTTGTGCTATGCATAGGAGTCTTAACTGTGTAGCTCTGAAATACCCCTTCAAATTGGGTAATCCCAATCCGCCCTGTCCTAGTGAAAGAATCAGCTTATCCCACTTGACTCTTGCTGTCTTTCTCTCCCAGATAAAGTCCTTCAGCTCTCCGCACCTTCTAGTCTGGTTGATGAACATATGCCTGACGTGTGTATAATATTAAAGGAGCTAAAAACATTTTGACTGCTTGTATCTTACTATCCAGATCCATATAACAAGGCTTCCATTTTCTCAGTGAAGAATAATTTAAGCTTCTTAAATAAAAGCAGGTTAAGTCAACTTCATCATCACTAGGAAGTATTATGCAATCATTTGCTAATAGTTTAAGCTAGTAAGCTAGTCTAGACTAGACTTCCTTTGGCATAATGTGGGTTTATATCAGTTTGTTGAGAATTCACTTCTGTGAACCTGACTTCATTGACCCCAAACCACCAAACTTAACTTATGTGAATGTTCACATCTGCGAAAGATTTAAGTAGGGAAAGGAAACAGTTGGCCAATAACACAACTTTGCTCTTTTCCTCACTGTAGTGTGATCTCAGAGTTGGTATATATAGTTGGGGAGTGTGGGGGGCAGAACCCTCCACTAGGGTGGGTTTGACATACTGCGGTGTATGTTCCATTGTGGTGTTGGCCAAGTGCTTTCTTTCCCTGTTGAAATCTTTTTTTTGATGTGAATGTTCATTGAAGTGAATCTTCAATGAACTGATATAGACCCCATAATGTTAGTGTAAGTTTAATTCACAGGGCAAGAATCTCAATACCCAACAAAATAAGAGGGATGAGAGGAGACAGCCTTGTTGGTGGCCCTATGCACTTGTGCAGGAAAAGGAAATACCACCACTGACTAAACTCTTAGACATGAGTGGTTGTGCAGGACCTCTACTGTTGTGATATATCTGTCTCCTAACTGTGCCTAAAGACACATTCCAAGAAATCGCAACTCAAGGAATCAAAAGTTTATTGCAAGTCAAAAAGAATGATCCATGCTAAAGTAAGATGTGATAATTCAACAACCTCCATACATTTTAAGGTAAGCCTCCAAAGTTATCAATCCTACACTCCCCGGCCAAGCCTGTTACTTGACTGTCACCTCCTGTGTTGAGCATGATGTTCACAGGCAAGTTGTACAAATGTTAGCATTTTTTTGCATCCACATTAATGAGAGATATAGGTCTGTAATTAATGGGATAGTCTATTTAGACCTTACCTTTAGGTAGTATTGTAACTAAAGCTTCCTCTCATGAAAGCAAGGGATCAGTGCTCTCACAGTCTCACAAAACAACTGAGTTAATCTTCTAGGCATCCTAAATGCCTACTAAAAGATAAAAAAAAACAGCAGAACAACAGCCAACCCACTTGATATCCATCTTTCCATTTGATATATCACATTATAAACCTCTCATTACATACTAGTAGCTTCCAAGGTAGGCAAATCCTCCTCTGAGAAATTAGGTCCTTCCCATCCTGTATTCAACAGAACTTTGAAGGGTATCCCACTGCCCTGGCATAAATTCCATACTGTACTCTGACAAACCATCCATGATCTGTCCTTTCTGGGTAACAAAGTACCTTCTCCAGTGTTGATACTTTGGATTGAACTCTTTTCCCTTTGGGTCTGTTAACTTGGAGGCTAACCTCTCTCGCAAACAACCAAATGTCTTCCATTCTACTCACCTTAACTTTAACCTTCAATGCATCTTTCTTAGTAATTGTAATCATATTGCCTGAACCTGAACAAATTTGTAGCTCTGGTCCTTTAGCTGTGCCACTAACCCTTTGAAACCATTGACATTTCACTTCTGTTTACACACATTCCTGTACTCTCCTCAGCCTACTTCACCTGAACATTATCCTATCCTCTTTTTTGTTGCCACTACAACTCTGATTAATAGCTATCTACTGACATGTTATGCCTAAACAACTGGGTGGTCACTTCCTGTAGCTACATGCATCTCTTTCCACCTATTTGATTTGCTTTGTTAAATTCCCATTTAAACTCTGCTTACTCAAATTCTTCCAAGCAGATAACCACTGGTAACTGGTCAGAAATTTCACCCTCCATTAGAACAACTCTTTTTCATTATTGCCTGTAAAGTCTGTGAAAAAAAGTAATTCCTGATACTTTACTTACTAATATCCCTAGAAAAAAAATTAAACCTCATATCCTTCTCGTTTTTAATCCTGCATACATCTACCAGCCTCACTTTCTGTATACGAAAGACCAAATGCTTCTGATAACTTTATGACTATGGATTACTCCCTAAAATCTGTGTAACTTTTCATCAGCCAGTCCATTGAAATAACCTTGGTGGCCATGGTGGTGCAGTGCTTAGCATTGTTACCTCACAGCAAGAGGTTTTCTGGTTCGATTCTCAGCTGGAGTGCCTTCTGTTTCCTCCCTACAGTCATGTGGTTTCCTCTGGGTGCTCCAGTTTCCTCCCACAATTCCAAAGACATGTAGTAGTTGGATTAGACACTCTAAATTGGCTGTAAGTGAGAGTTTATGTGTGAGTGAGTGGTGTGAATGAACTGCCGTGGCAGGGCTAGCCACCCATTAGTATAAACCTTGACTTGAGGTGATAATCACTACGGAAGTGACACCCTGACCCCATGTGCAAAATGGGAAAAAGGGCGAAGGATGGCTGTATGGGAACCTATTGCACACCAGTCCCATCTTTATATATTGGTACCTAAACCTTAGGAACTGTTCATGTGAGTCCCAATTTGTAGAATTGCAGCTAGGCTATCTGACTCCCAGTGTGATTCCCTAATCTGGCAGACTCACAAATCTAAGTTGAGGAGTTTAAAAAAGTATTCTTTAAGTTGATGACCAAAAAAGAAAGGAAAAATGCTTGCTACAGTAAAAGCTTAGATAAATGCAGACTTGACACCCATAGTATAATGGATACACAGTCCTGGACTTGTGACCTCCATATAAAATAAGATGCCTTGGCATATGCATAGCCTGAATGAGTTAAGCCCAACAAGACTAAATGATGATAAATAAAAGAAAACATATATAAACTCACTTATTCAAATGGTACCGCTTCTAAAATAGTGTAAAACAGAACTAAATAGGTTAAGTTCACAATGTGCAAGATTCTGTTTTCATTCAAAGTTACCATAACTTCAAACTGCACCACAAAGGATATCATCACATAAAGCAACATATGAACATTCTCTTTTTGTTTGCTTGTATGTGAGTAAACAAGCCACTCATTACTTATCTCTTAAAAAGACTGGAAAAAGTAGCCAGGTAACTAGGTACTACAAAACAGTATACCACCATGACAGATGACTTTATGGGGCTAGGAAAGCTGATCAGTCATCCCCCAATTTAAATGCATATCATATACGCTTATCAATGGGAGTGGTAAGCACGAGGTAGCCTGTCTACCACAAGAGTAGTTTCTGGCCCAGAAATTGTAGTTTATTGGCTGTTTGGCAGTTTTTCCATCTCTTTCAATTTTCTGGTTTAAAAGCCCGTGTTTGTGCTTGTTTCCCACCTTTCCTGTAACTAGTCTAGTCCAGATAGAGATTTGCTGTATCCAGGACTGTTTGTAAGCTACTGAGCCCCCCAAGCTTTTCTGTGTTGGAGGGAAGCCTTCTAGCTTATCAGTGGGAGTGGTAAGCACTAGGTAGCCTATCTACCACAAGAATGGTTTCTGGCCGATAAATTGTAGTTTATTGGCTGTTTGGGTAGTTTTTCCATCTCTTTCAACTTTCTGGTTTAAAAGCCCATGTTTGTGCTTATTTCCCACCTTTCCTGTAACTAGTCTAGTCCAGATACAGATTTGCTGTATCCAGGACTGTTTGTAAGCTACTGAACCCTCCAAGCCTTTCTGTGATGGAGGGAAGCCTTCTAGCTTATCAGTGGGAGTGGTAAGCACTAGGTAGCCTATCTACCACAAGAGTGGTTTCTGGACCAGAAATTGTAGTTTATTGGCTGTTTGGGCAGTTTTTCCATCTCTTTCAATGTTCTGGTTTAAAAGCCCACGTTTGTGCTTGTTTCCCAACTTTCCTGTAACTAGTCTAGTCCAGATACAGATTTGCTGTATCCAGGACTGTTTGTAAGCTTCTGAGCCCCCCAAGCTTTCTGTGTTGGAGGGAAGCATTCTAGCTTATCAGTGGAAGTGGTAAGCACTAGGTAGCCTATCTACCACAAGAGTGCTTTCTGGCCCAGAAATTGTAGTTTATTGGCTGTTTGGGCAGTTTTTCCATCTCTTTCAACCTTCTGGTTTAAAAGCCCATGTTTGCGCTTGTTTCCCACCTTTCCTGTAACTAGTCAAGTCCAGATACAGATTTGCTGTATCCATGACTGCTTGTAAGCTTCTGAGCCCCCCCAAGCCTTTCTTTGTTGGAGGGAAGCCTTCTAGCTTATCAGTGGGAGTGGTAAGCACTAGGTAGCCTATCCACCACAAGAGTGGTTTCTGGCCCATGATCCAGGTACAGATTCTTAGTTTTAGCACTTGAATTTGCTTATTCATGCTCAGCAGTTGTTCAGAACTTGTTGTTAGTACTAAATAAGCTACAAATTACTACATCACTCAACCTTCCTCTTTACCTAGAGCCTATATACCACAAGAGTGGTTTCTGGCACAAGATCCAAGTATAAATTCTTAGTTTTAGCACTTGAATTTGCTTATTCATGCTCAGCACTTGTTCAGAACTTCTTGTTAGCACTAAATAAGCTACAAATCACCACAGCACTCAACCTTCTTCTTTACCTAGAGGAAAACAGTTTTTGTACTTACTTTCCTCACTTGCTTAGAGAAAAAACAGCTCTTATACTCACTTTCCTTTTATTCAGGCAAGCCCAAGGGTCAGCTCCCAGTGTTCTCTCCTGTCTATCTGATGAATCTGGGCATCTAGGGGCAATGTAGCAATTGCCTCATGTACACAGACAACTCTCTCCTCCTACCACCCAGCACCACAACCTGTGACAGATGCACTTATCTAGCCAGACTGGAGGTAAAGCTCTCTCCAACCAAGACTAAACTTGACAGTCAAGAGGAGAAGGTAAACACTTGCACCACACCACACTCATCACATAGTCGCGCTAGACCTACACCACCAAAATCCGCACATAGAAACACAAAAACATTTGCAGAGGCTCTCAATAATAATCTGCTCAAGCAACAGAGACCTCCAAAGCAGAAACACAAGCAACCTCCACCCCCCCAACACAACCCAAATGACACATAGCCCAGAGACTCAGTGTGCTAATAAACCACAGTTCATAAGGCAAAACAACGTACCCAGAACACTAGTCATAGGTGACTCTATAGTCAGGCATACTGATGTCCAACTCACCAGGCTAAACAAGGAGAATGTTACTGTCAGCTGTCTGGTGCCAGGATCCACCACACAACTCATGCATTCAGGTCACTCCATAACAAGTGCAAATATGACTCTGTCATTGTCCATGTTGATGTGAATGACCTGAGATATACCTCCCTGGACTACATGAAAAGAGACATGGAAGCACTCTCTGATCTTGTAGCCCAGGCAGGTATGACCCTAGCCCTGAGTAGCATCCTGCCATCACCCAGAATGATACAGCAGTAAAAGGACAAAGTGATTCACTTCAACAATTGGCTAAGCTTCTGGTGTCATTCTAAGGGGATCCAGTATCTGTCTGCCTGGGACAACATGGTGATAGACCACGATGCTTTGCCAGAGATGGCCTGCACCTGTCGCCCTGGGATTCCAGATACTGGCTAAGGATTTTGCTGACCCTATAGTGCCTTTTTTAGGCGAGGTTCAAATGACAAATTCACTACCATCTCAAAATGCACTCACTTGAGGCACTCCTTAAAATGGAGAACATCAATATCTGTGCAGTGACTGAGACCTGGTTCAAGGCTCTAGAGAGCACCCCTGCATTACCAGGCTATAACTCATACCACACTTTTTGGCCATCTAACCTGGACCAGAACACCAAAGGCAGAGGTGTGTCCATATTCATTAAGGATATCCATACCTCTGGGCTAGATGCGCAGCATAATGCATCCGAGGTTATCCAAGTGCAACTAACTCTGGCAAAAACTGCAATCCAAATTGTAGCTTGCTACAGATCCCCCACCATGCCCCAGGATTTCCAATCCTCATTTCTTGATATACTGGAAAATATTAGGCTTCAACCAAACACCTTAATAATAGGTGATTTCACCTACCCCATACCAACTCCTTCACTCAACGCTTTCTAGAATTCATAAATTCCAGTGCCCTGGATCAACTTATCCAAACCCCTACCAGGGGCAACAATATCCTAGACCTAGTCATTACCAACATGAGTGACCGGTGTTCCACATCTGAAGTCAACTCCTTATTGGTCAGATCCAACCATAAGCTAATCACACTAGATATCTGCATCCTGCCCCCACCCACCATTGAGGAAACCATGGTAAACATTTTCTCCAAAGCCAAATTCATGCTTCTTAAGACAGAAGTGGTGAACTTAATCACACCCATGCAGATGGACAATACAGTTATGACTGCTGAATCCTACATGCACTCTATAAGCACTTACACAAGTGTATGTATTGTGCTATCCCAAACAGAACCAAGACGCTATCTTCCAAATAAAGGAAGCCAATCTGGTAGTCCCCTGCCATAAACAAACTCTACAACAGAAGCAAGAAACTGTTGCAAAAGAGAGTAAAATCCCATGAGTGGAGTGGCTCCCTGGTCAGCCTCAGTAAGAAGACGAAATCCCTTATAAGATCCTCCAAAGCTAGCTATGAAAACAAAACCAACACTCATTCTAAGGGCAACCACAAAGCATTCTATAGCTATGTCAAGAATCTCAATGGCAACACCCAGATCTGCTCTGAGATACAGTGCAACGACACGATAATTACAGAACCAACTGATACTGCCAACATCCTGGCAGATAGGTTCAGTGCTAACTTTACCCCCCCCCCCCTCACCCCCTAAAGGGCCCGTATCTATACAGGAAGAATGCAGAGTCCCTGTAATCATATCTATGCAGGTAAAAGCTGCACTCTCTAAAACCAAAAAGACAGCATCCATGGGACTGGACATCATCCCAGGCTGTGTTTTACATGAACTTCAGAACAAACTGGCTCCCCACCTAAACACCATGTTCAATCATAGTCTCACATCAGGCTTTGTGCCCACTGAATGGTGCACAGCAACAGTTATCCCACTCCACAAAGGAGGAGCCACCACTGATCCTAGGAACTATCGACCTATTAGCCTGACGAGCCTGGCCTGCAAGGCCATGGAATGTATCATCATAGAACTCATAAACAAAGACATTGGTAACCTCCAAACTTTGGACCCCACCCAGTTCAGATTTGTGAAAGGCAGATCATGCCTTCTGAACCTGATTGACTTCTTTGAGGCAGTCACCAAAGACGTAGACAAGGGTAAGGCGGTTCACACAGCCTATCTTGACCTTGCCAAGGCTTTTGACATGATCCCCCATTCTGGAATTATAGCTAAACTCACTAAACTAGGTATAAATCCCTACATCACAAGATGGGTTGCCAACTGGCTCACTGACATAACCCACACTGTAAAAGTTGCAGACTCCAAATCTGACTCCAAATCAGTGACAAGTGGAGTACCACAGGGTTCAAGTCCTGGGACCTCTTCTGTTTGGTATCTAATTCTCTGAGCTACAGGCTAACACAGAAGGCCTCTGGTTAATGAAGTTCACAGATGACTGCAAACTAGGAGCCATAGTCGAGTCCTCAAATGATGTGGACATCCTACAGAAGGGTCTCACTGAGACAGATGCCTGGTGTCAGAGGCATGGCCTCAAGCTCAATGCCAAAAAGTGCATTGTTATCCCCTTTGGTAAAAACTCTGTACCCATGAACTACCACATAAACAGCAGTCTACTTAATGCTGAATGAGTGATAAGAGACCTTGGGACCCAGGTGGATAGTAGTCTCCCCTTTGATAATCACATTGCCACAGTAGTCAGAAAATCCTTCTATGTGGTACACCTCATCACAAAAGGGTTCTCATCCAGGAAAAAAGAGGTCATTGTTCCCCCTCTACTCAGCACTCATTAGATCCATTATAGAGCACAACGCCCTTTTTGAATTGTACCTCACAAGACATCTGCAGCAGCTGGAAAGGCCACAGAAGTACCTCACAAAGAGGATTACTGGTCTCAAACAGATGCTCTACACTGACTGTCTCAAAAAACTCCAGCTTAACTCTGTAGCATATCGCCTACTCCAAGGAGATCTCTGCCTAACATATAAAGCTATGTTAAACCCAAAGCTGTTGGACATGCTATACTTAAAGAAATCTCAATCCCTAAGAGCTACACGCTCTAGGGTCTTAAACCTTGTCATCACTATAAACAGGACATGCTGGGGGGATAGATTCCTGTCCCAGAGACATCCTATACTCTAGAACAAGCTACCCATCAATGTCAAGCAAAGTTCCTCATTAGCACTCTTCAAGAAAAATCTTGATGAGTGGATGGGAAATAGGAAATACACCCCGTGGATCACTTCTGTGGCTCTGCTCGACAGGGGCACAGGAAATTAACTTTCTTGGGTGGCGTAAGCCAGGGAACCTTGTTAGCTAGGCTTACTTAGGCTCTTGGGCCGATAGCCTAATACCTACCTATGAACCTATGAACCTATAACCAAATTGCCAAACAGACACAAACTCAACAGGAAAAGAGTACAAAAGTAAAAAAATATGAGTGCATCAAATGCAGATGGCCATGAAAAATAATATGATAATATGATAGATCTCAAAGAAGTATTTTATCTTTTTACATTTGACTTCAGTTTAGCACTCACCAGCAATTTGTGTTTCTAATTGCTTTCTGGATCACGTCATAATATTAGCATCTTTGCTTCTCTTCTTCATATGACCATCACTAAAGCTCTGTTTGTTCACCCATTGACATTTCATGATCCTCTGGTTAAATAATGTCCATAACTACTCATCTACAAGTTATCAATTCACATAACTTAAGTAGTGATCTGTACCAGTTGGATCCATTGTACTTTATTGCATAACTGTTGCCATCTCTTACTATGGCTTTCACCCATGATACAACTGCAGCCTGGTTGGATAACAATAATTAATGCTGTGAAGCAACAGCCAGATTGCTGTGTAGCTGATTCACGCTAGCATTTGTGACATGTGGCCCCCACTGATACTTCCATCTCTGTGGCTGTAAATGTTGATTCCCTAGTAATGTCAGGCCTGATCTCTTGAGACCAAACTCTTCTGGACACCCAAGCAACCATATGGAGATTTTCTATACCACTTGTTGTTGTTTTGGGAAAGCAGACTTAATTGCATCTCTTGGTATTTTGGTGGGAAAACAACTTTCACTTGGGCTCATTGCTGCTTTACTTAGCTTACAGTAAGCAGAGATCCTGGCATTGTGTCAAGGCACAGTTGATGACTTTTCCATCACAAGTTTTGTAATCAGTCAGAAAGCAGCACAAGATATGTCTTGGCTTGCTAAATTCTCCACTAGGTAATGTGCCCATCCTTTGCAATCTTTCCACTGTAAAAGCCATTTCTACAGGGTAGCCCACAATTTTATTTATTTCCACTTTGTTGCCTAGTTTATTCACACTAGGCCAATGTTTTTTTTTTCAATGGGAGAGCCAAGGTGGTGTTTGCACTGACCGTAGTATAGCAGAAATGATGTCCCCATAAATGCTATGACATCCTAGCCCTACTCCACTCTCTTAGAAAGACCAATTAGTCTAACTCTGGTGTATCTCTGTCTCCCTTCTAGGTATTCGTACTGAATTTATGTTTAGCCACTGGACATCTTGGCAAACAGAATCAATGGATTTGCCATACTCATACTAGTATTCTTGTTCTGCTGCAACTTTCCTTCCTGTAATTTCCTGACATGCCTTTAGCTAGGTAACTTCTGAACACATATCACGGACAGATTACTGCTACTATGGACAATATAATTTAAGAAGGATAATGGTGCAGATTCACTAAACCCTACACAGGCTGCTAAAACTGTGAGAGCACCGTGGTGCCATGTGCACACCATAGCACACAGTTTTGTATTCAGTAAGTGGCTCTACATAGCATGTAGAGTCGCACAAACATGGCAAACATTGTGGCAAGCTAACTAATGCATAAGCAGCTGAATTGGATGTTAACCAACCAATCCAGGGTGGAGGAGCTATTCGACAAGCTATAAAGTAACCGTGTAGACTCAGTGCTGGTTTTCCTTGCGAATTCTAAAACCTATTGGATTGAAGCCGTGGAAACTAGGCTACACAGAAAGAAAGTTAGGGGCTGCTGTAGCTCTTATTCATGTGTATGTGCAACAGGCCCATGTCTATGCTACCGCTGCTGCTAATAGACCATGGCCTAGAAGGAGAAGGGTTTTTAGACCTTGTTTAACATTTCATAATCTGCATGAGGTGGAAATTATAGAGTGCTACAGAGTGGATAGAGACACACTACAGGAACTCTGCAACCTCTGCCTTGCTCAGCTGTGAGCAAGGGCAAACTGAAGGGAACAATACCAGTGGAGCCAAAGTTATGTGTAGCACTTAAAACTTTAGCTACAGGAACCTTCGAGAGACCAACAAGGGGCATGATGGGTGTCTCACAGACATCAGCATCCAGGATTCTCCATCATTTCTTGAATGCTATGCTGCAACATGCCACTGAGTACATATATTATCCCTGTACACCTGAGGGCAGAGCCAGAATTATGCAGGAGTTCTACTCTGTAGCACACTACCCTGAAGTCTTGGGTGCCATAGACTGTACACATGTAGAAATCAAAGCACCACCTGGGGAACAGGGAAGGGTGTACATAAATAGAAAGGGCTACCACTCTATTAAATGCCAGGTCTTGTGTAACACTAAGGGAATCATCTTAAATGGGTGTGCTGGCAACCCAGGCAGTTACCACAACCCATATATCTGGTGCAACTGTCAACTGTATGTGATGTTTACTAAGGAGGCTATCCCACAGGGTCATTCACTGGCAGATGCAGGTTATGCACTGGAATCATGGCTGATGATGCCCATCAGAATTGCATACACACCAGCTGAAGAATGCTATAATGAGGTACATGTTCAAATAAGAAATATCATGGAGCATGTGTTTGGACTGCTGAAGTCGTGGTGCTGGTGCCTAGATACATCTGGGGAAGCCCTGCAGTAAAATCCCCGTACATATGCTGAACTATTCACCATCAATGTCATGCTGTACAACATTATTCTAAGAAAACAGCTTCAGCAGGAACTGCAAGTGGAAGGGCCACCCATCCCACCACCACTGGAAATGTCAATACAGCCACATGCCGGTGAGGAGTCAAAGAGGGAACCAGCAGCCACTGTGGGTGTAAGCAGACATAGATGTGCACAATATGGCCTCGCAGTGGCCAAGAGGCAATGGAAAGCAGACAAGCTCACCAGCTAAGGGGCTAAAACCTTCATCCTATGCACATACATACAGTAAAATTGATGCCAGGCAACACTCACAACCTTTACTTACCCATGTAAAGACTGTGTACTGCTAGCATCAGACAGAGTCAGCCCTGAACTAAAACTTTTGCAACTGCTGAATTTCCAGTGTAAGTATTGAACCTGGAATAAAAAAAACAAATGGCCAAGAATGCAAATGAATGACATATCCTTGCATACTGTTACTTGGTAATGTAAGTATAAGGTGGATGATTTTTACAGCAATTACATCAAGATGTGACAGCACTTATTCATGTGAATGGATGTGTCCTGTTATCACCTAATAGGCCTTACATCTAAAATGTACAGATTTTCACTGAATGTCCACATTTTGACCTCATATGTTAGTAATGGCAAATCATTAAAGAGAGAAGTTGGAAAATAATGACACATATTTCAGTTTAGACTTCACATCCCTCAGAACAAACATAACAATAATAATGCAAAACCTGCTATTCAATCAACTAAGTTTGTAAGACCACATGTCCAGATTCAATAAACTCCATCTAGGTTCCTCTCAGAGCCTACATGGAGTGTATGCGCTTATGTGATACTGCTTGTTGTGTGGCATCTCACAGCCTCACACCATGAATATTAATGATGTGCAGTGCATGTAAGAAAGGTTTCAGGCTAGCCCCAGTGTTACTGGCTGCTAAACCTGTATACTGAATGTGGCTCATTTCAGACAACCTTTTAGTGCCAGATGTGATGATGTGAGGCAGTGCTAGCTATGCCAAGAGAAGGGCAGTGGATGTGTAACATATGCCAGCATACATAGCTGGAGTTTTGTAAATAATTATATGTAATTTGTATATCAGACTGATTTGTACAGGTGCTTGGGCTGAAAATGTATTTGTAAACCTCCTTGTGTTAAAAATGTACCAACAGTGGGTCCTGCTGGACAGAAAAGAAATACACCTGCATGTCAGACTGTATTCTAACTGTTGAAATGAATATATTGTAACAGATGATAATGGAAAAGTAGAGGTTAATCTCAGTCGAGGTAACTTTGAAAAATAGTCTGAAATTAAATTACCTGATTTAGGCAATTCATATTGCATTCTACAGTTCTGACTGCAGCCAGAGACAAAATATCTGTGAGAAAGAGGAATAGGTATCTTACTGTATTGTCCTTAGGGGTGAACCAATTGCTACCCTGGAAGGATGAAAGTTTTTGGAATGGTTTTATAACTTCCAGATGCTATAACATATTATCAAAACTCTCTCTCTCTCCCTCTGTGTATATATATATATATATATATATATATATATATATATATATATATATATATAATGACACATATGTAATAGATTCTGGTTTAGTTTCTAGTAAAGGGAGTAATGTGGGAACCAGAGGTTAGATGATCAGATGTATGTGATGTCATTCTGTAATCCAGCACTGAAATGATGTTTTAATACTAGGTGAGACAGAAGTCTCAGGGTAGTCTGTTTTTGAAACCCAACAAAGAAGGACCACTCACCTACATCAGCTTGCCTTGCTCTAGTAGATGAACTAGGGGACAGTAATTCTTTAGACCAATCTGGAAAATATAGTGAGATTAGTTAAGTATTGTTTTTAGTATCTATGTGAAGCTTTCCACCTGTGTTATTTTTAATATTTCCCATCACTGAAATGATGATGTTTATTGTAACTAGATATTTAGTATTTTCATGGTCTTTTATTACTTATTATTAACTATATTTAACTTTCACTGTGGCTGGTCTTTTAGAGAATATTTTAACCTTTGAGAATATTTATATTTATTTGTTGACACTGTGGTCACTCCTGAAAGCCTTGCTGCATTGGTCAACTCTACCATTTGTATTAGTATTAATTTTACTCAGTATAATTGGGTACCCTTGTAAGCGTTAGAGTAGTTGTCTTTGGAGTGTTCTAGTGGCAGTATCTACCTTATAGTCTGGACAGAGGGGCATAGCTGGTAAATTTGTGCCAGCCTTTCCCAGGTGTGTGTATATGTGTGTGTTTGTGTGTGTGTGTGTGTGTGTGTGTGTGTGTGTGTGTGTGTGTGTGTGTGTGTGTGTGTGTGCAGTACCAAAATCCAGTAGCATCACCAAGGAATGCTCCAGTACACAAATTAGAAGAAAACAAAAAAGGAGCGTAACACCATAGACATAAAACTGGAACTTTAATACAACAAAAACAAGAACAGGATAAGCGCTTTCGGCATGTGCCTTCCTCAGATGCTGAAAACAATTCCTACACACAACTATTTAAGAACAAGCTAACCAATCTACTTAAAAGGCAATTAAGCAATTAAAAAATGAGGCAATGAAACATAGCAACACTTACTCCCCATTTGCATAGTGCACTTATAACAAAAACATGTTTTAAAATAACTTAGATCCAAGCTTAGAACAAAACTCCATTTTGTTAAAGACAGCCAGCATAGCATATTAAAACTTATAGTAAATAAATAAGACACTGCTGTCATAACCATTACACAGCTTGTGAATCTGTCAAAAACTCGGAGCTCATACTGTTGACATGGCAGGTTCACAACCATAATAATAAAGAAGTAACCGTCACAGCCTGATTAAAAAATGAGGCAATGAAACATAGCAATACTTACTCCCCATTTGCATAGTGCACTTGTAACAAAAACATGTTTTAAAATAACTTAGATCCAAGCTTAGAACAAAACTACATTTTGTTAAAGGCAATCAGCATAGCATGCTAAAACTTATAGTAAATAAATAAAACATTGCTGCCATAACTATTACACAGCTTGTAAATCTGTTAAAACTCATAATGTTAACATATCAAGCTGTGCACTAGCTGGTAAGATGGTTTTAAATAGTTGTGTGTAGGAATTGTTTTCAGGATCTGAGGAAGGCACATGCCAAAAGCACTTATCCTGTTCTTGTTTTTGTTGTATTAAAGTTCCAGTTTTATGTCTATGGTGTTACGCTCCTTTTTTGTTTTCTTCTAATGTGTGTGTGTGTTTGCTTGTGTGTGTGTGTGTGTGTGTGTGTGTGTGTGTGTGTGTGTGTGTGCGCGTGTGTGTGTGTAAATCAAATCTCAAATAATGTGTGTGTGTGTGTCAGCTACTTGGAGCAGGGACACATAGCACTGGTTTCACAGAGAGGGTGGTTAAGGACTTGGCTTGGAACACTCATCTAAAGACTCAACTCTACAGCTGTGTTAGTGGGGAGTCTTATTTGGAGCCTGTAGAGAGAGAGGGAAACTCAGCCCCAGGACTGAGTATGTTCCCTGTGTGCTCTTAAGTGAAATTTTGCTTGGTGCAGATAGCTGCATCTGAAAATACTGTGTGTATCTATTTTGTTCCAAGTGAATTTCTCTCACTGGTGTCAGTGGTGAGGATTGAGGCTCCTTGATTACTGGCCCAGAGGAGGGACTTCACACCAGTGATGCTGGTCAAACAATTCTGAAGCATATGAAGTATGGAACAGAACTGTATGTCATATATTGTCTGCAATCTTCAGGGATTTCACAATAAACCACACATGTTACAAGGAACAGGTGAAAAATATGATGCAAATATCTGGACATTCTGTAAAACTGTGGACAGTCTGACTTTTGTGTTTTAATTTCTTTTTTGTTTTTTTTTTCCTCTTGCCAGTGTTTGAGCGATGTGCCTCTTTGCATAAACATGGTCAGCTGCTCTCACCTAGTTTGAGAAAAGTGCAGCAATGCATGGACTGGAGGAATAGACCACCCAAGTTGTAGATAAGACCCAAACTGCCACACATATGGACCAGATGTATTCAATTAATAATACTGTGTAGCATGCAAGCACAGTAAGCGAGAACCTTACAATAATTAGTAAGACAGCAGATATCATCCCACTAATCCCATGGCAGCAGGTGTTAAGTGTAGGTGTGGAGTGCCGATGGTCCAGGGTTCTAGTACAAGATGTGCAAATTTTGTTTTACTCTTGTGAAATTGGAGATTATAGCAATTTAGTGCAACATACATGACTGCTTTCTCAACCTTATTGAGACAATAGCTGTAAGTGCAGGAGAACCATAGACATGGTCCATTTGAGTAGCACATTTACACAAGTGCCTGTATACCAAATAATCTTGAAATTGCAGTGCTTCCCACTGTTGTGCATCACGTAAGATTATGCAAACACCATGCCTAGCAGTGCGCACCCTTGCCTACTTTGTTTGCATGATGGTAAGCAATGCTCAACATTTTTAAATGTTGCAAAACCAAAATGGGAGCACTCTCAGTAAGCACAAAATATGCAATAGGCTAGAAACAGCAGCATATAAAATACAATTAGTGTGAAATGCTTATTAGATTTTGAGCTTGAACTATGGCAGGCATGTCTGGAGTTGTTGGAGTGGGCTCTCATTTTCAGGAGCAGCATTGGGTTGTCCAGGAGTCCAAGATTTTTGTTGGACTCCTACTTAATGGCCATGGGCCCAGATGGCTGCAGGGGGAATATTCATGCTCAGAATATAAATATTAAGCTTGGAATAGTGTTGCCAGGGTGTTATCCAGTGCAACAGGTTGTTGTGTTTTTTCCAGAGCTGATGAGGAGAGTCTTGAATGCTTGGTCCCGTGCTGTGCATCTAGTAAGGATGTGAGCAGCATGTGGTATGCATTTATCAGAACAGTACTGTCTAAATAGTATTTTAATAATAATAATAATAATAATTTGCATAGTAATTTTGTAGCATTAAAAGTTAAGGACCTCTTAGCTGATATTTAATAGGGTTGTATCAAACTGAGCATGCATATCCTAACTGTAAAAAAACTATATATGCCTTAGTCTGTAGCACAAAGTAATGGTGCCAAATTCTCAAATAACAGTGAGCAAGCATCTCTAAACTATAAAAGGAAAGTATGCATGCAGTAGTCTGTAGGACAAAAGAACAGTACAGTATTTTAGTATAGTAGTCATCGGTTGAGGGTTCAAAAACTGCTCTTCCCAAATATACCATACTGTTAGCTTTTCATCATTATTGTTATGTAACTTCATACCTCTATACCAGTAGCACAAATGATCTTCTGTAAACTGTAGTCAGTATAATTTGAACATGCATATGTGCAATATATGCACACATTAAGGATTGGTGGCTAAAATTTGTACTATAGTGTGCCTCTGTTATAAACTGGGTAGTGCTAAAAGTAAGGGAGACACTTGTTAGGAACTTGTAGGGCTTAAAAGTAAAAGTAAAAGTAACAGAATAGACTCAAATAATTGTATCAATGCTTTGCATGTCACATATGAAGTTACTAATCTTCTCCCTTTTTTTCTCTCACCTCAACAAATTTCTATCTTTTTTGTGTGTTTATTTTCTTTTTTTGTGTGTGTGTGTTTTTTTTATTTTTTGTTTTCCCACAGCAGAGCAGGTAGTACTGTCCCAAGGGATCCACCTGCCCCTGTTCCATCGGCTGCAGCACTGCTGCTCAGTATGCCTGGTGCAGTACTGGTAGCACCCTGTATGCTGCCCCTGCACTACCTGGCCCTTTAGGTAGTTCCACCCTGGAGGATAGGCCTGTGGCTCCCTCTGGGAGCAGTGGTGGAGGGGGCGACTTTATCACCTGGGATGAACTGCCAATGATGGTGCGTAGGATTGTGTGTTGCACTGTTGGCACACACCTATGCTGGATAGAGTGCCTGCTCTCCATTCTCATGCAGAGCACTAGTAGGAGGCGCATACATTAGGCACTGCAGCATCCGGTGCAGTGAGGTGACAGTGATGACATTCCACTTGGTGAGGACTAGATTCTCACTGTCAACCACCTTGACATGTATAGGACTTAGATTTCCTACCCCTCACATCCATGGTGTTCACCCATCTCATGTGTCCTTCACCATCCCTGTCTCTTGTCTTATTTGTCATGTCTGTCTGCAATTGCTTCCTTACCTGCCCAACTTACTTCACCCAGACAGTCCTACAGCCCTTCCCCAACATTCTTCTCTCTTTCTCTCAAAAAAAAAAAAAAAAAAAAAAAAAAGGGCACCTGTCCAACAAAAAAATCATCCCATACATAGCTCTCCATTTGGCACATGTGTCTTCATGACACACATGATTCTTTCCAATGCTCTTTACAACATATTGTGTTTTGGTCACCCCTCTCTCTGGAGGTGACAGTCCAGAGGGAACCACAGGCCTGTCCTGTGGTGCAGAAGTACCTGAGGGGCCAGGTAGTGCAGAGGCATCACAAGGGCTGCTACCAGGTTGTGACTCAGACTTGCTGGGTCTTGGTGCCATAGCCAGTGGAGTGGGGGCAGGTAGATCTTGTGGGCTATGCCTACCCCACTGTGCTGTTGAGCAAAGAAAGCAGTAGGCTGTTTGAAAGCCTAGCTGTGTAACAGCATAATTACCCTTATTGGGAATACTTGTCTGTTTGAGTTTTGCAGAGCAAGCCTGTGAGCACCACCAAGTGGCCCTGTCCATGAGTGAGCACACAACATTATGTATAAACACTTTGTATTGTGTTTGATATATGTGTGGAAAAGCAATGAGACCCCAGGATTGTAGTGCTTCTTTAGGGTGATTTGGGGGGAAACACATGGATGTACTGTAAATATATGACATATAGTTATATTGTGCCCTTAGTTTGCAATGTTTCCACATTTAGTGTACATGCATGAGAGATAGGCCTGTTTGCTCGCAGGGAAGCAGTGCACAAACGTGAGCTGCTTTAGTAATGTTTGCTACTATACCCTAATCCCATCTGTACTCCAGGCTGGCTTTTTGCAATGGCTAAGAGCATTAACTGAATGTATTTTTTTTCTATTTTTGGGTGTCTGCTTTCTAGGCAATCTGGTGTTCCCCTCTTTCTACAATGTTATGCATTGCGCAAACAAGATAAGCTAAGCCAAACCATTTTTCGGGATGTGGTTCATCAAGCAAAAGTGAAATTAAAAGAAGACAAAGAGGAAAATATACTAAAACTAAGGAGCACATATACAAAATCTGTAAAAGCACAGTAAAAATTGATAGTACACATCACAGATTTCTACATATGCCAGGATTTGAACCCTCACACCAGTACAGCTTCAGAAAACAAGTGGGTGTCTTAGTTCTTTTTGCCATACAAACAGCTTTACATCAATGAAATGAAGTCATTCTTCACACAACCAACTGCATCAGAATGTAAACTGCTACCAAGCCATCAGCTGTGATTTGTACATATAATTTTCTTTACTATATTTGGACATAAAGCAGTTAGTGATCACACAACCTATCATAATTATGCTTAGAAATATAGAGATCTGTGTTACCTTTCTGTGTCTCTTGATCATTCATCAGTTATCTAACACATGTAGTGTGTAAGCCATTCTATATCATTGGCCTTAACATGTGAAAGGATATTATAATATGATATGTAATCCAGGCTGTATGGCACAAACATGCATATACTGTTTTTTGGGAGTAAAATAGCTGAAATACTGTTATGGCAGGAGCAAGGGTACACTCCTCTCTTATTTTTTTTGGGGGGGGGTGGAGTTCAGTTACTGTTGTGACACAAACAAATATGAAACCTGAAATTGCAATGTTTATCATCACTTTCTAACTTCCGACTTTAATGATTTACCAGTACTAAGGAATGGTGCTAAACTGAGGCCATGCAGGGAACCTCAGAATTCTTCAGAGGTATGACTGTGTGAATCTTTCATGCCTGAGGCCTGATCATAACTAATGGACAAATATTAGTAGAATAAGTGTCTGCTGTCACATGTTAAGGTACTTTCTGTACAAATCTATCACTATTTACTGGATTACTGCACCATGTTAGGAACTACAGGGATATGCCATAATATTATTAAAGAATACACTCTAGGTTCATGACTTACCTTGCAAATGCAGCAGTTGACCCACCCTTAGTTCAGGGCTGACTCTAATGCAAGCAGTACACAATCACAATACATGGGGAGATAACGGTTGTGTGAGTTGCCCGGCATCAGTTTTACTATATGTATGTATGTGACTAGGAGAAAGATATTAGGTCCCTAGGTGTTCAGTGAATGTGCTATGTGTTGCCTCTTAGCCAAAGCAAGAGCATACTGAGCATGCCTACATCTGCCTGCAGGGACAGCAGCTGTGGATTCCTCCCCTGAGTCCTTTATTGACTGTGGCTGTGGTGGCCTAGGCATTGGTGGGGGGATGTCTGTCCCTTCGCTTTGCTGATCCTGCTGTAACAGTTTCTGTAGGATCAGATTGTGGAGCATAGCACATACTGTGAATATTTGTGTACATGTGCATGGATTATACTGCAGGGCTCCATCGAATATATCTAGTCACCAGAACTGTAACATCAGAAGCCCAAACACATGCTGTATAATGTTTCTAGTTTGAGTATGTGGCTCATTATGACGTTCTTCTATGGGTGTGTGTGCACTTCTGATGGGTGTCATCAGCCACGGTTCCAGGAAATAGCCAGAATCCTGCAGTAAATTGCCTGTGGGATGTCCCAGCTAGCAAACATCTGGTACAGCTGGGATTTGTGCCAGATATGTGAGTCATGATAACTGCCAGAGTTGACAGCACACACATTTAAAATAATTCCCTGGGCATTACACATGACTTGGCAGTTGATGGAGTGGTATCCCTTGTGATTAATGTAGATTCTACCCTGCTCACCAGGTGGTGTCTTAATGTGTACATGAATGCAGTCTATGGCACCCAGTACTTCAGGGTAGTGCATTACATGGTAAAACAGTTCCATATTGCTGGCCATCTCTTCAGAAGTTGTTGTTTGTCTTTCGGCTTTTTCCTGGTAAGGGGTCGCCACAGCGGAACTCCGGTCCGCTAATGATTGGCAGTAGAATTTTATGAAACGCCAAGGTGCCAGTTTGACACACAACCTTCAACGAAGGCACGCCCATTTATGCACGCATGTCTTTCTCTTCAGAAGTATGGGGGGAAAAATATATGCTCACTGGCATGTATGAGCATAGCATCCAGAAATTAGTGGAGGATCCTGGAGGCTGATGCCTGTGACACACCCATAATATCCCAAGTTGGTCTTTGAAAGGTACCAGTAGTTAATATTCTAAGGTCTACACATATCTTCATTTCCACTGGGATGGGTTCCCCTCTGTTGGTTCTGGCTCTGTGTTGAGGGCAGCAGAGCTGACAGAGTTCTTGTAATGTGTCTCTGTCCACCCTTTAGCACTCTACAATCTCCAGCTCATGTAGCTCTTGGAAATTTACCCTGGGCCTGAACACTCTTAACCTTCTTGACCTTGGCCTATTGTCAGCAGCACCAGCAGCATTGGCTTCAACCTTTAACACATGCAGATGTAGAATAGTTACAGGAGACCCTAACATTGTGACAGTTAAAATTTCCTTATGTCTTCTCCAACAGTATTGAAGGATAAAGGAAAAACCAGGATAGAGGCTACATGGATACTTTATACATTGTTTAATAGCTCCATCATGTTGGATTAGTTGATTAACATGTAATTGATCTGCTTATGTTATAGCTAGCATCTATTAAACACACCTGTTGTTTGCTCATTAGTGCGCTATGCGCACCTCCGCACACCTTCTCAAAAATAAGTTCAGCATAAGCAAAACTGATGTTTTCTCTGTTATTATGATATCGAGCAAGCATAGACCATAAAAAGTGAAGGAAAGGTTGCACACCTTGTAGTCAAACCCAAGACCATCTGTATTATAGCCCTAACACATACATGTGCTGCTACAGGAATAGTTACATAACAACACAGAGAAACCTGCCATTCATTCCTCTGTTTCTTGTGATTGTGCTAAGAGCCATATTGTGCAAACAATGGTAAAGTAAAAAAGGGTCTATATTACGTCTGCAAAAACCCCTTTCAGTGAATGACTGTTTGCTGAATGATAACCAGCAAAATCTATCTCCCTTGAACAGCCACTCCAGTGAATTTTTCCTAGGGGGAAAAATGCTTGGTCAACCTAAAACAAGACAAACTTTAAAACCCTTCAAATTGGGGGGCTTCAAATCCACACTCCACAATGTGGAGGGCTGTGCAACCCCACCACCCCTAACTAAATATACCAACTCTGAGATCACACTAGGAAGTAGGGAAAAGTGAAAATTCCCTATGATGGCCAAACGTTTTTTTCCCCTAGGAAAAAAAATTAATTGAAATGACCTACATGGATTCCATCCCCCTCCCAGCAGATGATCCAATACAGACCCCGGCTGTTCCATTATTTCATTCATCTGATCCATTGCATTGTGAACACAGTAGAGGTAGTCACACATGTCAGGCTGTGCCACATCTGAAACCCTAAGCATTTCCTTTGAAGCCCTATTGGAACATTTATATGTCCAGTGGCATAGAAAAACACACCTGTCTCAGGTGGAGGAGGACAACAGGCCTCCTCTGAGCAACCCTAACACACCTCCTACATGGCAACCCACCAACACTTTGGCTATATCCGGAGTCAACAGGCACTGAAGTTATAGTAACCACACTACCTAATCAAGTGTCTCTGCCTCCACCTGTCCAATATCTGAGGGCTAACTGAATAGGTTTGCATAGGCCTACTGGCAGCATCAAATTGAAATACAGGGGATGGCTGAATGTTAGCCTCAGTGTCAGATTCAACCTCTGCATCCCATGACTGTACCTGTGTTTGACCACCATCATCATCAATCTGCTGATACTCTGACATCAGGTGGTAAGAGTCCTACACTTCCACTGTCAGGACCACCTGTGATAAGCAACACACACAGGTAAAAAATTAATAGCTACACTACTACAGTTCAATATATTCTAACTACTAACAATGCCACTATAACAGAGGATACAGCAGTACACACACCATTGTGACACCTACCTCACACATATGGATAAATGAATATTTCTTTGAAATGCTCTTCAGTACTGAAATATAAATGCTTGGCTTACCATGTGCAGATGGCTCCACACTTGCTAGGGAGGATGGTCTTGGAAGACGTTAAGCAAAATGTGAATATACCATCATCACAATAACAATAACACAGAAGGAAAAATCTTTGTTTTTTATATGTCCATTGACAATATATTTAACTGAAACTTGGATGACATGTCCATCCCAAGCCCATGTCTAATGAACCAGAATGTGTTGTTAAATGTATCAATCTATAACTAGTCCCCTCCAAAACAAAACACATATAAAATCAATGTAACTATTGCTTTCAATAGTTTAATATTTTACTATACAATAAATATTTAAAAACTGACATATGTAAGCCTACCTAGAAGCTCTTTCTACAACATACTTGTCCTCCCTGAAACAGCAACACCAAGATCAATCACATGCTATTGTGCACTTACCACCAATCTCTCTGGATCCATGACAGTAGACGATAACTCTTCATTTGGTGTCCATTGTGGCTCTGTAGCAGATCTCCCCCAGTAGCCAGCTGTCTATGGGCTACTGCAGCTGTTCTCCTCTGGGCCAATAAAATCACGTTGGTGACCCTATGATGCACATGATCGTATATCCTGCTGCATCCCCAACAGCATCCACTACGTTCACTATCTGGTTCCAAATTTGCATTCTTACAGACATATTCCCAGTGCCCTCTCAAGCAGAAAGGCACCATGTTACTGAAATGCTTGGACAATCATGTCATTTTCTAACTCACTGAAGGGGGATTTGTGGGGATTAATATGCTTGGGTGCTTTAGCCCTAGGTGACATAAAACACAAAAGAAGGATGCTACAGATAAATATCACATAAGTAAAAGTCCTGCTCAGATATAACACATATTACTAGTTTTTCAATATTACTCATTGGATAAACAAAAAAAACTTTAGTTATTTAAATATAAAAAAGGATTATATGGTTGTAACATATGACAGTCACACACAAACCAAGGTTTGATCCAAAACTAGGAGTAACAATAGCAAAGCAAACCTCTGTAAAAACATTTTGGTTGTGCCAACACAAAAATGGAACTTGGCACTCCCACCCATAAAACAACAGGCAAATGCCATTTTTGTGCAAAACAAAGAAATAAAACATCAATGAGTTGTTATAATTGTTACCAAAAACTGTCCACAAAACATCCACAGAACAGTCAGTTTTATGCAATTGCCAGTCACCTCTATCTGTGCCTAGCACTCCCCTAGAGGTGTTTATGGGACAGCCTAGAAGGCTAACACCCCATGTCATTAACAATATATGACATTTACATTTCACTGAGATAACAATAGAAATGTGTAAAGAGAAACAGTTGCAACATTAACACTTATTATGAAAGTTGATAAGGCTGTGTATCTAAGAAAGCAAAAAGCCCTGAAAAAATGCCTGTGCCATCAGTAAACTTCTAAGATGTATATAACTGAAAAATGTAATCATGCCTTATCAAGATCAGTAGTCTTATCTGCAGATAAATGCAAAGTAATAGCAATCTTCTTCTGTGTTATTCGCATACACAAGTCCCCTCAACGTCAGGTTCCCTAGCTACACAGTTACATTTTATAGTGCAGATTCAGGCCTGTGAGCATGGTGAAGATGCAAATGAGGTGTGAACTCATTAGAATTGCTGACTCCCAAATTCTTGGTTCTGTGTAGCAGATGTAAACATAGTGCAGTAACTCCCTCAGTGTTTGTTGCTAATGGATTACAACTATGAATGATTCCTTCAGTATATGTGTCAGCCAGGTTAGACTTACAAAGAGTAGAATTAACTGTATCAAAGTTTTAAATTTTAGTAAACAACACACATTTCACAGTTTCTGTTCAGAAATATCCAACATCCCCTGCATTTGTTGGAAACTGTATATTATTGCCATTTAATATTCTCACACATTTTAATGGAAATAATGCAAAATGCCTTACAGACTAGATGTCTCAGATTACTGATCAGATAAGAAAAGAATGAACACCATACAAAGATAAGACAGAGCTGCATTCCTGCAAACAATAATCATAAATGTTCTGTGATCACTTATTGCACCACATCTGAAATTAATACCTGTACAAACAATTCAGAAGTGCACACATGCCATATGTCTTGCTAATACTGTGGATGATTTTGGACTTGCTTGTATGCACAATGATTTTGTTCCTGTTTCAAAGTTGTTTCTGTGACAAAGAGGGATAAGACACCCTTACTGTGTTTTATAGGTTCAGTGGTGTGAGAGTTCAAATCCAGACTTGTTTAAAACTCCTTCATGTGTACTAACTTTTATTTTGTAATGTTGTTTATATGTCTGTGTGTGTGTGTGTGTGTGTGTGTGTGTGTGTGTGTGCGCGCATGTGTGTGTGTGTGTGTGTGTGTGTGTGTGTGTATATATATATATATATATATATATATATATATATATATATATATATATAAATACCAATATCTACACTGCGTATGGCTTACTTTAAACAGGGAAATGGATAAATACAATAAATGTCATACAATGCACATGTATAATAACAATACATAAATTACACCCGTCAATCATGTGTGTGTGTGTGTGTGTGTGTGTGTGTGTGTGTGTGTGTGTGTGTGTGTGTGTGTGTGTGTGTCTGTAGCACATCTTCTAAACATGGTGGTCCACATAGTATATACTATCTGTAGAGCATGGTTCAAGTCCCACATTTGACTTTTAAGGATAAAACCTAAGAAACAGTGCTCATATAGATAAAATAAGTTTAACTTTGCTTTTCACATTTGTGCATCTCTTACCATCGATCAAACCTGGACTAATGGCCCACACATAAATCAGACAGAATGCCTGCAGACAGAAGGCAGACATTCTTGATTTCAAGAAGGATACATTGTTACATTTTTACTTTCCATTGTGGAAACACATGAAATGGCATTTCATGACAGTTAACATACAGAAGTTAATAATGAAAATGAAAATATCCAACTGTTTTTTAACTATTCCTGTGGCAGCAGGTGTACGTGTAGGGCTGGAATACAAATAAGCCTAGGTTCTAATACAGCAAATTAGAAATATTTTTACTGTTGTTTGATTCTACTTTATATTAAAATTCACATGAAAAATTATTACACACTCTCAATTTTATTAAGGGTTTTACACTCAATTTTAAAAACTCATATGAATTATTTGTGTGAATGAGGGTATACTGACTCATATGTTTCTGTAATCATAATTGTGTTCTCTGGCCTTGGATGGTCTTCAGACTTCAATAATACTCATACACAGGGATGTATCAACCAAGACCATGTCGGATCACACATACATGGTTAACTCCTCAGACTGTCATGTCTATTTATATGTAAACAATGAGTATGTCTGAGAAGCACTTCTTCTCTGGCAAGTATGAAAAATCACCACTGTGGAAGAAAATGTTTTGTCTCTTATGCATAGGATTGCATCCCACATTGAAAAATTAATTTTATCAGTGTGTAAAGACACAAAAATATGTCAGGTCATAAACGTTATGCCTACAGCACATCTCTGCAAAGCTAAATCACCTAACAATTACAACACCAAACAACCCTCAAACTAATGTCAAGTGCTAAATTAATCTTCCAATATAAAAAATCTGCTTTATTTTCTATTTGGCACTGTTCCTCTCTGCTTAACATCACACAAAAGTGGTTGTGCACTACCACTAAGTGCGATAACAGGCATTGGTAGGAAATCATTCCTAACTATTGCTGTTTTCTCTGTTTGGCCATACCTGGTGGTAGAAGGGATGGTGCACAATTTAGGGCACAGAGGTGGAGTATGGAGGAGTCCAGAATCTTCACTGGACTCATTTTAAAGTGCCACAGGTGAGGGCTCTTGCATGGGGACTATACAGCTCCCAGTATAAGACAGAGGCATGGAATAGTCTGGCCAAGGCTACTTGCAGTCTGACTGGCATTCTACACATTGGATAGCAGTGTAGGCATCACTTTAATGACCTGAAAAGTGCAAGAGGGATATGCTCAACCAGTGGCTGGATGAGTTCAGGACTGCTGACATCACACAGTTGTATAAGTATACTGATAAAGATCATTTATAGTAGATATAAAGCTGCACATAGGCAGGGATGGTATGCATAATGCTCTTTTCTTGTTCTCTTATTTTTATTCCACAGCCAACCAAGAGATTATATCAAATAGAGTTGCCCATGCTGAACATGTTAGAGAGACTGAAGGAAGCAAGGGGTATGTATGCAGCACAACAAAATAATTGTTTTAGCTAATGTATTGCTCTACAGTTGTTGCAAAGTAAGCATGTATATTCTAACTGTAAAAACAAGAATGCATGATTTGGTCTGTAGCACAGACCAACAGTAGGAGTCAAATCTTATACTGTAGACAGATGTAGTAGGTTCAGATACCATATGTAACAAATATATATTAAAATCCTTTAAAAATATTACATACTTTGATTTCAACAAAAGTGGCATAAATACCCTGCTGTTAACTTAGCCTGTATAATTGGACCAAGCATGCATGCAATATATACACATTGCAAGGATTACTTTGAGCAATCCTTACTTATTGTTTGTAGTTCTTAAGAAGTATACTTAAATGTAAAGGCAGAGATAAAATACTTTATTATAGTGATGATGCATTGTATGTCACATATGATGGCACTAATTATCTCTTTATTCTCTTACCCAAACCCTTTATCTCTCTTTTTCTATTTTTCTGTGTGTCATCAGAACATTTCCATGTCATCCATTTCTTACAAATCACAAAATGCTTTACAGAAAAGGGAGGTAGGTCAACCCCCATGGCTCAGTCTGCTTCCAATCCACTGGCTCCTGCACTGACACCCATCACATCTGGGACACAACCTGGCAGTACTGCCTCCACTGTCTATGCACTACCTATGCCCTTCACATCAGGTAGCACTACCCCAGCATCTGGTGTTGTGGTACCATCTGGGAGTACTGCAGAGGTGGGGATTTAATCACCTTCTAAGAGATGCCAGGGTTGGTACGTACAGTCATACACAGCAACATTGCTGCACGCCTACTGTGGATGTAGAGGATGCTCTCACTTATGGTCCATAGGAGAAGAAATCAAGCACTCCAACAGCCAGCAGAGTAAGGGGAAGGTGATGACAGTCCTGCTGGTGAGGACTAGATTCTCACTGTCCACATGTTTGATGGGTATGGGCATCTGTTTTCTCATCTCTAACCCAAATCATGGTGTCCACCAACCTTTTGTGTCCCTCACCATCCCTGTGTCTTGCCTTCTTTGTCCTGTTTGTTTGCATCTGCTTCTTCATCTACCCTACTTACCTGACCCAGAAGTATCTATGTTCCTTACCCAACATTCCTTTCTTACTGAAATAAAAAAATGTCCACCTGTCCCACCAAAAAACATTCATCCCATACATAGTTCTTTATTCTGCACACTTGTGTTTTTGACATGCTTGATTCGGTCAAATTGGCTATACAACATGATTGTGTTGTTGTAACCCCTCTGTTGAAGTGACAGTCCTAATTCAGCAAATATTCTGTATATATTTTTATTTCTCACTGTAAGTGGATAGCTATGGTACTTTACTACCTCCCTCCTGCACATTCTTATATTGCTTTCCCTTTTTTCATCCATTTGCTTGCCCCAATTTCACTACTTCCCTATCTACCCCATTTTAACACCCTTAATCTGGTCAAAAAATAGAATCACACACAACATACATAAGTAAAATAAGTACAAAATGGAATGCTTCACTTTTCATCCTCTGTGTTTGTGAGGACTTTGGCATCATGCACAAATGTCAAGTGACAGTGAACAGCTCTTTAATGGTGCGGTTACCTTCTTGCAATGCCACTTAAACACACTGCTCTAAGGTAACACACAGTGAATGTAGAATAAAGAATTACATAATTGCATTATAAAAACATATTTAAAACTATTAGATGCACCTAGATTCAAACCCTACATTACCTGGACTCCAAATGAATTGTGTCACTGCATTTAACCCTGTTCCCACATTGTCAGCTAATTGGCATGTGTGTTTCATACACTGAGTACTCAGAGCTCTCACAAATTTTATCAGTGAAGCAGAAGTTTATGTTTGATCACTGCGTAACTATGCACAAACAGAGAAAGCAGTAGAAATGTGTCTCTTGTATGCACAAACACTTTGCTTTTGACTGCACCAACCAGCTGCTCAGTGGTGCTCTACTGAAAGTTTACATTAGCATGTATTACTTATGTTTACTGTTCATTTAGTCTCTGTGCCATGAAAGTACACATAAAAATACAAACAAAGGGAAGGCACTTTTTAAGGCAAGAACACATATTTGCACTGCAACCATCTGTTACCTCCACCCATGCACTGCAAACTTGGTTTCTCAGTACTTGTTCACAAATATATCAACTGCACTACAGAAATAATAACAAACACTTTCTTGTTTTATAATGACAATATACATTCAGATTTTCCAATACTTGTAAGAATGTGGACAGCTGTTTGCAAATAGTTAGCAAACCTGTCTTTTTAAGATATAGCTGCACATTAGAAACTCAACAACAAATGCTATACTTTGCACACTCATCAGTGTGGTAACATGAAGATCTTTAATATCTCGACCATTGTACATGGCTAGCTATCCATTTCAGAAAGGCCTCCCAACATCCATTGCTGATTTCATCTGCAATAAATTGTCCTGCAGCCTTATGAAGGCCACATTTGTGCTGTGGTGCTTGCTTTAAGTACTGAGTTCTCTACTCTGTGTACTTAGTTAACTAGAGGTTCTAATCTCATTGGGTTCTAATCTCACTGCAGTCAACTTGTGTGTGTGTGTGTGTGTGTGTGTGTGTGTGTGTGTGTGTGTGTGTGTGTGTGTGTGTGTGTGTGTGTGTGTCTGTTCAGTGAGAACAGCATAATTGTGTGTCTTGCAGTAATCACTACAACCCCATGGAGAAACAATATTTTGACAGGTGGACATGCTTACACATCCAGTTCATGCAGGCCTCACAACACCTTCTCTCAAACATCTATTAATGATGTCATCCACTATAAATTATCCCGCAGCCTTGCAAAAATCAGACTTGTACAGTGGCACTCTCTAGTTTGTGTACTTAGGTAAGGGTTCTAATCTCACTGGAGTCTGTGTATATGTCTGTCAAGTCAGAAGAACATAATTGTGTATCCTGCAGTCATCACTACAATCTGATGAAGTACCTATGTTTTGACAGCTGGATATGCCTACACATCCATTTTATTCAGGCTTCCCAACATCTTCTCTCAAACATTGATTGATGACGTCATCCAGTATAAGTTGTCCTGCAGGTGTATGAAAGTCAAACTTGCGACATGGCACTTGTATTAAGCACTGAGAGCTGTATACTCTGTACTTAGGTAGGGATTATAGTCTCATTGTGGTCAATTCTTGTGTGTGTGTTCACTTAGATGATATAAGAGAGAATTTTACACCTGCATGTGGGACACTGCTATTACCATCTTCTCCTCACCAGATACTACTGATGTCATCACTTATGAAGTGTTGTCCTTGTCCAATCTACAAGTCAGACGTCTGCTGTGGAACTTGTGTTAAATACAGAAATCTCTAATTTGTGTATTTAGATAGGTATGGATTCTGTTCTCACTGCAGTCAACTGGTGTATTTGTTTGTGTGTGTGTATGCTTCTTCACTTGGTTAAAATTAGAGATAGTATTTTACACCAGCATGTGGGATATTGCTATTACCAAATTCTTCTCAACAGACTCTGCTGATGTTATCAGTTACATCTGTCTTTCAAGCATGTTCTGTTGATGTCACAGGCTAGGTTAAGATCCATAGAGTAAGTGGCTCTTGTGCCATTAGATTTGCAGACATGCAGCATTTTTATCAGGGCAGGGTCAGAGACTGGCCTGTAAGCCAGTCACAAGTCACCTGTTAGCAATCTGTATGATACAAAGTACAGTGACAGAGCTTTCAATCTATCCACGTACATCATGGCATGGTTTTTAGGCCCTTTTTATTCTTATTGAGATACCCCTGTGGTCTCTCCAGCTGCTGCAGGCATCAAGTGAGGTACAAGTAAAAGGGAAGAATTGTACTCTATTAGTGGTTTGATGAAGATTGAGTACAGTGATATTATCCTCAGACATGAATGCGATGCTCTGACGTATGAGGTGCACAATTTAGAAGGCTTTCCTCACCACTGTGGTGGTTTAAGTTCAAATTGCTATCTAGCTTTGTTCCTATTATTCATTTCCCTTTGTTCTTCCATTTGCTTGCCTATATTTCACCACTTCCCTATCTACCCCATTTTAATACCTTTAATCTGGCCAAAAAAATAGAATCACTCACAACATACATAAGTAAAATAAGTAAAAAAATGTAGCCCTTCACTTTTCATCCTCTGTGTTTGTGAGGAGTTTGGCATCATGTACCAATGCCAAGTGACAGAACAGCTCTTTAATGGTGCAGTTACCTTCTTGCAATGCCACTTAAACACACTGCTATAAGGTAACACACAATGAATGTAGAATAAAGAATTATATAATTGTATTATAAATACATATTTAAAACTATTAGATGCACCTGGATTCAAAACCTACATCATCTGGACTCCAAATGAATTGCATTAATGCATTTACACCTGCTGCTACATTGTCAGCTAACTAGCATGTGTGTTTCATACACTGAGTACTCAGAGCTGTCATAATTTTAATCAGTGAGGCAGAAGTTTATGTTTGAGCACTGCATAACTATGCACAAACAGAGAAAGCAGTAGAAATGTACATCTTGCATGCACAAACACTTTACTTTTGAATGCACCAACCAGCTGCTCAGTGGTGCTCTACTAAAAGTTTACATTAGCATGTATTACTTATATTTACTGTTCATTTAGTCTTCATGCCACGAAAGTACACATACAAATACAAACAAAGGGAAGACACTTTTTAAGGCAAGACCACATATTTACATTGCAACCATCTGTTACCTCTACCCATGCACTGCAAACTTGGTTTCTCAGTACTTGTTCACAAATATATCAACTACACTTTAGAAATAATAACAAATGCTTTCTTATATACCATGTGCATCTTTATAATGACAATACACATTCAGATTTTCCAATACTTGTAAGAATGTGGACAGCTGTTTGCAAATGGTTAGCAAACCTGTCATTTTAGGTATAGCTGCACATTAGAAACACAACAGCAAATGCTACACTTTGCACAGTCATCAGTGTGGTAACATGAAGATCTTTAATATATTGACAGTTGTACATGGCTAGCTATCCATTTCAGAAAGGCCTACCAACATCCATTGCCAGTGTCATCTGCAATAAATTGTCCTGCAGCCTTATGAAGGTCAAACTTGTGCTGTGGTGCTTCCTTTAAGTATTGAGTTCTCTACTCTGTGTACTTAGTTAAGTAGGGATTCAAATCTCACTGGGTTCTAATCTCACTGCAGTCAACTTGTGTGAGTGTATGTGTGTGTGTGTGTGTGTGTGTGTGTGTGTGTGTGTGTGTGTGTGTGTGTGTGTGTGTGTGTGTGTGTGTGTGTGTGTGTGTGTGTGTGTGTGTGTGTGTGTGTTCAGTGAGAACATCATACTTGTGTGTCTTGCAGTAATCACTACAACCACATGGAGGAACAATATTTTGACAGGTGGACATGCTTACCCATCCATTTCATGCAGGCTTCACAACACCTTCTCTCAAGCATGTATTGATGATGTCATCCTTTATAAATTATCCTGCAGTCTTACAAAAATCAGACTTGTACAATGACACTTGTGTTAATTAGTGAGTTCTCTAGTTTGTGTACTTAGGTAGGGGTTGTAATTTCACTGGTGTCTGTGTATATGTCTGTCAAGTCAGAAGAACATAATTGTGTATCCTGCAGTTATCACTACAATCTGATGGAGTACCTATATTTTGACAGCTGGATATGCCTACACATACATTTTATGCAGGCCACACAACATCTTCTCTCAAACATCCAATGATGATGTCATCCACTGTAAATTGCCCTGCAGCTGTATGAAAGTCACACTTGTGACATGTCACACTTGTGACATGGCACTTGTATTAAGCACTGAGTGCTCCAGACTATATACTTAGGTAGCAATTCTAATATCACTGCGGTCAACTGTTGTGTGTGTGTTCACTTGGATGACATTAGAGAGAGCATTTTACACCAGCATGTGGGACACTGCTATTACCATTTTCTCCTAACCAGATGCTGCTGATGTCATCACTTATGAAGTGTTGTCCTTATTCGACAATCTGCAAGTCAAACCTGTGCTGTGGCATTCATTTTAAATACAGAGATCTCTAATTTGTGTATTTAGATAGGTAGGGATTCTGTTCTTACTACAGTCAACTGGTGTATTTGTTTGTGTGTGTGTGTATGCTTCTTCACTTGGTTGAAATTAGAGATAGTATTTTACACCAGCATGTGGGATATTGCTATTACCACCTTCTTCTCAACAGACTCTGCTGATGTTATCAGTTATATCTGTCTTTCAAGCATGTTTTGTTGATGTCACAGGCTAGGTTAAGATCAGTAGAGTGAGTGGCTCTTGTGCCATTAGATTTGCGGACATGCAGCATTTTTATCAGGGCAGGGTCAAAGACTGGCCTGTAAGCCAGTCACAAGTCACCTGTCAGCAATCTGTATGATACAAAGTACAGTACAGTGACAGAGCTGTCAATCTATCCACGTACATCATGCATGGTTTGTAGGCCCTGTTTTTTCTTATTGAGAAACCCCTGTGGTCTCTCCAGTTGGTGCAGGCTTCGAGTGAGGTACATGCAAAAGGGAGAATTGTACTCTATTAGTAGTCTGATGAAGGTTGAGTACAGTCATGTTATCCTCAGACCTGGATGCGATGCTCTGACTTATGACTTGCATGATGTAGAAGGCTTTCCTCACCACTGTTGTGGTTGAAGTTCAAAATGTTATCTAGCTGTGTTCCTAGATCGTGCACCACTGAGTTTGACCTGGGGGCAGGGGTGTTGTCAATACTGTAATTTGTGGGAAATTTCACTTTGAAAAAGGCAATAATAATTGCAATTTTTTGCATTTAGTTTTAGACTGTGTGGCTTTGGCAGCAGTCATTTTTCTGTGTTAGCTCCTCCTGTAATTTGTTAACATCATTGGGGGAATCAATGATTGCACCGAATTTGCAATCATCAGCAAACTTGGTAAGCCAAAGGTTGTCTACTTTATTATGGACTTCCAAGAAATAGATTCCAAACAGTAAAGGGCTCAGCACAGATCCCTGTGATACACTAATGGTGATGGCTCTATTGGTAGAGGTTGAGTCACCAACTTAGACAATATACGTTTTTGGTGAACCAGTTAGCTAACTATCGAGTGATGCAAGAGTTAATCCCCAGTTTTTAATTTCTCCATGTCTTTTGGGTTTCTAGTATCATGAAGGGAATGGACCCCTTATTCCTAAGTCAAAGTACAATTAAAGTTCATGAAATTAGTATTGTTTCAGTCTTTGATGTTAGCCAGAAGTGCTCTTTGCTGCACCCACAATGTGTCCAGTAATGATCCTTCTGCAATTCATATGGTGTTACATGTATTGATAACATATCTAAATACAATTGTAGATTATTTTTTATAAGACCGGTTGCTCCTACTACTATTGGAACTGTCTGGGTATCTTTCTTCTACATTGTTTTCATTTCTGCCTGCAAATCCTGATATTTTATGACTTTGTGTCTCTCTGTATGTAAGTCACTGTAGTCACTGGGTGTGGCAATTTCAGTCATCAATGCTACTTTTGTATTTTTTTCATGGACCACTATATCCAGTATTCTAGCATAATTCTTTTGAACTGTTGGTAATGGGTGACCCCATGTGATGTAGATGTCATCATTTCCTATGATGCTTTGTGGCTCATGTTTCCAATGTTTTTCAGCCACTTCAGTACCATAATGTTTGCACAATCCCCAGTGCAACAGTCTTGTCACATTATCATGCCTTTCAGTATACAGTCCTTATGCCATTAGCATGTCACAACCAGCAACGAGGTGCGCAATTGTTTCCAGTTCTGTTTTACAAAACCTACACCTGTTTATTTCTCCCACGTGCTCAATGGACTTTGTAAAACAACATGTATATAGCCTACTATCTTGTGCCACCAGTATTAACCTTTCATCTCTTGGTTTGAATTTTCCTCTCCTTAACCATTCCTGCATTCAATCATGATCAACATGAGGTTCTTCCATACATTTTATATGCTTGCACCTATATTTGTGCATTTTTCAAATTTCTTGCCTTCTCATCTGGACTTTCACTTTATATTCTTTCTTTTAATTTTTAGCACATTGAGTTGCTGCCTAATTTTTATCTACTTTTGGTTTGATTTCCATTCCTGCTTGACACTGATATGCTTCTGCTAGATTAAGCAGAGAAGTCATCTTAGATTTATTCTCCTCATGTTTCAAAACTTTCACTACATTTGGGTCTTGTGAGGTCAGCAGATATGTCTACAGTCCCATGATTGCAGATCTCTACATGTAATCAGTTTTGTTCCTCTTTCTGAACAGGGAATATATAATCTTGGTATGCACTGATTTTTATAAATCATCCCCATCTGGGAGAGTTTCTCAATGATACTTGAGTGGGGAATTGTGTCAAAACCCTTGGACAGATCAAAATTGGTGGTGCACTGTCTTAACTTCATTTAGGGCTTTGATGATTTTCTCAAAGAAGTCTACTAGGTTTCATAAGCATGATCTATCCTTAACAAATCCAAATTGGATTGGGTGAAGAATTTGAAGGTCATGGTCACCTATGTCCTTGTTGCTAAGGTCCATGCTGATTTTTCCATGGTGTTGCAGATGAGACTGGCTAGACTTATAGGTCTACAGTTCCCAGGGTCAGTTAATAGCCCCATTTGTGCAATGGGATTACTGCTGCTGTTTTTGACTCTGCTGGAACAAAGCCAGTTATGGTTAAAGAGGACACTAATTTGGTCTGCTGGGTCCTGTTTTAGATTGCTCAGTAATCTGTGATGCTATCTGGTACCACTGAGGCCATGTTTTTAGCCTTGGAGAGTGCGGCTATGACCAGAAATCTAGAGATAATAGACAGAGGACTGGTGTCAGGTATGCTTTGAGTTATGGTTGGTGGGGCCAGGGGGTTGAAGTTTGTGGCAAATCTATCATCTAGCAGGTTTGCAATTTCCTCCACTGTAGATTCATGTTTAGACTCCTAGCATTAAGCAGCATAACTTTGAGTTTGCCTCCCGTGGATGTTATGTCAGAACTTGTTTTGCTTTGACATTGCCTAAAAAAGGCACTATGGAGGAGACAAGCAGTTTTGCCAGTATCCAACAGCCTAAAGGAGACAGGTGCCGACCATCTCTGGCCAAGCAGCATGGCTTGTTGATCATGTCATCCCAGGATGACAGATACTTGATCCCCCTGGATTGACACCAGAAAACTAGCCAGTTTTCCATCATCTGTTGTTTATATTGTGGCATTATCCTGGGTGAAGGCAAAATGCTGCTTAGGGCTAGGGTCATACCTGCCTGGGACACATAATGTGAGAGTTTATTCCTGTGTCTTTTCATATATTCCACAGAGGTACATCTGAAGTAATTCACCCCAACATGAACTATGACACAGTCATAAGGGTACTTGTTGTTGAGAGACATGTGTGACATGATATGATACACTTGTATTTATATTGTTGGCATATTAGAACATGTGTTTTTGTACTGGAGCAAATTAACCATCAACACAATTCACATTACACCATCACAGTGACAATTGCAGTATGGTATACGTGTGCAAGTATCTACATACTATTGTTAAATGCTCTGTGATGTACATCAGTATAAGTTCATATTGATTACATGATTACATAAGTCTTGTCTCATACCCGTGTTGTTAATTTGTGATATACACAACAATGTATCACATGTTTTGATACAATTACAACCTTGAGGAATTAATTATTTATGCAGTTGTACTGCTAGAACCAAGGATTATTGAGGGGGTCTGCAGTACCATTGTGTGACTATTATCATTTGTGTGAAGAAATGTTCTGCATGATCACAAACAACTGATCTGTAATGTGTCCTGATATGGCATCAGGCTGCTCAGACACAGGTTGTCTATGAAACACATATAGTGCAACGGATGTAAGTACATGACATTGGTACAGTTGTACAACTGTGTGCATGGTACCAGTGGATGGAATTTGATGAATGGCCATGGCTGTATGTATAGGTCTTTTCACAAATCTTGTATTCCAATACAATTGAAATGTTAAGCGGAATACACAACTAAGCACAGATGTGCATGTGGATGCCACCAGACATACCCAAATGGAGTGAACAGACAATCTGTTAACTTACAGTTTGTCTCACATGTCACTCCCCTGTAACCACTGTCCATCAGCCAAAGTATACATGCAAACATTACTCAATTTCTATGCTAAGGAGGGAAGCATATCAGTGCGGTCTGTACAGCTAATAACACAGAATCAATGGGCCATGACAACATCACAGATTGCCTAAAGAGTGACTAATAACATGGACCTACCAGAAATGGTTGGTTCCATACTTCAACACAGCCTCCGTCCAGATGGAATATGAAGGGTGTATATCAACATGCATCCATCTGACTGTGTGTGTGTGGGGGGGGGCAACACCTGATGCATGCATGCATAGATACATTCTGACTCTCCTCATCTGTGAGGTAGACTAACATGTCATCATGGGCCTTTTCTAAATGTACACTGGTAATATCCTGGCTGTGTGTGAAAGACGTGTGACTTGTTCATAGCACATCCATTTCTGTTACATCTGTTATATGTCCTCAAGAAGGTCAACAAGGGCATGCATGATGACACTATCATCCTTTTGTTCAGTATGCCTGACACAGGTTTTCACGATAGTCTGCAATGTATACACTGTCATATAATGTGTTGGAACTATATACATTGCTTTATTCATGACACTCGTAATCCTTCTGGCATACACTGTAAACATGTTGACCTAGTTTGCCCGTAGATAAACAGGTTTACATGTCTGCTGCTCTCCGTGTTGCTCTACATAGTTTCCTGGCTGGCAACACTGTTGCTAGCCAGGAAACTGTGCTTGTTTATGTTTAAACATGATGTGCAGCTTGAATATGTAATTAGTGCTGCTGTTCACTACACAAACATGTCAGCTCCATGTAGGCTTTGCACTAAGCATGCATGGTGTTTACTGAATACCCAGGAATGTCTAATTTTGCTTTCTTGGTGGCACTGCCAAAATTAAATAGAATTGAGATTAGTGCAGATAAGCACTAAAAAGCTGTGCAAACACTAAAGTGGAATGGATGTCTGTAAGTTAGACTGCCATCTTCTTTGGGCTGAATTGCCCCAGGCTCAAGGTGTTAGGGTAGATAATGCAGTACTGGCATTCAGAAATGAATACTGATACTGCAATTGCATTTACAGCTAGGGCTGAAGCATTTTAATGCTTCATGTGTGGTATTTAGTTGTAAAGTGGGAACAGGACTTTAAAGCTGACAGGGGCACCATATGTGCTGTAATTAGAAATAGTTGGGAATTATAAAAAATGTGAAACCATGCAATAATGTATATTTTAAATAAAAAATAAAACCTGTTCTGAATGTTTTTAACACCAGGGATATGTTCTTATCAGGCAATACACTATACCTTGGAATGTCTCATCTTGCTAACAAAATTGCCTTTATTAACAAATCAAACACAAAACACGCAAACGAACAAAGTACAAGCAAAAATAAACAGAAAGTTTAATCCAGAGGAAACAATCAATAATTATTGAAAAAAAAGAAAATAGTTTCAAAACACACTCACCAAAGCACAGCCACACACATTTTTGTTTTTTAAAGGAGGAAGCAACATTTTCTAGTTGCAGAACTGTACAAAACATCATATGTACGTCTCATGAGACAATGCAATCAAATATCATGCTATGTATTCATCAGCAAACAAAAAACAAAACAAAAAAACAAAAAACAAAAAAGAAAGGTATCCTAGATACAGTCGGGTTTATTTTTATTACTAATGCAACACTTTTTATATTTCATAGCAACACTACATGCGAATATCATAGGGAATATCAATCAGTTATTTAGTAATTTATTTAATTAATTGACTAGGTATATTGCATTGAGCTTGTGAAACATGCATCCCTGTTTACATTTGTTTGTTTAAGGACAGGTCAATGCAACCTTTCTTAACTGTGCACAAAATTTCATAGTTGTCTTCTATATGATGCAGTCAGTTGTCCTGTTAAATAGCTTTTGGAAAAGAAATTGACGTTCAGGTCCGTGTTTTGATACTGCATTTGCAGCTCATTTAATCTCCCAGTAGCATTTAATGTTGATATAAGACTATACCTTACAGATTATCTAATTAGTATATTTACATTTTTTGACTGGATTGAACCCCTTATTGAACTTATGATCTTTACTTAGGGGAGGCAAGACGTGGTATTTCTAATGCCCAAGAAAAAGTTGGTCAGGACAGCAAGTGAACATCTAATGGGATCATTACCACACAACTGAACTGCCTCCATCATGAGCTGATGTGACCATTATTGTGACCATTATTTAATGTCTCATACAATGGACATCACCTTAGGAGTGCAACACAGCACATATGCTGCCTGGCATCGTCAATATTTGAATATGAATCATCATGCCTGGTGTTAAAATAGAACCTATAATAGTCTAATATTTCTGGTATCAAACACAAGTAAATGAACTACTGAGATATTGGGTAGCATTAAAATAGGGATACATTGCTTGCTGTAGTATTTCACTGTTAGTTTGAGTGAATACTTTGAATATATGACATGACTTTTGCAATAAATTATGGGAAGAGAGTTGTGAGCCAAACAAGAGTAAGAAAGCTCTGTTAAGCAGTAAGTGCTGTGCACTATGAATAATATACCACTGTGTGTTGCTGTTAGTCCCACATGTGTAAAGAAACTTGCCAGTTGTAATATTTTATAAGCAAACAAGGCAATATTATTGTTATCCATTCAGTACAGAGAAGGTTAAAGATACAGCAATATCATGTCCAGGTTACGTCATTATATTTAGGAATGGTTGTGATACTGAAATAATATAAAAGTAGTCATCTGCTGGCAAATAACTTCATGTAATTGCTCTGTAATATCCATGAACATCAGAAAATGAACAACATCAGACATTTATTTTACCATACTACTGCAATACACCTACAATGTATGCCATTGTTTGGTATAATTTATAAAACCTGGCCCAATAACATTTGAATCAGCAAAATGATTATTTTAAAGTATGTAATTTCACATTTTTAAGCTTCTCATGTTGTCCTTTTTATTAGAACTTGGATATATTGGTAATCAAACCAGAACAAGATCAGCTTCTACTTCGCTTTTCCTCCTTTATACTTTTTCTGCACATACAATGAGCTGTTTAATTGTAGATTTACCTTTTTGCGCAATGAACCTCTGGTGAGTTATACATTAGAATGATAAAACTAACTCATTATCCATTTGAACTAGCTGATCAGGCTGACTTGAGGTTCTTTACATGGAAAATGGTCTTACTAATTGCTCTGACCTTGCAAGACGGATATCTGAGTTGCAATCTCTCATGGTGGGTCAGCCTTATCTCTTTTTTCACAAAGATAGGGCTTCTTTAAGAACTAATCATTCATTTATACCTACAATGGCATCCAAGCCTTAAGCCAAGCTATCCATCTCCCTGTCTTCTTAAAAGAAGCTAAAAATGAGGAAGAAAGGATACTTCATGTCTTGGATGATTACAGACAACTCGGGTACTATCTTAATACAACAAAACCTTTCAGAACTTCTGATCAGTTGTTCATTTCTTGTGAAGGTTAGAAAAAAGGCCAACCTGTCAAAACAGACTATCTCAAAATGGTTGTCTCATGCTATTACTTTTTGTTATCTGAACACAACAAAACTATTCCAGGCAGGATCAAGGCTTACTCTGCTATGGCCTTGATTGGTGGCTTTTTGCCAAGAGGTAGATGCTAGAAATATTCTAGAAACAGTAATATGGCCTTCAGTGCTCACATTTACAAAGCACAATAAACTAGAATCCTTCTCCAAGTCTAAGACAAGCTTTACTAAGACCATTCTTTAGGGTCTTCCAGTCAGTTTAACCTATGGTAATATACCCTTATAGCCAAGGCTACTGCAGCAGTGATCAATAGGATGAACATAGAATAGTTATGTATGTAAAATTAACATAAAAGTAGATGCTCAAATGGTCACTACTGCAGTAGTTGCTCAATTCCTCCATCCCCCTCATCTATTGTATGTTTTTATGCAGGGTACAACATTTTTATTGTTATATTACTAGCATTGTCCTCTCAGGACTTCAGCCTCCTTTTCTATATTGGCATAAAGGCTTTAAAAGGCTTTGCTCCCAAACCTGACTTTTTATTCAGCTCAGCTTGAGCTGTCTAATGGTTTGGGCACATGGAAGGTGACTGAAAGATTTGGAAGCTGACAAGATGTTGAATACTTAGCAGTGATCAAATGAAGAGGGTCTACTTCGAAATCTCAATGCCCATATAACTGACATTCATTTACACAAGACAAAGATAATGAAAGATGAAATACCTGACTGGTGAAATTTTCTCAAGGTAAGTAAAGACTTGCATAACATGCTCTTTTCTCCAATGTAGTGTAATCCCAGAGTTGTTGTGTATATATATATATATATATATATATATATATATATATATATATATATGTGTGTGTGTGTGTATATATATATATATATATATATATATATATATATATATATATATATATATAATTGGAGGGTGGGGGCATAGACCCCCACCTAGGTGGGTTTTACTTATTTTGGCAAGTGTTTATCCTGGGAAAATTTCACCATTGGGTATTTCATCTTTCACTATTTTTGTCTTGTATTAATGAATGCCAGTTATATGGGCATCATGATTTCGAAGTAGATCCAATGAAGAACATCAAAGGTGACTCTTAATATTTGTGTTATTAGTTAGAATAAATGTCTCAGACACAGCAGGGTTGGCATGATGGTTCATGCTTTTACCTCACAAATGCAAGGTACATGGTTTAACTTTGAACTCTGGTTATTGGCTAGACAGTCTGCAGACTGACAGCCTAGTATTTGCCTTTGAACAGCCAAGTTCTCAAATAAACTGTCCATGTAATGCCCCAGTACCTCCATCATTGACATCAGTCTCAAGTAAACGGTCTATGTAATGCCCCAGTACCTCCATCATTGAAATCAGTTGTGTAGGACCTTAGCTAAATGTCTTCAAGGAGGAACTGTTACTGCACAAAGACCATTTTTTTAAAATACATGTCAGTTAAAATTATGCTGTGGAGAATAGATAAAATAAATATTTAAAGGAATAACAGCCTTTTTTAAAGAATTAATGCCTTAGGGATACATAAATATTTTGTAGCTTAAAAAGGTAGTGTCAGTACCTAGTACACTTGATGGTTAATTGAAAGGTCTATATTCATGCAAAAAGACAGTATGCCCTTATTCTTTTCAAATATTCCCTTTTATGAGTCAGAAACAACTGTTAGCCTTTAGGCAAAAATGTTCTACATTTGAAGCTGCTCATATCTATCTGTCTATCATCTACCTACCTACCTATCTATCTATCTATCTATCTATCTATCTATCTATCTATCTATCTATCTATCTATCTATCTATCTATCTATCTATCTATCTATCTATATATCTGCCTGCCTGTCTATCTAGCTGTCTATCTATAAATAGAATCAACTCCCTACTTTTCTGGGCTAAGAAAATTTCCCCCTCCTATCCAAACCTAGAACATGTATAATTAAAAGATTCCTTGTAGACCAACTTGAGTATGAGTATAAACAAAATACCTAGCCACTGTAATTAATAACATATCAGCTTCCTACCACAAAAAATGATAATACTTGAAACAATTACTAATAAAATATGTAATTTCATTAGTAGCTTTCCTCCTCAACAACAGCAGCAGTGCATCACTCTGAATAATGATAAATCATTACCTATAAAGCAGCAGGATGATGCACCTCTAGTCTCAAGTCTCCTCAGCCTCTTCCATATTGTAACATAATCCCTTCTGGTGGCAAACTCATCTCTAAAACTTCTTCCTACAATCTAACAAGCCACTTCAAAACTAATTTTCCCTTTTGGTATAACAAAAGAATCATAGGATAGTATCATTGTTTTAAAGATAGAAATCTGAAAGACAGAAATAAATTAATATCTGAATATGGGTTAAGATGATAGGGTATGTTTTACTGCTAATTAGATTATCTCCAGATGATATAGTACTTTTTTAGTTAATTAGACTTCATGCACAGACAAAATGTCTATGTTCTTCCAACTCTACTATTAAAAATATATTCACTTTTAGAAAACTTGTGTCAAGTCATCTTAGAAAAAAGAAGGTAAAACTAATTTAACTAATTTATATAAAATAATCTTAGCGATAACATTTAACGATGGATTCAGCTAATATCATTTTCAGAATGATCAGTATAATTACTAAGATTTAGATAAAAAAATCTTTCTTTATAAAATGAATCCAGCTTTTGAGATTAGTAATAAGCAAAGTGACTGAAGTCAAGGAGAGTAGAACACCTAAGAGAATGTTTATCTCTAACTATGGGAATAAAGTACTGTTGCTATTAATGGTTTGACAAGGACATCATAATCCATTCTTTAAGTATTTATATATAAATATTTTTTTCTTATTTGATGTTGTAAACCCATGCTCATAAATATATTATTTAAGTAGATATAGTTTCACTATTACAAGATAATTCTTCAACTGTAAGCATCGATTGTAAATACTGGATATTGTTATTTTTTTGCTTTTTAGAAAAAATATGTTTTTACAATTTCTTTATTTCTGAGATAACATTCATGTTACTGGTCTTTAGTTTTTGCTTATATGCTATATTTTAATCAATAAACATTTATCTGCAATAAACATATAAGCAACATGTTACAATCACGTACTGTGAAATTATGATTCAATAAATTAACAAGACTGAGGTCTGTTTATAAATATCCAAAGTTACTTTTAAAGAAATTGATTACTTTACCTTTGCTGGAAGTTGATTTTTAGATCTTGTGTTTTCTACTAGCATTGGTGTTGGTGTTAGTATTTGCTTCATACTTTGCTTAACATTCTGAGCTGGCTTGTCTTTCTAGCAGCTCCCCCCAGAATCAACTGTCTGTGTGGATATTGCTGATATGACTGCTATATTGTGATTTTCACAATGGTGATGGCATTGTGTATAGCTTATGAAGCTCTTCTCTTTTTGACTTGGTAATGGAACATCACCATGCCAGCATCAGGTCAGCTTTATAATAATTCATGTCCCTTCAAATTTTCATTATTTATTTATCTGTTTGTTTATTCATGTTTGCTCTTTAAAAATAACTTTGTACTTTTCTAGGTCTTTATTAAGTTTAGTTAAACACTGCTGTAGTTATTTTACTAAGGCAGCAGTCTGTATTTAAGTTTGCAAGACTTTTGTCTGTTGAATCAGCTTCATGTGTTCTTGGAAATCATGCTGAATTAAAATGATGAACTATTTTGAATTACCTTCAGAATTAGCTTCTAAAGCAACTTCTGTCCAGTTCTCCTGTTGTTCATCAAAACAGGAAGAAGGCAAATTATCTATCCAAAAACCTCTGGGAGAGATTTTGAAGTCCACATACCTGTCTAACATCTGTTTTTATTAAAGAAAAGTGATCAGTTATTTTTTATAAAGATAAAGTAGGTTTTAAGAACTTGTTTCATCTTTGGAGTAAATGCTGTAAACACTGTGAAATCAACACGAGTGTTTAGTATCTGTCCAAATGTGATGCATTTTGACAAATCGACATTGAAGCAATTTTGAATAGTATATAGCAAAATAATACTGAAGGCTACAGAGGACCACCAAATTTTAGCGTAACCAGTTTTATTCAACACTTTCGTCAGACAGACTTTTTCAGAAATTCAAACCACTCTCTAATACAAATGAATATATACTAAAACTGCACCTTAACAATTAATCAATTAACTCATTTAAAACTTGTAAAGTAAAATTTATACATTTTTTCAATGAAAGTGTTGAATAAATCTGATTACTCTAAAGTTTGGTGGTCCTCTGTAGCCTTCAGCATTATTTTGTTATTTAGTTATTTTATACACTGGCAGTAGGATTCCTTCTGTTTTTTTGAAATTTTGAATAGTAGTTATATTTTCAGCCTGTGAAATAATTAACAATGACATGATATCTAATAAATAAATAAATAAATAAATATGGTATTGGCTTAAACAATCACAAGGATGAGAAATCAATGGTTAGATATACTTTAAATGTCTATGTTACTCACACATTCCTTTTCTTCCACATATTTAATGCCATCAGGTTACTGTCCAGATGACCAGTTCGACAGTTATGCATCAATTAAAACAATCTTGGGAAGGTAACACATGCCACTAATATAAAGTATACTCAGGCAGAAAAAGGCAATTTATTTCCTTTATTTTTTTCCTTTTGTTATCAAAATATAGGAAATGCAAGAGATGTAGGAGAATGATGTAAATTCTATGTGCATCATAAATCACACTAATAATCCAAATGTTATAAATAGTCAGTCTACATCGTGCACCAGTACTTCTGTTGAAAAAATAATCTTCTACCATGTCTGTTAAATGCTTTCAGGGAAGATATGTTACTGTGCAAAGAGCAGTCTTTTAATATAAAGATCAATTAAAACACAGCCCTGCCTGGATCACAAGGTAAACTTGCAGGCATGCTTTTCCACTGTTAGCAAGAAACACTTGTAACTAGAACTGTGAACATCAGTTATGTTTGCTAATTAATTTTTGTGTGCAAGGAGAGCCTGCCAGTCATAGAAATAATAATGAATTACTTTATTTTCAGAAAAATGGGCTCAGAGAATCAGCAAAGCCCATTGGTTACTCAAAATTCCAAAGAGGTGAATTAATGTACAAGGAGAGAAAGTAAAAAAACAAGTGTGTATATTCATGACACATACCCCAGATTCAGCAAGATCTGCACGGTCTGCAGGAATAGTGCAGGAGCTGCTGGAGGCAATATGGCCACCGTGTGATCCAGGAATAAGATCCAGGGATGTGCACAAGCGCTCCTGCACTATTCCTGCATGGACACAGCTCCTGTATGCAAATTACCTCATTTGCAGGTGAAAACCATGCAAATGAGGTGAATTTGTGATCCAGCAAGCTGCCAGCCAGCCGTGCAGGACTAGTATAGTGTGCAGAAATGTACTCAGTAACTGAGTACATTTCTGCAAACTACAAAACGGAGCCATGACAGCTCCAAATAAATGGTGTATAGTATGTGTAAAGCATGGCAATGGCCAAATATATGGCCATTGGCATGGAAAATAGTTGTTTTTTTAGCTGATTTTGGCTGTTTAAGCATAAGACAGCAGAGCACAAATGGGATCGGGCTGAAAATAAAAAAAAAAAACTGAAATAAGCATTGTATCCAAAATCTCTATTTTGGCATTACACTCAATGGCATGCAGAAGACAACATGGCCAGTGAATAGTGGTTGCTAAGGGAAAAGGCTCAGTGTGGGACTTGTAACTATGCATTAGCAGGCAATCCTATGCAAATGAGGGGAATGATACTGAATCCCAGATTTCCCCTCAATGCTAGCCAGCACCCAACCATGTAAGTGCAGGAATACCATGGTGCAAGCCTAAAAGTTAGCTGACATCATGGGGGGGGGGGTGTCAGGCATACTGTAAGTTTATTGGAGCCTTGAGGCTTGGATTTGCCCTTAGCTTAGCAGAGATAAGCAAGGGGGTGTGTGTCTAAGGCTGCCTAGCACTCTTTACATTGCCTAAGCGGGTGTGCGCGCCGCACACCGGATTTTAAAGAAAAAAAAAAACTAAACCAAAAAATAGCAGTTCTGTGCACATCTGAGCACTGTGTTTGCGTGGTGCACCCCTAGGCTTAAACAGGAAGGCAATGGGAAGGGAAAACAGCAGTAGGAAGGTAACCAAGGAGAACTAGCATAGCTGGCAAGTAAAATGTATCAGAATCAGCATATTACACAGGCAGCAGACCAGCCCAGCACACCACTATAAATTATGCAAACACCTTACCGTCTGGTTTTTCCAACATACTCTACACCACTGGTGTACACAAGCAGGGAAATTTTACCAAACAAAAGCAACAAAATGATAGGGGCTGAAGCAGCTACCATACATCAACATGTGGAAGAGGCTGAGGTCGGTGTGGATGAGAATGCTGTTGACCAACCCACAGTGAGGAGAAGGAGAAGAGTGTACAAACCCAGGGTAACCTAACAGGGGCTACATGAGCTGGAGATAGTGGAGTGCTATAGGGTGGACAGGGACTTCCTACAGCAAATTGTTGAGCTGTGTCGGTCACACCTCACAAACAGAACTAACAGAGGTGAACTCATCCCAATTGATACCAAGGTATGTGTAGGCCTAAGAATACTAGCCACAGGTACCTTCCAAAGGCCAACTAGGGATAGCATGGGGATCTCACAGGTATCAGAATCTAGGGTATTCCACCATTTCCTGGATGCCATGTCAGCACATGCCGGTGAGCATGTATATTTCCCCAACACCCGTGAGGTGTTGGCCAGCAATATGCGACTCTTCCATCAAATAGCAGAGTACCCTGAGTTAGTGGGTGCTATAGACTGCACGCACATATGCATCAAAGCACCACCCAGTGAGCGGGGTAGGGTCTACATCAACCTCAAGGGCTTCTCCTCCATCAACTGCCAGGTCATGTGTGATGCCCAGGGCATTATAATGAATGTGTGTGCTGGCTGCCCTGGAAACTATCATGACTCCCACATCTGGCATCTGATGCATCTGTACCAGAGATTTCCCAATGGGGCATCCCTTACGGCCACCTAGTGGGGGATACTGATTGCGCACTGGAGCCGTGGCTGATGACACCCATCAGAAATGCACACACACCTGAACAAGAACGTCATAATGAGGCACGCGCACAAACCAGAATCATAATAGAGTGTGTGTTTGGGATGCTCAAGTCACGGTTCTGGTGCTTGGACACATCCGGTGGAGCCTTGCAGTACTCACCAGCTACATGTGCCAAAATTGTCATCGTATGTGCCATGCTACACAATATGATCCTGTGGAAACAGCTGCAGCAGGAACAGCATGGGGCAGGGAAACACAGCCCCATACCATTGCCAAGGCCTGCACAAGCACAGAGTGACTCAAAGGAGGAACAACCTGAGCCTGCCCCAGTAGGCAGAAAGAGGCATGCCCAGTATGCCCAGGCCTTGGCAAAGAGGCAACGCATAGCACATACACTGACATGGTAGGGACCCAGGGACTGACACCTCTATCTGATTCTCACATACAGTAAAAGGGATGCCAAACATGACACTACCTGTGCTTAACCATGTATAGGGAGTGTACTATGTGCATCCGACATAGTCAGCCCTCCAGCACCATCCTCAATACTGGCACAGCCACAAGGTAAGTCATTCTTCCTACCAATTGCCGAATGGAGTAGTATGTGTTGTTACTTGTATCTATGGTATAGATGTGAGCATGCAAGGGAATCGGGTGGCTGAATGGGATGCCATCAGATAGTAGACACCTACTGTGGCAACATGAGATCTGTAACAAATACTGGTGTTACTATAGTAGCCAGTATTAGACAAGGTGACAAAACTCACTGCAGGAAATGTGCTGGGCCACATGTGTGCCCATAGGACACACATGCCAGTCAGGGAGGCTCACATACCCAACAACAGTCTCAGCTAGCAGGACAGGTGTAGACAAACACAAACAAAAGTTGTGCTAAGGCCTCTGATCGATGTCTATGGAGAACCCCTCCCCAGATCTACACAAACAGACTACAACAGGTCAGGCAGTGGGATGTTAGTTCTGAAGGGTAAGACGTCAGAAACTGAAATGTAAGTCAATCAAACCTAAGACCTGTAGTATACTGATATGCCTCTAGTTAGCATGATAGGTTAGAATACAGAATGAAATGTAGTACCTGAAATACCAGTACAGTCATAGCAAATGTGTACAAGTGTCAGGTGTACCCCCCCCATCCTATGTAGAAATGCAGTAACAGTCAGGTGTGCCCCCAATCCTATGTAGAAATGTAGCAACAGTCAGGTGTGCCCCCCTGCAATCCTATGTAGAAATTTAGTAACAGTCAGGTGTGCCCCCCAATTCTATGTAGAAATGAAGTAACAGTCAGGTGTGCCCCCAATCCTATGTAGAAATGTAGTAACAGTCAGGTGTGCCTCCCTCACAATCCTATGTAGACACATAGTAACAGTCAGGTGTGCACCCCAGTCCTATGTAGAAATGTAGTAACAGTCAGGTATGCCCCCCCAATCCTATGTAGAAATGTAGTAACAGTCACGTGTGCCCCCCACAATCCTATGTAGACATGTAGTAACAGTCAGGTGTGCCCCTCCATCCTATGTAGAAATTCAGTAGCAGTCAGGTGTGCCCCCCAATCCTATGTAGAAATGTAGTAACATGTATGTGTAGGTATAATAACAGTGGGGCACAGATTACCTGAGCTGGCTAAGGTAGCAGGATAGATTGTAGCATGTGTACAATATGCAGGTCTGTGTGTGTGTTAGGTTGGTGTGTGTTGTATATTGTGTGAGAGTGGTCAGTATGTATGCAAGGAGAGGTTTGTCCTTGTGGCCATTGTCCAGGACTGCCGATGAAAGGGACAAATTCTCACAACTGCAGTGCCAAACACAATGCTTCCCAGCAAAACACATTCCAGCAGTAAGTCATAGTAAATGTTTGGAAGTAATATTTGTCACCATCTGAAAGATGGACATGGCATGAATGTTGGCCCAGATATACAAGTAGTACACAGGGGTAAGTACCCAAGACAGACAGTGTATAATATGGAACTGTCAAATGGACGCACCCTTTGAATTGTACATACAGGATTGCAGCACATTATTTGGGCTTGTAGTAGGGAATACCGATGTTGTCTATCCAAACAGTGGCAGACCACAAAGGTCATAGGAAAGAGGTATTGAAAAACAGCTGATGTCCCTGCACAAGCCAGCATAGGTGGAATGCCCCATGCATATCTGTGAGTCAGATGCAAGTAGAGTCCATAGCACACATGCACCCAGCTCACCCCACCGCCACCCACAGATACCTCTCCAGTCGTATTCCTGCTGCTGGAAATAAGTACAATATGACCCCCACCTGTGTATGGCAATAGCAAAAGAATGCAGCATGCAGAGCAGGTGTCCCATGCAGGTGTGTCCCTAGCTGTAAGCAGCACCCTGCCAGCATCCACACCACTGGATCAATACTGACAAATCATATTGGCATGGACACCTTGCACACCTACCCTGTCACCCCAGGGAAATATAGTATATTGCAGTCTGGGACTGTAGGAGTGACAAAATGCAACAACCTGCTACAGCTGGCCTGCATCACTACCAAATGGCCCACAGTCCTCTGCCAAAGGCCTGTGTCTTACCCATACTGCCAATGTATGTTATGTTATGAACTCCCAAATAACAACATAACACAGTCCACAGAACCCAAATGCAAGGCCATGTGGACAAATCACAGTAACATGTCCACCATGTCCTACTGCATGAACTGTGGACCAACACCAAATTACTGCTGGGATGAGGTGATAACTATAGGGAACATATCAGATAATGTTTGCATAATGTATGGAAGAGGATAGAATAATAGGGGGGGGTGGGAATTGGGCGGCATGGAGTGTGTGAAGTCCGAAACTCAGCTATGTGCACATACTATCTCTGGCTGCAAACACAAGAATGGGTGGCTACAAACATGTTCATAAACCACAATGTGAAGGGGTAATGTCCAGAATTATGAACCCTGCCTCTAGGTAACCTGTGTGAATCTGTACAACTGTGAGGTATGGCCACAGCAGGATATGGCCATACTGTCGTGTCGATGGATGTACAAGCATGGGATCCTCTACCACCACTGTACCAAAGTGCTGAACCATTTACACAGACCCAGCAGCAAGTGTCTGCAGCTTCCTTTCCAGAATGGTATGATTGTGCAAGAATATGTAGGCTGCTGACCACAAAACTGGATACAGCTGCATTCACCCTGTGTTCCCCAGGACATCACTGCAAGCAAATATGTATATCTGACAGTACCTGATGGCATAAAACATTAGAGTGTATAACAGTACATATGTCTGAATATCTCTGCTAACACCAGGACCATGTAGCAGAAGCAGCACAGGCACAATTACTGACAGTAACCCACTATCCTTTGCCCATTTTGACCCCGTATTGTCAACTGATCTACAGATATCCTGCAGAAATAGTTTGCTAGCTGTAGGTGTAGAACACAAACATCTGCACTGGAGTACAATCTACCTGGAATGGATTCACACATTCAGTACAGAAGATCATACTGGGCATGCTCCCAGACTTAGATAAATGAAGGCCATGTCAGGCAACAAAATACTAAAAGGTGATACAGGGCATGCTCATACACTTATGAAGACCATGTCTGGGAACATCAGTGGACTATACATATCTGACAGTTGCAGATGTTAGTGCATACACTCCTCAGTATACACCAGTCATGCTTTACACACACATTGGATAGGAATAAACACATATATCCAAGGACAACACACTATAATAGGCCAAAAATACACATACATAGATGTGTGGAAGAGAGTGACAGTGACAAAGAGCCTTCCATCATGAGGCCTGTCCCAACCAGCACACATCCAATTGGCTAAAACCACATGATATGCAAATGACAATCAGTGTAGACATTTGCCTCTGGTATCCCTCAGCACTATAGTGTCTGTGGTGCTTGTGCTAACTGTGTGACATGACTGTACATGTCAGTAGTCATCTAGCAGTTGTATACATGTACCTGTGGAATATAAACATGTGTGTGCCTGAGTGTTGTGTGTCTGCCTCTAGATGAATGGGTTATGGCCCATGCACACACACTGCACTCCCCATTGTCCTACTATGGCAAGCATGCTGATGTCTTCACCTTGAAATACACCTTTGGGGAAGCAGTAGCCTAGTAATGGCCATGGTGCATCATATAACCACATAATGCTGTAGTGTGATGTGCTAATTAGATAAGAGTTCTAATCCCACATGTAGCAACTGTGTGTGTTTGTCTGTGCAGGGATCAATGCTTTTTAGGCCAGTCACACTCACTACAATTTCAAATGCCCAACTTTGGCATACATGCTGATGTCATTCACTTTGAAATACGCCTTTGGGGAAAGAGTAGCCTAGTAATTTCTGTGGTGTGTCCTATAACTGCATAATGCTGTAGTGTGATATACCTAATTAGGTAGGAGTTCTGTTCCCAGACATGGCAAGTGTGGGTGTTTGTTTGCCTGTGTATGCAGCAATGCTTTTGAGGCCATTCACAGTCACCACAGCCTCCATTGCCTTTCTTTGGCAAGCCTGCTAATGTTATTCACTTTGAAATACACCTTTGGGGAGCAAATAGCCCATTAATCTCTGTGGTACGTCCTACAACTGCGTAATGCTGTAGTATGATAAATTAATTAGGCAGGAGTTCTATTCCCAGACATGACAAGTGTGGATGTGTTTGTATGTGTGTTTGTTTGGAGCAATGCTTTTGAGGCCATTCACAGTCACTACAACCTCCATTGTCCTTCTTTGGCATGCCTGCTGATGTCATTCACTTTGAAATACACCTTTCTGGAAAGAGTAGCCCAGTAATCTGTGTGGTGTACCCTAGAACTGCGTAATGCTCTAGTGTGATATACTAGTTAGGTAAGAGTTCTATTCCCAGACATGGCAAGCATGGATGTTTGTCTGTGTAGGCTCCCTACATGTCAATGCTTTTGAGGCTATTCACAGTCACTACAACCTCCATTGCTCTTTTTTGGCATGCCTGCTGATGTCATTCACTTTGAAATACACCTTTGGGGAAAGAGTAGCCCAGTAATCTCTCTGGCGTGTCCTATAACTGTGCAATGCTTTAGGGTGACATGCTAGGTAGGATTTCTATTCCCAAACATGTGAAACTCTGTGTGTGTGTTGGGATCCATGTTTTTGGCCATTCACAGTCACTACACACACCTACAAATGGAGAACATTGAAAACTGTGCAGTAACAGAGACCTGATCCAAGCCTCCAGAGAGGTGGAGGAGTGTCGATATTTCCCAACAGAATGTGTCTGAAATACTCCCAGTGCAACTAACAGTAAGTTAGACTGCATTCCAAATTGTATAATTTGCTACAGATCCCCCACCATGCCCCATGATACCCACTGCAGCTTTTGAAACATACTGTGAAATATTATGATACAAGCAAACACCCTAATACTGGGTGAGTTACACTACCCTGCCATTAACTGGGAAAATACTTGTGTACCAACATGTGTGCCCAATGGTTCTTGGAAGCCATAATTCCCAATGCCCTGGATCAAGTAACCCATAGTCCCTCCAGGTGCTCAAATATCCTAGACCTGGTCATTACCAACATGGGAAATCAATGCTCCACACCTATGGTCACCCCATCGGTGGTCAGGTATGGCCATGAGCTAATCACCCTTAACATCAACATCCCTCCCCCACACCCCAGTAAGGAAACCTCTGTGACACACATCTCCAAAGCCAATGTCATGCTACACATGTCACACATGACTAAAATCATGACACCCATGTAGATGGGAACTGGAAGGACAACTGCTGAATCATACATGAAGGCACTGTATGAGCAAATCCACTCATGCATGAATCGTGCCATCCAATATTGAATGAAGACACTCCCCACCAAGAAAAGGAAGCCAATGTGGTGGCTCTCTTCCATAAACATACTGTACAACAAAAGGAGGAAACTGTTGCAGAAATGGGGGAATTTCCAGGATGCAAATTACTCCCTTACCAGCAACAGTAAGAGGCAGAGATCCCTCATAACCTCCATCAAAGCTAGTTATGAACATAATATAGCCAAAGATGCCAAAGACAACTGCAAGCCATTCCATAGTTATGTGAGGAATCTAAATGGCAATGCTCAGAACTGCTGTGAGCTACAACAGGATGGTATTAAATCTACTGCTCACAGGGATATTGCCAGTAACCTGGCAGATTGATTCAGTGCCAACTGCACCCCCCTCCCAACCCCCAAAGGGCCCATCGCAACACTGATAGATTGCCATATTCTGGTAATAATGGACATACAGGTAAAAAACACACTCTACTGAGGTATGACAACAGCAGCCATGGGAGCAGTCAACATCCCGGGCTGTGTACTACATGAGCTAAAAACTGAACTGGCACCTCACCTACATGCCATGTCTAATCATAGCCACACCTTAGGCTTCATGCCCACTGTGTGGCACACAGCTACAGTTATCCCAGTCCACAAGGGGGAGTTCCACCTTGGATCCTGGGAACTACAGCCCCAGCAGTATGACATGCCTGATCTGGAAGGCTATGGAATGTATTATCATGGAAATTAAAACAAAGGCATTGGCAACCTGCAAACACTGGATCCTAACCAGGTTTGGTTTTTGAAGGGCCGGTCATGTCACCTTAACCTGAATGACAACTGTGAATCTGTCTCCAGAGCTGTGGACGAAGGTAAGGTGGTTCACACAGCCTATCTGGACCTCATCAAGCCATCCAACACCATCCCCCAGTCTGGAATCATAGATAAATGTATCAAGCTGGCTATTAATCCCAATCTCACCCAATGGGCTGCCAACTGCTGTGCTGACCCAACCCACACTTTAAATGTAGGTGACACCAACCCAAGCTCCAGACAAGTGACAGTTGGAGTACCTTAGGGTTCAGTTCTGGTACCGCCCTTGTTTGGCATCTACTGCTCTGGAGTACAGTCCAACAGTAAGGGACACCAGCAAATAAAGGTTGCAGATGACTGCACACTGGGAGCCAATATTGAATCCTCCAGATGATGTGGATATTCCACAGAAGGGCTTTACAGAAAGACATATTTAGTGCCTGAGCCATGGCCTCAAGATCAATGCCAAGAAATATATAGTTATCCCCATTGGGAAAGGACATGTACCTGTGAAGTACCACATAGGTGGCAGTACACTAAACACCTAAAGTGTGATAACAGACTTAGGGACACAGGTGGACAGCGGTCCTAACTTTGATAACCACATTGCCACAACAGTCAGGAAACCCACCTATGTGGCAGACCTCCCACTAAAGGCTTTACATCCAGGAAAAGGAGGCCATTGTCCCACTGTAGACTTATCTCAGTAGATCAGTAGACCCAGTACAGACTACAACAGCCCGTTACGTATGTACCTCACAAGACATCTGCAACAAGTAGAGAGGCTGCAGACATACCTCACGAAATTACCACAGGCCTAAATCAGATGCCCTATGCTGACCATCTGAAACTCATCCAGCTATACTCTGCCACGTATTGTGCTCTAAGTGGCGATCTCTGCTTAACATACCATGCCATGTCAAACCCACAGCTGTTGGACATGCTACACTTAGAGAATTCCTCACCCTCACAGTCACATGCTACAGGGATCCAAATCCTGTCATCACAATGAACAATACATGCAGGAGGGATGTGTTCCTGATCCAGAGACTCCACAGACTTTGGAATAGACTGCCCATACATGTCAAGCAGAGTGCCTCTTTGGTGCTCTTTAAAAGGAACCTGGACAATTGGATGAGAAATAGGACATTTATCCTGGGGGATCATGTCAGCTGCCTTGCTAGACAGGGCTGCAGGGAAGTAAATATTGTGGGAAGTTATAGCCAGAGAATTTTCATGTATAAGCAAATATAGACCCTAGGGCCAATAGTCTAATATCAACGTATGACCCTATGAACATATGAACTACACTTCCCATTGCCCAACCTTGGCAAGGTTGCTGATGTCATTCACTTTGAAATACACCTTTGGGAAGGAGTAGCCCAGTAGTCTCCATGGCACGTGCTATAACTGCGTAATGCTGTAGTGTGATGTACTAGTTAGGTAGGAGTTCCAATCCCAGACATGACAACTGTGAGACTTGGTGTGTGTGTGTTTGTCATTCGTATAATGTGTAGAATGGGTGGAATGGGTTTTGCAAATTTCTTATATGGTTGACCTTTTATATGTCACAATGCCCACCTTACATGGATAACAGATGTCAAACAGCAGAGAGGCTGGGGTTGACAATCCATACCCCTACATGTGACATCAAGGTCTGGTGAACAATTTAGGCAATCCTTGTATTACCCAGAGAACACTCTCAACCCATATCTCATACACAAACACACTCGGCTAGGCAACAACCACTATGTTGGTAGTTCTCTGCATATTGCTCACAGATAGTAACCATGGTGTGACAGCAGCAGACTGCAGAGGGCATGACAACCTGTTCAATCACTACAATAGGCACATAATTGCATACAGTGCTCCTTCACTATGTTCCCCACTGGATGCCTGCAGCAACTGTAGTGCCAGCAAATGTAACCCACAAAGGACATACCATGCCATACACATGCTCTGTATGGACAGATACCACTGACACCTGGGAATACCTGTATCATGCTGCCAATGTAGGTGCAGGGTCAACCTGGTGTCCATTGCCAGTTCCCACCACATGAGGCCAGGAATGGCACATCTGATAATAACAATCTGTGTACACAAAATGCCTCAGACACCCCAGGCACACTTCCACATGTCACAGAACATGCATGTGGTATGTGTGCACATCCCAGACACCATCCATGTCATGGACTATAGAACACACACATGGCAAGCATTGAACAGCACTGGCCACCCGCAATAGTAACCCATATGACTGGGTGGTGAATACAATGCCCACCTGTGTGGGCCAATCCAAACACTACACCCCTGAGCCACACTGCAGACCATTTTCATGTGGCCTGATGCCAAGGTATACCCTTTACCTAGCATTGTACAGCCTTCTGGCACAGTCAACCACTACACACCTGTGAAGCAATGCACCCATGCATGTCAGTACTGGCAACCTGTGTGTGTGTGTGTGTGTGTGTGTGTGTGTGTGTGTGTGTGTGTGTGTGTGTGTGTGGAGTATAATGATCTGGACATCATTCACACTCACTACACCTCCTATTGGCCTACTGAAGCAAGCCTTCTTACGTCAGACACCTTCACATACCCTTTGCCCATATATCATCCTGATAACCCCTGTGGTGCATGTGATACCTGCGTATTACTGTATTGTGGCAAACTAGCTAGTTAGGAAGTCTAATCCTGACCCTGCCAACTGTGATAATGTGTGTGAGTCCCTGAGAGAGTGTGGCTGTGTCAACATTGACACCTGTTCATGTGGACAGGCACGTGTACTACACCTACCCTATCCTTCCTTTATCACTGTTGCTGATGTCACTCACCATCAGATACACCTTTGGACAGCTCTCCAACATGTAAGCTCTGTGGTGCATGCAATAACTGCATAGACATGTGATAGCAATACATAGTCATGCAGGGGTTTGAAACCCTGTACTGGTAAGTGTATGACACAAGCATGCATAGGTTTTACTCTCCCATCCCCTCCCTGTCTTACTTTGTCTCTGTCTGTTTCTCTCACTCCATCTCTGGTGGATGTGGAGAAGTGCACCTGCTTTGCTTAGGCAGCAGCTTGTGTTGTGTAAGTGATGCTCATGATCAGCTGATGGCCTCTGCATGATTTGCAGTCCCCCACTAGCTGATTACATGTGGAACAGCTGTGGTAACATTCCGATAGCCAATTGCATGGAAACACACTCTTATATCTAGGAACATCATGTGGGTGTTGGGCCTTTTCATTCACTGTGAGCAGGATCTCATGTCGGTGTTTGGCAAACAGCATCACAGATGGTATTGGGATATACCTCTAACAACATACACAGTGGAGACAGGCCAACAAACAGGAGGGGATGTTCCAGACATGACTACAGAATGTAAGTGTTGCTCTTCTGCATTTGGAGTACTGTTGGTTTAACAGGGTTTGTGTGGATATGGCTGGTCTACATGATTTAATACCTGTCATGACAGTGTTATGTGTTTGAGGAAACTCCCACTTGTAGGGTTATCTGCAGACTGGGCAGTGTCTGGAGTCTTATGTTTCCTGTGTTACTCACAGATCACTTATCTTAGAACTGCAGAAGCATAGTCTGAGGATTGCAGTCAGTACATGGTGACAGCCATGACAGTTACTGACTTCATATCCCTCATAGGGCATATGTCACAACAAACCCTGTTACAACAGTAAACATATGGGGGTATCACAGCAACATGCCAATATTGGCCCAGTGATTGTGGCTCCAGCCACAAGTCTGTCAACCTTTGTACATATGTCATGCAGTAAGAGGTGCATATGTTCTGTACACCATTATTTATTGACATCATACCTGATAACAAGCAAGTCAGATATCAGACTGCTACACATGTTATGTATAGTAGGGGATATTTCTGAGGACATAACCTGGGCATTCTGTTGTTGTGTGTACAGTAGTGGTGCCCGTGTACTTATGATGACTGTCGACAGTATGTGTATTGCAAATACGTACCTTGGCCTGTGTACAGACTGTGGTCGATGTCATTATTCTTGGTCCTGTTCATCTGTTGTTACATGCTGCTCCAGTGCATGGTACCCTATCGGCTCACAAGTTTGTAGGGCCAAACACACACATGTCCCATACCATGGACAGGCATTGGACCGTACTGTGTCATCACCTGGTATATGTAGGGTTAGTGTGTGAGTGGCACATATGAGGATGGTGTTGATCAGACAGTCGATCTAGTGTAATATTAAGCTTGCATACCATATGTGGCTGTGGCTGTGTTCACATTGGTTGTGGGTATGCACTTTCACACAAGTGTCTGTTACTCTGTGCTGTGACATGCCTGTAGAGCCTGATATATTTGCAGGTACATGTGTATTCCCCCATATGAAATGTAGGGTAGTGTTATGGCAGTCTGCCTATAGTTTGCACAGTGCTTTGTTACATGCCTAGCAGCTTAGTGTAATTACCCAGTGTGATGTTATGCCCAGATATTTACAAGAAGTACTGCTGCTGGGCCACCATAACTGTTGTGTATTTCTGACAAAGCAGTGGGATTCTGTATGTCACTAACTACTGGATAGTATGTGGCCATGTGACTTCTGCACCACCAGTTATTATGTGTCAGGACAGACAGGAGTGTGTGAATGCATAAACTATGTTGGCAAATCTAGTCCAGTATTTACATAATATACCCATGTACATGGCTGTTAACATCCACACTGTCAGGTTTAGTCCACATGTCTCGCACAAAGGGGACCTGGGTATACCTCTGGCTGACCAGAGAGTGCCAGACTGTCCACATATATTGGTCATATCTCTGCTGTAGTCCACAGGATCATAACTGTGCTATCAGTGGTACTGTACTATGATGTCCTTAGGATGTAGGATGTCTGTCAGTAACCAATGGCGTAAATGTCAATAGCAGGTGTGACCGCCCACACACAACATGTCTGTTAAGACAACCCCTGTTACAGCAGCAACAGTCTACATATATACCTGTAATAGGTACATGACATCCCCTTGCACTAAGAGGTTGAGACTACCGGGGCTGAAGTAGGACTCCACTCCATGTTCTGGACATATGGTAAACATATATGTATGTGTGTGTATATATATATATATATATATATATATATATATATATATATATATATATATATATATATGTTTGGGTTCCAGACATTTGCTTGAATGAGCAAACAACCGAAACACAAAAGGCGGGGCATACTTACGCGAACGTGCTTTTCACTGAAGAAGCACTTTTGCGTAAGTATGCCTGTTGCCGAGGCTGTACTACTGTGCGGGTAAGGGAAATTTCCCTTTTCCCCACTGTAATGTGGTCTCGGAGGAAGAATATTAAAGTAGGGCCGGTGTGGGGGCCACTGATAAAATGTTAATGTAGTTTTTTTTTTGTAACACACTTTAACGAAAGCGCCTTTTTGATATAAGCGCTTTTGCTAAAGTTTCGGACGTTTGCTCATTCGAGCAAATGTCCTATATATATATATATATATATATATATATATATATATATATATGTATATGTATATAGATATATATATATATATATATATATATATATATATATATATATATATATATATATAGACATATCTATATACATATATGTATATATATATATATATATGTGTGTGTGTGTGTGTACATATATATACATATACAAACACACATATGTATATATATATATATATACATATATAGATATATATGCACATATACATATATAGATATATATGCACATATACATATATAGATATATATGCACATATAGTTATAGATATCTACATATATATTGACATAAATAGATATATCTGTATAGATATATATGCACATATAGTTATAGATATCTACATATATATCAACATAAATAGATATATCTGTACATATATAATGTATATATATATATATATATATATATATATATATATATATATATATATATAAATATATATATATTTATATACAGAGTGATCTATAAATGGCTATATATATGATGCACTATACAAATGTGTATAAATACATATATATGAATATATATGTGTATGTACATGTAGACATATATCTACATATGTATATGTATTTATCCATATCCTTGTCATGTGTAAACATTACTGTTGTGCATACCTTCACAGATGTATCACACCGTATGTATCTGATATGTGTATATTTAGATATAACAACATATGTGATGCAGCAATAATATCACTAACATGTACTATACTATTGTAGAAGTCACAGCAATTGTTCAATACTATTCTATATGTCTACTGACAGATGTATTGGAAATACAACAGCTGCCTTCACAGCTATCATGGTGTAGCGGTTAACTGTTGTGGCTATAGTGTACAGTGTGCTGGGTTCAATACCTGCAAGTGCTGTCTATTTTGTTGCTGGGTAGAACAAGGGCTGTTGGATACAGAGTGGTTAAGGCAGTTTTGAGTAGCTTTAAGCAGGTTTGCGTGGGTTTGCGTGAAGCTAAACAGTGCTAGCATACGATTAAACATATGGGCGCTTACACGGTGTAGGCTTTGCTTCCAGTGTGCAAATCTGCTTAGCTGTTATATTGCAGCAATGCTGACACCTGCTAAGCATGGCTCAGCCCTGGTAAACTCTGCTCACATCCCAGTCTGATAACATAGCAGGGTAATGACATCTGTAATAGCTGTATGTGATACTATGTACATAACATCCGTCTATGTGCTGCCAGTACAGTAGCAAGGGGTGTGAGTGTCATGTCTGGGACACTTGAGTATATATGACCTGTACAACACTCTTATCCATGTGAATGTGTTACATACAAAGGTAGTATCCCAGGTTATGTGCCGTCACACTGGCATGTAGTGTATCATGCCGTTACTACTGTTGACAGTGCTTTCCCAAGCAAGAGTAGATTGCTAATTGTAGTACTGGCTTGGATACATACAGGCAACCTATACTTGACTGACACTGACATGTCTGCCCAGCTGTGTTATAACTGGTGCAGATAGGACACGACATCCTGTATGCACCACATGCCATGGGAACCTCCAATGCACTACCACAGTCAACAGAACATGCTTGGGTGCAGGTCTCCAACACAGACGCTAACCATGTTTTGTAATACATGTTGCATACATGTCAACTGGATCACCTCACCGGCCATTTGCAGGGGGCACCCAGAGGATTGGCTGATGCATGTCACTCTCACCCTGAGGGTTACCACAGTGGTATCTGTAGATAGATTGCCTGCTGGCACATGGCAGGTGGTATGATACCACTGTACACACATCCCCGACACTTCCCATCTCTCCATGGACAACAGCCAGGTACACATCTATGACTACCTGCAATGATGCACCCCAGTACTGACAAATGTGTACATGTGCATTACTGAGGATATCAGTGTCTGTGTGTTAGCACACCTGTAGTTGGGAATACCGTGAGGCCCTTTACACCCACTGCAACACCTATTGCCATAGTTATATGTGGCTGCTGCTGTACAGGACATTACATATACCCTGTTATGCTCCTCTCCTTAAAGGTTACCTGTGCCTTGCAGTACCAGCACAACACTGTTGTAAAAATTAGTTGATAGACATGGGATAACCATTGTGTTCTGTCAAGTGTGTGTATGTGTACATGTGTGTATATCTGTAGGGTACACCATTCTGAAGCTACATACTCCTATTACAATACGCATTGCCATCCAGTATTACGTAAAGTGATGTTGCTGCCCATAGGAGAGGCATGACAATGCATCACCCTACTATTCTTTGGCATGTGCATTAGATGCATATCCCTGTAGTACCACTCTTGGGATGGACAATGGGTTGTATTGCAGTCCTGGTCAATGTGTGATGGTGGGTATGTCAGAGTGTCATCATGGGTTCCAGTGCATACAATATCCTCAGTGGGGTGTGGGTGCTGTGTACACTGTCATTACACCATGGTTCCCCCAGTACATGTCCCATGTACCACTGTATGGTGACCACTGGCACCATCAACCATACAGGTAACTGATAACACAATCCAGCCCAGTTATGCACATGTGCTGTGTGCAGCCTACCTGTAACACATTGGTCACACTGGCAAGTTAGTTAGCACTGATAGGCCCAAGTCTCTTGGATGTGTGTCTGGCTGTTATGTGTCTGTTAATGTGTATATGATGGTATGTGACACTATGTATTGTCCATATACAACCATTACATCCCCTATTACCATACTGTACATGCCTGGGGATGTTCTGCATGTAATATGTAACCTGGAACACACCTCATCCTAAAGGCTGTGTGGTGTGTGCAATTAAAGCCACACACATCAGTAGTACTACATACCTAGGTAGACGTCTAGTCCCAGCGTTGCCAAGTAAGAGTGTGCATCTATGTAGCGTATTTGTGTTTAGGGAAGTAATAGCCAGGGAATTTTTATGGCTAGGCTTGTATAGCCCCTAGGGCTGATAGCCTAGTACCAATCTATGAATCTATGAACCTATGTGGAGGAATCTACTTCAGGTTACTGAATATACCAGGGGGTCACCTGTCCATGTGGCACAGGCAGTAACTGTTATACCTGTGACGTGTGTTCAACTGTACCCAGGATATGGCACAGCCATGGTGTCACCACAGTGCCATACCCCTTGTGAGATATGACAGCAGACCATCCTCCTGCTGACACATGTACACCTACAGCACAAATGGATAACATTATGGAGACCACAATCACTCATTGTTACTAACAGCTATAATGCATCATGGCTGGACAGCTACACTACCTGACATATAGAAGCATTAAACATTACTGTTGACAACATGTTACACAGCAGTACATTGGTACACTGTAGCACAGTCATCGTGTGCATCAGAACCATATTTGCCTGTCCCTGCATTGATGTTATGGATGACAGGGATTTGGCACAGGTATCATCATATGCACAGGGTGTGTTGTTGGTTTGCCAGAGACCTAGGATGGGCCATACATTTGACACCAATGTGTGTGGGTGAGGGTAAGTTGCTGATATGGGCATGGTGATGTGGTGTGTGTAGTTATGGGGTTGCCCTAGGTGTGTTTATATAGTGTGTGGGTATGCATGCACACAGATCTGCCATGTGGCTGCCCTATACAAGTGTTTCTTGGACAGCTGCAGACCATACCTGGCAGCATGTGCTGTTCACCGCCTCTGGCCATGGACACACGGACTGTGCTTGTCAGGGGTTCCATGGGCACATCCCGGTACTGGCCTCGATATGCTACTCTCCCCTGATGATGACATATTTCTGCTGGAACCAGGTCCCTCCTGGGACTGGCCAGGGCCACGTGCACTAGCCTTCTGTGGTGTGGTGTGGACAGCGCCCCCCCTGCAGTGCTGGGGCTGGTACTGCCACTACGGGAGTGGCTTGGTGTGCTTGCATGCCCACGTCAACCGCCAGATGATGTTGCTGGCCTATGTTCACACGGCCATTGCACCACTCCCACTACATGTTCTAGCACGGACAATCCACGGTTGACAAGGTCCACCACCTCACTCAACTGTCTATCCATGACCTCTGTATAATCACAGAGGGCACCTGCAAGTTCATGGATGTTGTCACTTATAGATGAGAAAGCAGCCCTTTGCAGTCTTAGACCCTGTCTGCTGTACAGTTCCATATGTGCCTGCGCCCCCATGACAGCCTGAAACATGCATCTGGTGGTACCAGTTGTGGCACTTCTGCCAGGGGCATGATGACCAGTGGCCCTCCCACAAGCACCCTGGTACATCTGACTATGTGGTGCCCTGCTGGATATTCAGCTATGCCTGCTGTGTCCAGACACAGCAGCCATAGATACTACACTCTCCTGTGCAATGCCACCAACCGTCAACTGTCCCTCTGCTATGGCCACTGGTAATGGGGTATCTATAGGCACTGTGGCTGTGTGTGGGGATGGGGTGGATAACAGGGGAATGTCAAATGATGGTGCAGTTTTGGCCTCTGACAACCCCACCTGTGCCTCAACACACCTATCATCGTTTTTGGTGTCTGTATGGACACCAACATCAGATTGCATGCAGGAGAGACACTGACTCACCTCACCCCCTGTGAGGGGAAAACAAGAAATGCACTTTAAGACCTGTACAACATTGCATATCAGTGCACACATACACACACACACACACACACACACACACACACACACACACACACACACACACACACACACACACACACACACACACACACACCCTGAAATTCCACCAAATACCTACCTGTCCCTGAGTTTACAGACTGTTCCAAGTTTATTCACGTAATTTTCCCATCCTGCATCACACTTGGAAACATACACTCATTAATACCACTGATTAATGTATCATTTTTCTAAATGCCTGGACAAGTGATCACAACACATGACCTGTTACTCCATTAGCTCTTTGACTTAATTGGAGTAGGTTTTACAATGACTCACTGCTGTCATCCAGTGTTCACCCTGGGTATGTCTGGGCATCGTGAGCATGGCCCCCATATGTTAGGGGCTACTACGGTCACTCAATAATGTCATGCACTGGAGTGTCATACATAACTATTGCTCAGTAGATGCAAGATCTGTTGCTCAATCAATTTATTATGTGGACAACATTAATATGTGAATACACTCCCTGGTGTTGTCTAGTAATTTCCCAATGCATCTGTAGTGCTGCACGTGGGTAGTCATTCACCTTTCTGCTGATTGCAATTTTAACAGTATACCTGATGTCTAGTTTCCCTCCCGATGCATGTTCCATGCTACAGACCTTATTATACTATCAGCTGTCCCAAGATAACATATTAGACAAGTATTCCTGGTGTCTCATGTGTCAGTCCATGTCCATGTACTGCATAATTCCAAAGGGAAGTACTGATGTATGAACAACCACCACAATCACACATGTGCATAAATGGACACCCACACAAACACACACACACATGCACACACACATCCTACATGCATCAACCCTCCTCCACTCCACCAGATTGCACTTACAGACAAAATAACCCACCCACACACATACCTACAGGTGAAGTTGCACAAAGATAGCCACACAGACCTCCCACTACCCATCTGTCAACATGCATAACATATGGTACTCAACAGCATGCAGTGCAGCTATAGTCAATCCCTGCTAGGAACAGTATACATGTGTGCGATGCATGGGCTGTGTTAGTAGGTGATGCCCCTTCCCCTGGAAAACATTGCACTCATGTACACAGTATTGCTGTGCACCTGATCTGTACCCTGCCATGTACTGTGCACCATACCTCACTGGTGTACACACCATTGCTGAATGTGTATTACTGTGTCAGTTATGTCTCCTCTAATGCTCACAGTCCCTATGTGTTTGTCTGACACATACCTGGGATGATATGTGGATAGATGTCATTTGTGAATGCCTATGTCTGATTTACAGATGTCAACATCAGCAGTGCATGTATGACCGATACGATACTATTACACTGACAACCATCAAACATTACCATGGCTATGGGGAGTGTCCACACCCTTATTGATATGATGCCCTCTTCCTTGATATGCCATGGGACCACATCACTGCATATGTTAACATTACATGAGCCTGATATGTGACATATGTCCTGTACAATCAAATGCAGTGTCTAACAAATGTGTTAGTTGTGCTGATGCTGACCGTGCTGCATACAATTCATGGATGCATATGTGTGCATGCCCTTATCATGACTTTTTTTGCATCTACTGTGATGTGTACTACAGCAGTGACTATTCCTGGCAGGGGAATACTAGCATAGGCCATCTGCATTTGCCAGTATATGGTCAGTCTGCCCTACACATGTCCCCCAACGCAGCATGATTACGAGGTCAACTCATGTGCACATCCCTTGGAGTTCACACACTGCTGTCACTATTGCTGTGGAGTCAGGTTTACATCTGCCACAGTTTCTGACCCTGACTTTGTGCAGATACAGCCATTTGTAGCATCCTTAGGATCCCTGCTGCAGTACACTGGTGTGTCCTGATGACACCCCCTCCCCACCTTCAGCCTTTTTGCAGATGCTTGACAACTATGGCCTATACATGTGTGTCAGTTTACAGTGTCCTAAACATTGAATACCACATGTAACAGCCTAGTCCCAGCTAATGAATGGCAAACATACAGGTGTACATGGGCACTGGCACAGTACAGGTGGGGGATGGCGGGCCTGAGTTGGGGTGAGGCATTGCTTGTGCATCACATGTATCTTACATGATACTGTCTGTAGGTTTCCAACATGTCATGGCACACCAGTACACATTGCAATGCATGACTTTTGGGGACCTCTTCTGTTATGCATACACTACCTGTAGTAGAACTGTCACATCTGATTACCTTAACCCATAGGCCACACATTTGCAGAATCCAGGAAATTGCTGACATGGGTACTGCACAGCCAGTACTTGCTAGACATTTCTGCAACCCCCTCAGCATTGTGGCATATTACTAGGCAGCCCGCATGACCAGTTTGCTACATGTGACATCATCTGTCTTGGATGGCCATCTGTTTATTTCCTACATCATTCCTGTCCCATACATCCTTGCCACATAAATGACTGTCTGCACTATTTGCCATGGTGTATGCAGTGGTGAGGTATGGGTACATGTCCAGCTCATGGGTGCTACCTGTTGGGTATGGGGCCCATGCCATGTCATCTAAGATGTATGCAAGCCATGGCCGCCTCTGTTGCAGGTAAGTGTGCGCATTTGATGGCCAAATGTCTTGGACAGAAGACCAAATACGTGGTGCAACACTGGGAATGTGTACTTGCTGAAAGGTGCATTTCCATGACAAATGCATGCAGTCAGTACCTCAACAGCCGCTTCCACTATATTTTATCTGGAGTGTGTGCACACATATGCTTCCAGTGTCTGTGAAGATATGTATTACCCATATTTGCTGCCCTAACCTACAATTAGGTTCATAGGTTCATAGGTTCATACTAGGCTATCTGCCCAAGGGCATTTATAAGCCTAGCTCATAGTTATGTGGCTTTCGCCACCCCTTTAGTTTGAAGAAAACTATGCCTACTATTTTGCTGTGCCTCTGTCAAGCAGTGACATTGAAGTAATCCCTGGGGTATATCTGCGATCTCCCATCCATTGGTCAAGATTCCTCTTGAACAAGGCCAGTGAGGTGCTCTGCTTCACATGTACCGGGATTTTGTTCCACAGCATAGGGAGTCTCTGGGTGATGAATCTGTCCCTCCAGCACGTTCTATTAATAACCATGTCAAGGTTTATGTCTCCCGCCCTTGTGGTTCTGAGGGATCTAGATTTTTTGAGGTGAAGCATATTCATCAAATCTGGGTTTGACATGGCCTTATATGTCAGGCACAGGTCACCTCTGAGCAAGCGGTATGCGACTGAGTAGAGCTGGAGTTCTTTCAGTCGGGCAGCATAAGACATATTTTTGAGACCCTTTATCCTTTTGGTGAGGAACTTTTGGGGCCTTTCCAGCTGCTGCAGGTGTCGGGTCAGATACATTCCGAATGGGGCATTGTACTCAATCATAGGTCTAATGAGTGATGAGTACAGGGGGACGATGACATGGCTCTGGCACCAGTTATCTGTTTCTGTGAGGCCCTTCTGAAGGATATCTGTGTCAGATGTGTTTTCGACTATGGCGCCCAGTTTGCAGTCATCTGCAAACTTTGTCAGCCATAATCCTCCTGTGTTTGCTTGTACTTCAGAAAAGTAGATGCCGGACAAGAGTGGTCCCAGGACTGAGCCCTGTGGGACACCACTTGTGACAGGCTTTGAGTCTGACATGGCGCCAGCAACTCTGACCCTGTGGGTTCTGTCACTTAGCCAGTTTGCAACCCATCTTGTGATGTATGGGTTTACATTCAAGCTGATGAGTTTTTCGATGATACCTGAGTGGGGTATTGTGTCGAAGGCCTTTGCCAGGTCGAGGTAGGCTGTATGGACTGCCTTGCCCTCATCAATAGCCTTGGTGACTGTTTCAAAAGTCACCCAAGTTTAAAAGGCATGATCTGCCTTTGACAAAGCCAAACTGGGATGGATCCAAAGTCTGCAAGTTCCTATGTCTTTATTTATGAGGTCCATTATGATCCTCTCCATGGCTTTGCAGATAAGGCTTGTCAACCTAATGGGATGGTAATTTCCTGGCTCGGTGGAGGCACCGCCTTGTGAAGTGGGACCACAGTCGCTGTGCGCCACCTTGGGTACGTATCCTGAGGTGAGGCTAAGATTAAACAGCTGTCCTAACTGCGGGTTTAATTCCTCATTGAGTTTGTGGAGCACACAGCCGGGACACCATCGGTCCCATGGATGCTGTGTTTTTGCCTTGGAGAGAGCAGTTCTCACCTGGGTGTTGGAGATGTTTGTGGGGCTACAATCCTCTGGTATAGATATCTCTCCTTTTGGGGGGGGGGAGTTTGCACCGAACCTGTCAGCCATTATGTTGACAATGTGTGTAGGTTCAGTAATCTTCACATCATTTTGAACTAATTCTGAGCATATCTGGGAGTTTCCTCCTAGGTTTCTAACATAGCTAAAGAAGGCCTTATGATTGTCTTTTGAGTCCTTGGCGATTTTTCTCTCAAAATTTGCCTTGGATGATTTTATGAGAGCTCTTAGTTTTTTACTTATAATGATCAAAGGTGTCTTACCCTTCAAGGATTTTGCTCTATCTTGTAGTAGCTTCCTCCTTTGTTGTAGAGCTTGTTTATGGCTGGGGTCCACCAGACTGGACGCTTGCCTTTGGTACAAAGAGTCTTAGTTTTGTTTGGGATTGCCTGATCCATGCAGTCCTGTAGGTGCTGGTAGAAGGCATTTGTAAATAATTCAGTTTGAGTAATGTTTACCACTGGCTCAGGGGCCTTAAAGGAGACCACACTAGTTTTAGAAGTGTGAAGTCGGCTTTTGAGAAGTTTTCACTGTGGTCTTTTTATTTCAGGTGGGGGCGGGATGAGGACCTCCAGAGATTAGTTTATGATCTGATCTCACCAGTGAGGGGTATACTTCCGGTGTTGAACATTGTGATCCCATGTTCGTGATGATGAGATCAAGTATGTTTTCTCCTCTTGTGGGGATGGTGACTAGTTGTTCCATGGCATTTGAGTTTATGAACTCCAGGAACCTTTGGGCTAGAGTGTTTGGGCTTGAGTAGTGTTCCCAGTCTATATTAGGGTAGTTGAAATCACCTAGCATGATGGTATTTGGAGATACATTTATCCTCCAGTGTTTTCAGGAAGGCCATGTGAGGTTCCTGAGTTTGAGAGGGTGGCCTGTAACATGCTACAAATTGCAGAGCAGTCTTGCCTATGGTTAATTGCACCTGGATGGTCTCCGATGCATCGTTGCCACCAACCTTGAGGTGTGTGTGTCCTTTATGAATATGGACACCCCTCCTTTCTTGATGTTGTCCGGATTTTGGGGCCGGAATGCATGATATGAGGTGAAACCTGATAGTGCTGGGGTGCTCTCAGGAGCCTTGAACCAGGTTTCTGTCACAGCACAGACATCGATGTTCTCCATACTGAGAAGGGCCTCAAGTGCGTGCATCTTGAGATTGAGACTTCTGGCATTGAGCAGCATTACCCTTAGTTTTTTCCTTTTTTGTGTTCTAGGGTGGTAGGTTTAGAATTTGAGCCTTGCCTAAAAAGGCACTATGGGGTGGCAGAGCCTTTGCCAATATCCGGAAGCCCAGGGGTGACAGGTGCAAGCCGTCCCTTGCGAAACAGCGTGGCTTGTCCAGCATGTCATCCCAGGCAGACAGACATTGGATCCCATTTGAATGACACCAAAATTTAAGCCAATTATTAAAGCTGATCATCTTATCACTGTATTGTGGCATCATTCTAGGTGAAGGTAGGATACTGCTCAGGTCAGGGTCATACCTGCCTGGGCTACATAATCAGAGAGCTCCTCAATGTCTCTTTTCATGTAGTCCAAGGAGGTACGTCTCAGGTCATTGACACCAGCATGGACAATGACTGAGTCGCACTTGTACTTGCTGTTGAGAGACCTGAGTGCTTGCGTTATGTGGCGGATTCTAGCGCCCGACAGGCAGCTTACTGTGACCTTCTCCTTACTCAGTCTGGTGAGCGGGACGTCAGTGTGCCTGACTATGGAGTCACCAATGACGAGTGTGTCTGGCATTGTGTTTGGCCTTAAGGGCTGTGACTGTTTGACACTCTGACTGTGTGGTCTATGTGAAGCATGTGTTGGGTCCTGAGGTGGTAGTTGTTTGGGTGTCTGCTTTGGAGGCCTCTGCTGTTTTGGTAGATTTAAGTCAGAGCCTCCGAGTATGTCTTTGTGTGATTATGTGTATGATTTGAAGTTGTGATGGTACTATGTGTGACTGGGTATGTAGTGTGTGTGGTTACCTTCTCCTCCTGTCTGGTCTTGCCAGTCCTATGTTGAGAGAGCTCAGCCTCCAGTTTGGCTGTATAGTTGCATCTCTCACATGTATTTGTGTTTTGTGGGAGAAGGAGAGGATTGTCTGTGTACATGAGGCAATTGTAACATTGTCTCAATATTCCCAAGTTCACCAATTGAGCAGGAGAGGACACTAGCAACTGATCCCTCGACATGCTAGAAGTAATAGATAAAAAACTTACAAAAGACTCCGGGGGATGTGGGTTCTAGGCTAGTGGGGTACTATCTATAATAATAGTGCTTAATCGAGGTGCAAGTACTGTAGCAGCAAGTGCTAGGCTTTACAGATAGAGAATAGTCTACTTGGGAATCAAGTAGAGATGAAGTTTTTAGTTATATGATACGCTGGTTAGATCGGCAGTGCAGTTCGAGGAAGGTAGATTTAAGGGAAAATTTGAAGAGTGGAATTTAGGTAGCCCGAATAGTTTAACCTTGTTAAACCGCTGCTGCTCTTGTGTGCAACAGTGGCAACTCCGCGCTAAGTCGTGCTAAAGCGTGCTAATGCGCGCTTTATAGCAGGGGGCTGGAAAAAACAGGAAATGAACCAAAATGTCCAACGAATTACTAGTTGCTGTCTCTAACCACTACTCTGAGGACAAAGAAAGCAGCTCAGTACTCCCCACTCCCACTGGTGAGTAAAGAAACTACCTCTGGCCACACAAGAAAATAGAGGAACACAGGAACCAAATACAAAGCCCAGGGATCAGCAAAATCTGATCACTGGAACAACTAGCTAGGAAATTCCATATTACACACTCATTGCTCATATTGGGACCACATTGCTGATTTTAAGGGTGGTTGACCACAGTATTATGATATATTGTAGTGTAGATCCATAACAATTGCCATTGTAATACTGGTATATACACTGTTGTAGCACTGTATAATGGTGATGTTTCACACATGTCCCTACTGTAGGTCATTTGTCCCACCATTATGTTCATCTCTGTGGATACATTTTGCAATGACAGAATGTTAGTTATATTGCATGTGTCTCACATACCCTTCAGATACACCATCATTGCAACCACTGTGATGCAGTGCAGTTAGCAACAATACATGAACATTAATGGCAATCATTATGGGTAGGTGTGTTAGATGTGTGCATGGAATATACCATAGCCATAACATGATTGTTGTATTAGCAAGCATGAACATAAACCATACTCATCAACTACAGGCTGCTGCCTTGGAGGTGTACCAGAGGGACCTACATAAGTGTGTGAGAGATGTGATGTCAGTAACCACAGCTGTGGCATTGGTACAGGGTGGATGCAGCATTACAATACATCAACAGTACAAGTCCACAATACTACAGCTTATGCACATCTGTTTATTACTAGTATGTAGCAACAGACTATATATATATGTCATCTCACATATGCATGATCTACCCATACAGATGCAGGTGGATATGCAACAGTGCTCTACTGATGTGCTCTGTGGCCTTACCTGCATGCTCCTCTGCCAGTGTGTGGGTAGCACCCACCTCCACTATACTCGCTGCCAGTTGTGTGTGCGGGAGGGCAGGTGCCATGAGGCTGGCAAGGAGCTCCTCAACATGTGTCAGGGGGGATGGATGGCATGACCCCCCCATTGTGAGGTGATCCCCCTGGACTGCAGCAGCATGCCAATGGGCATTGTGAAGCAGGTTGCTGCTATGATGCTGGACGTCATAATTGTGGTTATGCAGGCCAACATTATTGACCCTGTGGACTAGATCGTTCCACAGGGCAGTCCACTCCTGCTGCTCATGGGCTGTTCTGCTAAACAGCACCTGGTAGTGCTGTACCAGGTGTGTGATGATGACCTCATTTTTGTCCGCTGAACAGACAGGTAGTCTGCCATGTGACATCTTTCCTGAAAGACATAATGATGGAAAAAGGTCTGAGCAACTTAAGCAAGGTTACCATAGTTCATAATACACATCTCTGTCCCCCCCCCCCCACCATTCGGTGACAACAAACTGTTAACACAACTCAATAGCTATGGCTACAGCTTACCAACCATTGGGACATATATCGTATTGTACCACACTTTGTGCTATGTGTTTGTAGCCATGTTTCCTGTGGGGACACTATCATTGCTGGCTTGTTAAGGACAATGTCATCTGCATGCCACTGTAAGGGCCACTATGGTTCCATATATGCATGTGGTCTGTTTGCTATGTAATTGCTGCACCTCTGTTGTTATGTGTTATTGGGGATATCTATGCATGCTGCTGGACATGATCCAGGAATGTGTGGACTATTATTGCCCATATATGTTCTATAACAGTGACACTATAGCATGTTTAGGGAACAGTTGCCAATAGAACCACCTTTCCCACCTCATCTGGCCATGTTACCAGGCCACATCACATGTGGGATACAGCCTGGGGCCTCCTCAACTACTGGTCCTGCACTACCTTCAGGTGGAACCACCTCAGGGGATGGTGTTCCTCACCAGGGGGCACACACAGACATGATTCTGTCACCCGAGGTCAGGTCCAGGGTCTGGTGCATAAGGAGCTCCACAGAGACTTGGGGGATGTGCTACAGCACCTTGAGGCCCTCAGTACACAATCACAGGGTCCACATGCTCCTCCTGCTCAGCCTCCAGCCCAGAAACATACAGGACCGTGAAGCTGCTGTTGTGACTGGCAATGGGTGGTGGCCTTGTTCCCACTGTTTCCATATGGGGGCTCATGGAGCTTCCACATCACAGATGACACTCAACATCCAGGGTGTTTACCCACCACATGTGTCATATACCTCCTCTGTAGGCTATCTTCTCTATCTACCAACCCAACCCACCTCTACAAATATACCTGCTATCCTTCCCCAAATTCCAAATCCCACATTCACAGACAAGGGCAATGTGGTCCCACCAAGGGGTTCACACATGACATAACTGTTCATGTTGCACACACTTATTGCTGTATATATATGTGTGTATTGATATGTGTGATGTTCCCTCGCACATAGCATGCAGCACTGTGATGAAAAATAGGGGACATGTATTTATATACATATATGTGTGTGTGTGTTTGTATATATGTAGACATACGCATATATATCTCTCTATATATGTGTAGATATATATTATATTGTATATATGTGTGTGTATATATATATATATATATATATACATACATATATATATGTATATATATATATATATATATATATATATATATATATATATATATATATATATATATATATATATATATATATATATATATATATATATATATATATATATATATATGTATATATATATATATATATATATATATTCATTTGACCTAACTTTCATTTGCCTGACACTCATTTTCCCGAGACCAAATGACTGAAAGCTCATTTGCCCGACACTTCATTTGCCCGACACTTCATTTGACTGACAAGTAGTATGAGCAAGAAAATGGAATATGCCCCTTCCCCACTGTAGTGCACCCTGAGTTAGAATATATAGGTGGGTGTGGGGGCACAGCCCCCACAACGGGGGTGTGGTAAGCCCCCACTTACTTTTCTTTTACTAAGCAATATTACATCAAAAGTTAACAATATCATATGAAATGAAGTGGGGGGCTTCAACCCCCACACCCCCCCCCCTATATATTCTAACTCCAGGGTCGCACTACAGTGGGAGGGGCATATTCCATTTTCTTGCTAATACTACTTGTCAGTCAAATGAAGTGTCGGGCAAATGAAGTGTCGGGCAAATGAGTTTTCAGTCAAATGAGGTCAGGAAAATGAGTGTCGGGCAAATGAAAGTTAGGTCAAATGAAGTTTTAATTCCAATATATATATATATATATATATATATATATATATATATATATATATATATATATATATATTCATGTATATATATATGTATATGTATGTATATATATATATATATATATATATATATATATATATATATATATATATATATATATATATATATATATAAATATATATATATATATATATATATATATATATGTGTGTGTATGTGTATATATATATATATATATATATATATATATATATATATATATATATATATATATATATAGTACATTCAGACATCAGGTCCACAATCTCTAACTCTCCTTCCTGCATAGCTGCACTGTTCTTCCTTGCTACAACACAGAAAGTGCCACATATGGACACAGCCTAACATTAGGGGAGTATATATATATATATATATATATATATATATATATATATATAGGGACAGATTGCAGGTAAGCCTATTACACACCTTTGGCATTTCAGCATGGTACATTACACGTTAACAAGAGTGTCCTGCAAGTGGTGGGCTCTGGAACCCACGTGTCCATCATTATGGCATTACTTCCACCACCAGCTATTGGCCACAGTAATATACATGTTTTCCATTACACAACACACACTATAATGGCTTACATCTTGTCAGTTAGTGCTGCTTTGCACAGTTGATGGGTATGGCTCACAACCCACAGGGACAGGCACTATTGTCCATAGCAGTTGCTCAGCTGGACATCATTACAACAACACCTGATGGCACATATAAATCATTCCACATCATCTATCCCATTATTATGGACCAAGTACTACAGTCAGTTACATGCATATTGGACCTGGTCATCACCAACATGGGCGATAGGTATTCCACAATCCGTCACTGGTTAGATCAGACCATAAACTAATCACTCTGGATGTCAAAACCCCACCACCACCCCAACTAAGGAAACCACAGTAAAAAACTTTTCTAAAGCAAACTTCACCTTACTTAAGACAGAGATGGTAAGTTTCACAGCCCCCACGCTAAAGGATAAAGCTACCCAAGATGCAGAAACCTTTACAAATGCACTCTATGAGCACCTACAGGGATGCACAGATCGTGCCATCCCTAGCAAAACCAAGACTCACTCCTCTAAGTGAAGGAAACCAGTTTGGTGGGCCCCTGGAATAAACAGGCTATACAACAGAAGGAGGAAACTAGTTCAGGAAAAAAGCAAATCCCAAGAAGGAAAGACATCCTTAATCAGTATCGGTAAGAAACTAAGGTCCCTCATGAAATCATCCAAGGTTAACTTTGAAAGAAAAATAGCCAAGGATTCAACAGATAACCACAAAGTCTTCTTTACCTATGTTAAGAATCTAAGTGGCAACTCGCAGATATGCACTGAACTAGTGCAAACTAGCACAAAATATACTGAACTTACTGATATTGCCAACATCCTGGCAGATAGATTCAGTGTAAACTTCACCCCCCCCTCACCTCCAAAAGGGCCCACAACAATACCAGAAAAGTGTAGTGTCCCAAAAATCACAACGCACAGGTGAAAACAGCCCTTTCAAAAGCCAAAAACACAGTATCAATGGGACCAGATGGTGTCCCAGGCTGTGTCTTGCATGAACTACAGAACGAACTAATCCCCCACCTAAACACGCTGTTCAACCTCAGCCTCTCCGCAGACTACATGCCCATAGAATGGTGCACAGCAACGGTTATTCCTCTCCACAAAAGAGGGGCCATAACTGACCCTGGTAACTATCGCCCCATAAGCCTGACTAGCCTGGTCTGCAAGGCTATGGAGCGCATCATTATGGAACTCATTAACAAAGACATTGGGAACCTGCAAACACTTGAACCGGCCCAGTTCGGCTTTGTTAAGGGCAGATCATGCCTATTAAACCTGGCTGACTTCTTCAAGACAGTCACCAAGGCCATAGACAAGGGAAAGGTGGTTCACACAGCCTACCTTGACCTCATGAAGGCTTTCTACACCATTCCCCACTCGGGTATTACAGAAAAACTCACCAGCCTGAACATAAACTCCTACATCACGAGATGGGTTGCCAACTGGCTTACAGACAGAACTCACACGGTAAGAATAGCGGGCTCCAGGTCCGACTCTAAACCAGTCACAAGTGGTGTCCCACAAGGCTCGGTCTTGGGACCCCTACTGTTTGGCATATACTTCTCAGAAGTACAGGCAAACACAGGAGGACTATGGCTAACCAAGTTCGCCGATGACTGCAAACTGGGAGTCATAATTGACTCTCCGGCTGACACGGACATCCTCCAAAAGGGCCTTACTGAGATGGATACCTGGTGTCAAAGTCATGGCCTCAAGTTAAATGCCAAAAAAATGCATAGTCATCCCATTTGGGAAAAACAAAACAACCATGAATTACCACATAGGTGGCAGCCCCCTTAATATAGAAGAGGTAATAAGAGATCTGGGGACCCAGGTAGATAGTAATCTCTCCTTTCACAATCATATTGCCAAAGAAGTTAGGAAATCCTTCTATGTGGCCCATCTAATTACTAAAGGGTTCACATCTAGAAATAAAGAGGTGCCTCTCTACTTGTCACTCATTAGACCCATCATAGATTACAATGCCCCATTTGGGATATACCTCACAAGACACTTCTAACATTTGGAAAGACCACAAAAATACCTCACCAAGGGGATTATTGGCCTCAAACATGTCCTATGCAGCCCGACTGAAAAAAACCCTGGCTGTACTCAGTGGCATATTGCTTACTCAGAGGTGATCTCTGCCTGACTTACAAAGCCATGTCCAACTCAGAATTGATGGACATGCTCCACCTTAAGAAATCCAAGTCACTGCGAGCCACGCACTCTAGTGAGCTAAACCTCGCCACAACAATAAATAGAACATGCTGGAGGGATAGATTCCTGTCACAGAGACTCCCCATGCTTTGGAACAAAATTCCAAATTATATCAGGCAGAGCCCCTCACTAACACTCTTCAAGAGAAACCTTGACGAGTGGATGGGTAACAGACAATACACCTCTGGGATCACTTCATTGGCTCTGCTTGACAGAGGATCAGTTAATTAATCAATGGGGTGGCGAAAGCCAACACACTCTGGCTAGGCTTATAAATGCCCTTGGGCAGATAGCCTAGTACCTACCTATGAACCTATGAACCTATATATACTTCCCATACCTGTTGTGGGAATGATGTCTGTTTTGGATAGTTTGCTTGGATTTTTTTTGTGTGTGTGTTTTTTTTTTCCTTTGCCTTTGGCTTGGCCTTTAGCTTTCTTTCTTTCTTTCTTTCACTCACTCGCTCTGTCTTTCTATTTTGTTCTCTCTCTCCAGTAAATGGATTGAGCTGCTTTGAATAGATTGCAGCATGGATTTTGTAGGTGATGCACATGACCAGGTGATGGCCTATGCACCAATCAGTGTCCTCCACTTGCTACCTGCATGCAGCATGCTGTGTAGTACTTCCAATTACCACTGTCATGGCAACCCACTACTATAAAGCCCTACATCATGTGGGAGTGGTCCCTTTACCTTTCCTGTATGGTGGACATCCTTTCTGTGTGCGAGCAGCAGTGTTACAGACAGCAGGTAACAATACCTCTTACAAGAGGACTTGCAGACTCAGGCCAGCTACATATTTGAATAAGGTTCCAGAACTATAGACAGAGTGTGAGTAGTGTTGTTAGATGCATTGTATAGCACCAGTGTTACAGGGTTTGTGTGTACATAATAGTTTAACATGGAATGCAGTCTGTCTGCATAGCTCTCAACTGTGGGCCTATCCACACGATGGCCAGAGATGTGCCTGTTATGTTTTGTCTGTCCACCACACAGGTCTTTTGTCAAATATATCACTGGCAGTGTGTGTGTTGAGTGCTATCAGTACATGGCTACATCCATTTGTGTTTCTGACATCATATTCCTGACTAAGGGTATGTTTCAGATTATCCTGTAACACCAGCAACTTGCTCAGTGTATGATAACACTATTTAACATATGGGCCTGTGTTCCAGCATGTGTTCTCCATCTACATACCTAGCTTGGCCCATATGACATGCAGTAAGGGGTTGTTATATAGTGGCCTGTGATTATGTCATGCTGCCATTCCTGCCATCATTCCAGTGCTGTTGTAGCCCCCACACATATTGTGGGGTTGGATCCATATATATGTGGGCTTCATCTGCACCAAACATGTGTGTCGTTCTGCAGTCCAGAGGTCAGTGTATGTAACAGTGTTATATGCCCCTGTAAGTCAGTCTATGAAGGGTATGCACCATAAATAACCTAGGCTGTTACAACATGTGAGGGATATCAGTAGTAAGCTGCCTTATGGTATATGGCTGTACATTACCTTACATTTCACCTTGGGAACATTGCTGGCCTTCTGCTGACTGCCATACAGACTGTTCTTTTTGTCAGTGTGATTGTGATCTTTTCAATTATGCATTGTTATGTAACAGATACATCCCATTGTGTCAACGTAAGTCTTTTCTCCCTAGGGATTGTGTACAGAGCGTAGTTAGAGGCTGATGGACAATACATCTGCATTACTTACTGTTGATTGATTGTTATCCTGTGGCCCAGTCTGTCTTTACTGTTGTATTACTTGAAGGCCTTGGCCTGGACAGTGACTTATGTTATGCTTTCAGATTACTGTATTAAATGATCTGCTTGAGAGTTGCATTAATCAGTTTGTATATATTTCAAAGTCTAAACAGCTATATGACGTCATATACAACTGTAATAGTACACAAATAAAACTTTCTTATGTAGGCAAACCTGTGTGTGGTGTCATATCCTTTACGTCTCTGTGGGTATATGTTTCAGGCAACAATTGTCTTGTATGAGTGACTCATACACTGTCCATTTGATAAGGTATCAACTGTAGGAATATTGGCTGTTCAGTATGGTGTGCACACTCTAAATATGTATCTTCCTATACATATCTCTGTGTGTGTATATGTGTACTTAGATACATCTCTCTCTCTCTGTATATATATATATATATATATATATATATATATATATATATATATATATATATATATATATCAATATATCTGCATATATGTGTGTGTGTGTGTGTATATGTATCTTTAGAATGTTTATTGCTTCCACATTGTGCATTCTCTATGGTAGCCAGAGTTTACTGCATGATATGTTATTGATACCATCCTGACATCATACAGGTGGGATGGATTAATGTTAATGTTTTGTGTCCATATTGTGTCGGGTCCTGGGTATGGGGCTTGCAACAGTTGGTACTGTACTGCAGGGCAGATCTGTTTTGCTGTGGGGGAGGGGGTAACATTAATACTTACAAGACGTATTTAGCTTGGGCCCCCTTACCGCCATTAACAGTGCCTTTGGTCATATATGTATTTGTTATGTTCCCTTTTATATGTATAGATATATATCTGTATGCATATATATATATATATATATATATATATATATATATATATATATATATATAGATATACACACACACACACACACACACACACACACACACACACACACACACACACATATATATATATATATATATATATATATATATATATATATATACATATACATATATATATATATATATATATATATATATATATATATATATATATATATATATATATATATATATATATATATATATATATATATATATATATATATATATATATATATATATATATATATATATATATATATATATATATATATATTTATATATATATATATATATATATATATATATATATATATGTAGATATAAATATACACACACACACATACATCTACATATATAAACACATTTCCTGTACTGTTGAATGACTGTGCTGGATGATATGTTTGTGAAAACATCATTGTTATGCATATCTGATATAGTTTAGTGGTAAATCACTTTGGCTGTGGTGTGTAGGGTCCTGGGTTTGAACCTTGTAGTGGCTGTTTACTTTGTTGCTGGGCGGAACAAGGGGTGCTGGATACAGAGTGATTAAGGCACTTTTAAGCAGTTGTAAGCGGGTTTGCATGAAGGTAAGCACTGCTAACGTCCGGTTACAGTTTCTTATACTGATTTAGCTTCTCAATTGCTTAACCTGTGTAGGCATTGCTTATCCCCATGCAAACAGGCTTAAACCCGCTTACTGCTGCTTAAAAGTGCTTACTCCTGTTTACCCCTGCTCTAATTTCTTTAAAAGAAATGAAAAAGGGTTGATAGGAAAGTGGTGAAAAAGGGGCACAAAGAGGGAAAACAATACAGAAAATAGCTAGAGATGTGCAGGACAGGTGTAGGGAAGGTCCATAGCTGCACATTTCTTCTACAGCAACAGCTGTGCATATACACTGAATTTGGAGATAGATTTGGACACTCAAACTCCTGAGAGAAGGGTGAGGACAACAATAATATATTGTGAAGCCAATTAGACCATATTACATGTGTCCAGTGGACATATGTGCAAAATGGATAGCTATGTATGGGGAGGGATAGTAGGTATATTTGGGGAGGTAGGTTGGGTAGGATAACAGACAAGACAGACAAGACAGCATACGGGAGTGGTATATGACACATGTGGGGAGTAAACACCTTGATGGGGAGGGGTGTTTGGAAATCGGAAGCCCATGAGCCCCCTAATGGATACAGTGGGACTGAGGTCCCCAACCATGGGCAGTCACCACTGTACCTTCACAGCCCCAAAGGTGGCTGTACTGGGGGCTGGGTAGAAAGGCCAGGCCAACTCTCTAGTTGTGACACACAGCCCTCAAGCTGGCATGGCAAATCTCCAAACTCCCTGTGGAGCTCGCTACACTCCACGGCCTGGACCTGGCAAGAGGCGACAGTGTCTTGTTCGCACCCGGTCCTGGGGGGGATGATCTAATCAAGTGATACGGTTCCACCTGAAGGTGGTGCAGGACCAGGGGATGAGGTGGTCCCAGGTTGGGCCCCAGACATGCTGGTTCCCAGTGCCATTGCCAGATGAGGTGGGACAGGTGGGTCTGCTGGGACCGGCCTTCCCAAACCTGCTATGGTGTTTCAATTTTACAACATATGTGGGTTAGTAATAGTCAGCACATTCCAGGATTAGGTATAACAGCATACAAAGATATTTCCATTAACCCAAAACACCAGATATGGAACAGTTGCATAGCAAACAGAACACATGCATATATGGAACTGCAGTGGCCATTACAACAGCATGCAGGTACATTGATGGCAGCATGCCACCAATGTGGGAGTATTTCAGCATGGCACATGCATAGAAACACATTTGAATATTTATCAAACAAAAGGACATATGTCCCAACAGTAGATTTAATGGAGCACATACCAATTGAGTTCTGTATTTAGTTTATTGTTGCAGATATGGTGGAGGCGAGAGAAATATGTCAGTTAACAACTATCATATTCCTGTAGTTCTCATTACTTTCCTGGTCAGTGCTGTGATCTGTACCTTACAGGTATTAGTACACTACCTTATGTCCTTAGTTTGGACAGTGGTATGGATGTAGACATCTATATACATGATCTGAGTTTTACCTGCAGTATATACCTCTTACCTGGTATACCTTTGGAGGTATTGTTTGTTAACACTACCTAACTGTTTCTACACATATTCCCAGATTCCAGGTTGATGTTATGCACATACCTGTCCATCTCTTATTGCACACACTCTGGGTATGTCTTGACCACATGCAGGTAAACTGGGACATATTTTGACTATTGCCCTCTTAAACCTTTGGTGAGTTGTACAATGACAGGTTTGTTTTCTTTGGCATTTTCCAAATACGTACAGGCCTGACAGTCAGTTATATGAGATGAAATGCTGCCTACATGTCAGAGATTAGCATGCTGATATGCCAAGGGGACAGGGTAACAGCCGGCAGATATGGGCCAATTAACTGGACATTCTGGGCAGTTCTGTACACCTGTGGGGTATGATTCTGCATACAGCTTACTACCACTCCCAGGATTTGAACCATGGCTGTGTCTGCTAAAATAAAACAGTGTCCATCACAGTTGAGTGTGCTATAAAGATATTGCTGTGTATTTCTTCTCTGATTTATGTCTATAAGTCTCCTGTGGTTTTACAATCTAACCTTGTAATTACAACACTCTTATACAGGACTTCCTAGACATTTTTATTATGTAGCACAGTGTGGGTGACAGTGATGAGTAATACCTTATTATTCAGAGCAACTGCAAACTAACAATGCCATACAATACCAGAGTAAACAGTAGCAGAACAGGATATCAATCTTTTATTTCTAGGCACAGTTTTTGTATCTGACAGACCTGTGGGGGCAATGTTTGTTAGCACTACCTGAAGGTTGCACACATATTACCAGATTCCACATTAGTATTATGCACATACATCTCATTCTGTTACTGCACACACTCTGGTCACAGTTTCACAACATGGGGTGGAGATGGGACATACTTGGCTTATTACTCTCATAACATTTTGGGGAGTTGCTAGAGTTACAGGTTTGTTCTTATAGATGTCTGAAAATCAGTTGTATTTCTTATTTGCTGCCTAAACATCTGGGATCATCCCACTGATTTGCAGGGGGAGAGGGTGACAGACAGCATACATGGGCCAATTAACTGGACATTCTGGATATATCTGTACAGTTGTGGGGTATGATTCTGCATACAGCCTACTACCACTCCCAGGATTCGAACCATGGCTGTGTGTGCTAAAAATACAATAGTTTCACATCTCAGTTAAGTGTGCTACTTGGATTATGTTGTTTATCTTTTCATTGTTTTCTGTCTACGTCTCTTTCAGTTGTACTATATGAAGGCTTGTGATTACAACAGTCATATACAGGCATTCCTACATATTTTATTTATGTAGCACAGTGTGGGTAACAGTGCTTAATAAACAGCACTATTAAGAGATTGCAACTCTACATTACCATATGATACCAGAGTAAACACATGCAGTCCAGCAGTTAGACCTTTATTGTCCGGCTATTATGCTTTTATTTACATACAACCTATATGAGACTCTTCCTGCCATATTCTCTGGTGTATGCAGTGCATGCCTTAAACAATACAGGTTTTATACAGGTGATTAACTTTCTACTACTTTTAGATTTATTTCCTATGACAGTACATGCAAGAGTATTACTTACCTGCCTCACGTCACAACCGCTATAATCTACAGGTATGGGCTTCCTGGTTCACAGTCCGCTCATCTGCCACTGTGAAAGACATACGAGGAATATTTAGCCATACTTATCCATAATATACATGAGCTGGCAATTATTAAACAGGTAGTGCACTGATACTTACACACAACTGGGACATCCCCCGTCTTCCTAGCCTTTTGGATCCACTGATCTAAGAGATCCCTCTTTCTCCACTTCAGGTCGGCATAGTGATGCCTGACCTGCTCACCAGTTCGAGGTATGCCAGTGGCACTGTTGAGGTCATGGGCAAGACAGTCTCAGGCTTCTGCTTTGTATTGGGAACCCTGCTACTGGCCCTGCAGCAGTCTCTGGTCATGGTCATTAACAAGGAGTCTTGCTATGACTGTGGACTGCTGGATGCCCCAGTGCTGCACCTCAAAGCGCACACCCTCTCCCATACCAGTCATAGTTCCTACAGGAGGAAGCTGCAACTAGTTATGAGATGTATTTCCACTTGTTGGGTTTAAATAGGGTCGCTTTCCTGCACTTTGCCATGATTGGATGGTTTTGAAAATGCTAAGTTATGGGCAAACCTGCTTACCTGAGGTTGGCATTGCCTAAAGGGGTATACCAATGGGCAAATTGATTTAGCTGGCCTGCACATTGCTTACACACCTACTAAGCTGGGCTGTGCAATACGTAGCATTGCTTAAATTTTACTTTGCATACTATTTACTGTTTGGTATTGATTTATTATTCATTACATGTTATATATGTGTTTGGTATCCATGATTCATGTGTATGTAAACTGTATGTGGTCCTTGTGTTTATTAGGGGATTTCAACACTTTATTACAATGACACCTCACATCTGGGCTTAATGCAGTACTCCAGTTCACATATTTTATGTTATGTAGTAGGTTATACAACATAACACTGTATATAGATTCCTTTCACATGTTAAGTTTGATTTTCTTATAGTGAGGATCTGTTTGGTGATACCTCAGTCTTATGTACTACTGTAATGGTTTAGTGGTTAACTACTCTAAGTATAGGGTCCTGGGTTCAAGACCTGCAAAGGCTGTTTATTTTGTTTTTGGCTAGAACAGTGGCTGTTGCATACAGAGCGATTAAGGCACTTTTAAGCAACTATAAGTGGGTTTGCGTGGGTTTGCGGGAAGGTAAGCAATGCTAACCTCCAGTTAAATATGCTTACAGACTGTTAGCTCCAATATTGCTTAACCTGTGTGCGCATTGCTTACCCCCACGTAAATGGGCTTAAACCCGCTTACTACTGCTTAAATATGCTTACTCTTGATTAATAGTGCTTACTCCTGCTTACACCTGCACTAATTTAGACAGTATTGTAAAATGGTTCTTGGGAAGGTGGTGGATTTGGACATTTTGTGGGTTTATCATTCATTACACATTGTATCTTCGATTTGTATCCCTGATTCATGTGTACATATACTGTATGGGACACTTGTGTTTATCTGTGGATTTTACAACATTATGACAATGACACCTCACATCTGCATTTAATGCAATACTCCAGTTCACAAATATATGTTATTTAGTAGATTATGCAACAAAAAATATTGTTCATAAAGTGATATGACATGGAAAATGGAAAGTACTGGAGTGAGACTCAAACCGGGAATGACTGCTCATAAGGCGAATGCTCTGCCCACTACATTATTGCAGTACTGCTTCATTTGCTTATATCTTGATATTTATCCTCTTGTGCTATTTAAGCTGCAATAAACATAGCTAAGCAATGGGGAAACCCATGCACCTACAGTTAAATTTTATCTGTTTGATAAAAAGAAATTAGCTTGTTTATATTTTAACTATTGCTCTTATAAACCTGGGGGGGGGGGTTGCTGGGGATATGCAAACACCTATGAGCAGTCTTGCTCATTCTTATTGCTAACCCACTGTTCTTGCTTGCAGGGGCATGTATATTCTGAGAGCTCTGCCCTCAGAAATGCCCCCTGCACTTGTATATGCTCCGTGTCCATTTAGGAACTCAGGCAGCATGTCTTCATTAATATGCCTGGTGCACTGCCATGTTGCTGCTAAATGGCCGCTTCCGTGCAGGACTAAGCTAGTCCTGCACAGAAGAATAGTAAATCCAGGCGATAATCTATTTGACATGATTAAAGTCTTTTACTGTAGCCACAATTTCTTTTCCCCGTTCACTTACTGTGACTCTTAAAAAAATGGTTAGTCAGTGTAGGCTAATAATAACAATAATAATAATTATAATAACAGAACTAACTTCAGTAAAAACTGCATCAGCAACAGTTAAAAAGATGTGTGTGTGTGTGTGTGTGTGCGTGTGTGCGTGTGTGCGTGTGTGCGTGTGTGCGCGTGTGCGTGTGTGTGTGTGTGTGTGTGTGTGTGTGTGTGTGTGTGTGTGTGTGTATACATGCCACATCTATATATGTTAGTAAATGGACATGTGCTATAATGATTTACACTTATGTATCAGACAGCAACGAGATGAAATACATTTTTGTGGCTATTTATTTATTATTTATTTGACATTTGTTCATAGGTTCATAGGTAGATACTAGGCTGTCTGCCCTAGGGCATTTATAAGCCTAGCCAGAGTGTATTTGGCTTCCGCCTCCCTATTAGATTAGCCTACTGTGCCTCTGTAAAGTAGGTCACAGAAGGTACCCTTTTAAGATTAGTTTACTGTGCCTCTGCCTAGCAGGGACACAGAAGAGATCCCAGGGGTGAATTTTCAATTTCCCATCGACGCATCCAGATTTTGCTTGAAGAGGGTTAGCGAGGGGCTATGTCTAACATGAATTGGGATTCTATTCCAGAGTGAGGGGAGCCTCTGGAAAATGAATCTGTCCCTCCAGCATGTCCTATTTATTTTTGTGTTGAGGTTTAGGTCCCTGGAGCATGTAGCTCTAAGGAACTTGGATTTTATGAGGTGGAGCATGTCCATTAATTCTGGGTTTCACATGGCTTTGTACGTCAGGCATAGATCGCCTCTGAGTAGGCGGTAAGCAACTGAGTAGAGCTGGAGTTTCTTTAGTCGAGCTGCATAGGACATCTGTTTGTAGCCCATGATCCTCTTGGTGAGGTACTTTTGGGGTCTCTCCAGTTGCTGCAGGTGTCGGGTAAGGTACATCCCAAAAGGGGCATTGTATTCAATTATGGGCCTGATGAGTGATGAGTAGAGGGGCACAATGACCTCTCTTGATCTAGATGTGAACCCTTTCATGATAAGGTGGGCTATATAGAAGGTCTTTCTAACCACTTTGGCAACGTGATTATCAAAGGAGAGATTACTATCTACGTTGGTCCCCAAATCTCTAATTACTTCTTCCGTACTTAATGGATTACCACCTATGTGGTAATTTGTGGGTACCTTGTTTTTCCCAAAGGGGATGACTATGCACTTTTTAGCATTTAGCTTGAGGCCGTGGCTCTGGCACCAAGCATCCGTCTCTGTGAGACCCTTTTGGAGGATGCTTGTGTCAGCTGGAGATTCGATTATGGCCCCAGTTTGTAGTCATCTGCGAACTTTGTCAGCCATAATCCCCCCGTGTTAGCCTGAACCTCAGAGAAGTATATACCAAACAAGAGAGGTCCCAGAACTGAGCCCTGTGGGATGCCACTTGTAACTGGTTTGGATTCGGACATGGCACCTGCGATTCTGACCATGTGGGTTCTATCTCTGAGCCAGTTTGCAACCCATCTTGTGATATAGGGGTTGATATTTAAGCTGGTAAGCTTATTTATGATGCCCGAGTGGGGTATTGTGTCAAAGGCTTTTGCAAGGTCCAGGTAGGCTGTGTGGACTACCTTGCCCTCATCTATGGCTTTGGTAACTGTTTCAAAGAAATCAACTAGGTTTAAAAGGCAAAATCTGCCCTTAACAAAGCCGAATTGGGTAGGATCCAGTGTCTGGAGGCTCCCAATGTCTTTGTTTATGAGTTCCATGATAATACACTCCATAGCTTTACAGACCAGACTAGTCAGGCTTATGGGGCGATAGTTTCCAGGGTCCGCTGTGGCACCACCTTTGTGGAGTGGGACCACTGTAGCTGTACACCATTCTTTGGGTGCATATCCTGTAGTAAGGCTAAGTTTGAACAGTGACTTAATGTGAGGGTTCAGTTCTTCTTGGAGCTCGTGTAAGACACAGCCTGGGACACCGTCCGGTCCCATAGATGCTGTGTTTTTTGCTTTGGAGAGGGCAGCTTTCACCTGTGCATCTGTGATGTCAGGGAGGTTACATTCAGTTGGGATAGGCATTTGCTCCTTTGGGGGGAAGGGGGGGGGTTTGCACTGAATCTGTCTGCCAGGATGTTGGCTATGTCTGTAGGTTCGGTATAATTTGTACCATTATGCAACAATTCAGAGCATATCTGGGAGTTTCCACCCATGTTCCTGACATAACTAAAGAAGGCCTTGTGATTATCTTTAGTGTCTAGGGCAATTTTTCTTTCAAAACTGGCCTTTGATGATTTTATGAGGGATCAAAGTTTCTTGCTAATACTGATCAGAGATGCCTTCCCTTTTTGGGATTTTGCTCTGTCATGTAGTAGCTTCCTCCTTCTGTTGTATAGCTTATTTATGGCCGGGGTCCACCAGACCAGTCTCCTGTTTTTGGAGGAGTGAGTCTTGGTTTTATTTGGGATAGCATGATCCATGCATTCCTGCAGGTGCTCATAGACTGTATTTGTAAAGGATTCTGCGGATTGGGCTGTATTATCCTCTGGCCAGGGGCTTTGAAGGATTCCACCTCAGTCTTGAGAAGTGCAAAGTTGGCTTTTGAGAAATTCTTTACAGTGATTTCCTTGGTTGGGGGTGGGGACGGGATATGGATGTCCAGGGAAATTTGTTTATGGTCTGATCTTACCAATGAGGGGTTTACCTCTGGAGTGGAACATAGAGTCCCCATGATGGTGATGACCAGGTCCAATATGTTGTTCCCTCTTGTGGGAGTGGTGACCAGTTGTTCCATTGCGATAGAGCTTATAAATTCAAGGAACCATTGGGTGAGGGTGTTTGGGCTTGAGTAGTTTTCCCAGTCAATGTTTGGGTAGTTGAAGTCACCCAATAACATAGTGTTTGGAGAGACCTTCATATTCTCCAGTGTTCTCAGGAATGCCAAGTGGGGTTCCTGTAATAGGGAGGGTGTTCTGTAGCAGGCTACAAACTGAAAGGCAGTTTTGCCTGCTGTTAGTTGCACATGGATGGTTTCCGATGCTTCGTGCATTGCCACTAACCTGGAGGTGTAGGTATCTTTGATGAATATAGATACTCCCCCTCCTTTTGTGCTTCGGTCCGAGTTTTGGGGCCAAAACGCATGGTATGAGTTATAACCTGGTAGTGCTGGGGTGCTCTCAGGAGCCTTGAACCAGGTTTCTTTTACTACACAATCGATTTTCTCCATACTGAGGAGAGCCTCGAGTGTCTGCATCTTGAGGTTTAGACTTCTGGCATTGAGTAGCATTACCTTTAGTTTTTTTATCATTGGGTTGTCTATGGAGGTGGGTTTGTCCTTTGAGCCTTGCCTAAAAAATGCACTATGGGGGGTGGCAAGAGCCTTGGCCAGTATACGAAAGCCTAAGGGTGACAGGTGTGGCTAGCAAAGCAACGTGGCTTGTCGAGCATGTCATCCCAGGCTGACAGACACTGGATCCCCTTTGAATGACACCAATACTTTAGCCAAATGTTGAAACTGATCATTTTGTCTTTATACTGTGGCATCATTCTTGGTGAGGGCAAGATGCTACTCAAGGTCAGGGTCATACCAGCCTGGGCTACATGGTCAGAGAGCTCCTCTATGTCTCTTTTCATGTAGTCCAGGGAGGTACATCTCAGGTCATTCACACCAGCATGGAAAATGACGGAGTCATACTTGTACTTGCTTTGGAGTGACCTGAGTGCTTGCGTTATGTGGTGGATCCTGGCACCTGTCAGACAGCTTACAGTGACCTTCTCCTTGTTCAGTCTGGTGAGCGGGACGTCAGTGTGCTGGACAATAGAGTCCCCTATAACAAGTGTATTTGGTGTGTTGTTTGGCCTTAAGGGCTGTGACTGTGAGGCACACTGATTTTGTGAGATATGTGATTCATGGGTATTGTTGAGGGGGGTGGCTGTTGCTTGGATATCTGCTTAGGAGGTCTTTGCTGTTTAGGCAGATTTTTATTTAGAGCCTCCGAGTATGTTTTTGTGTGTTTATGTGTTGGGTATGCAGATGCAATAGGTCTGTGTGAGACTGGATTTGTGGTGTGGGTGGTTACCTTTTCCTCCTGACTGACTGTGCCAGTCTTGGGTTGAGAGAGCTCTGCCTCCAGTTTGGCTGTGTAATTGCATCTCTCACATGTATTAGAGTTGGTTGGAAGGAGGAGATGGTTGTCTGTGTACATAAGGGAATTGTAACATTGCCTCAAAATTCCCAGATTCACCAGCTGGACTGGAGAGTAACCTTGAAAGTGACCCTTGGACATACCAGATTAGTATAGGGAACTGTTTTTTACTGATCAGATTAGGGAAGGGAACTGATTTTTCACTTGATCAGGAAGGACCAGTCGGGAGCCTAATACTTATGAGAAGTCAAGGAGGGTGTAGTGCTTTAGTTAGTTAGTATTTCCTAATAAGAGCTGAGCAAGTGCAGGGCTTTAGAAAGAGAATAGAATGATTACTTTGAGAGTTTGAACAGTTCTAAGGGAAAAAGTGAAGAGCAGACTTTGTGGAGCCTGGAATAGTTTAAACCTGTTTAGGCTGGGATGGTCCAGCTGAGCTAAAACCCATTTTCAGTGGAGACTCAAGGAGAAAAACTCCAAAATACGTTATACAAAATAAGCTGCAAAGGACATTATACAAAAAGTTGTGATACAAAAAAGCTCTAAATACATTATATAAAAAGTAGTGGTAATACAACATTCCAATAAAAGGCATTTTACATCAAAATTCCTATGTTAGAGTTCCAAGACCATTCCAAGACAGGTGCTAAACACAATTACATTGCAATACAATCAAAGATCTGGATTCTTATTTGGAGTCAGTGTCAAACAGTTAAGTAGTGCAGACAATGAGACAGCTTCAGCAAAGTGTCAGTAAGAAGTGAAATGATTGAGGAAAGGCTAGGAGTTACAGTTGTAAGTTGGGGAGAGGAGGAGATATTGTTTCAGTGCTTTTTTGAACTCATGCAAAGTTGGTATTTGTCTGATATCTGGGGGTAGTTTCTTCCAATTTGGCTTGGGAAGTAGCTGTATAAGTTTTGCCCTATGGTTTGTTTGGCTTAGAGATCTCTAGTAGCAGTAGGTTAGAGCTCCTGAGAGTTCTAGCTGGAGTGTGGAGAGTCACTAGAAATGAGATACTAGGACAGACAGATAATTTGTAGAGAATGGAATGAATAATGGAGAGCTGTGACAGTTGAAGATGATGGTGAAGCTCGAGCCAGTTTAGGGCAGAGAGTGAAATACAGTGATTGGACTTTGAGGGTTGGTTAGCTGCAAACTAAGCAATTTTGTTGTAGGTGCCTTTGATTTTTGCTTGTAGAGAGATGTGTAGATTAGTTAATATTTGACAAACATAGAGGAGGCTGGGGAGAAAGTAGGTGTGAGCTAGGGTTACTCTTTCATCTTTGGTAAGAAACTTTTTATTTCTATGGAGAAGACTGAGTTTTTGGTGGGTTTTTTAATGCAATCATGAACATGGAGGCCAAATTTAAGTTGGTCATTAATGATGGCCCCTAGGAGTTTTGTATGGGATTCTACATTGATTATCATGTTGTTAGATGAGGTAATAGAGACGGTAGATTTGGGGAGGAAGAGAGATTTGGGGAGGAGTAACAGAAGTTAGATTTTTTGGGGACTGAGAATGAGTTGACTGTTAGTGAGCAAGGCTTCAATGTAGTTGAAGGAATTTTGAGTGAGAGTGTGAAGGTCAGAAATGGTATCTGCTGTAGAGATGTTAGTGGAATGGTCTGCATATTGTATTACAGTAAGAGAGAGGGCAGGATGCAGAGAGGTGGTTGGTAAAGATGTAGAGAGGTGGTTGGTAAAGATGTTGAAGAGCAAGGGGCCAAGGATAGATCCTTGTGGGACTCCCATTTGTATGGGTAGAAAGGGAGATGTAGAAGAGAGCCATGTAATTGATTGCTGTTGGTTGGAGAGGTAGCTGGAAAACCAGGAGATGGTTGATGGAGTGAAGTTAAGGTTGGAGAGTTTGGAAAGTAAGATGGCATAAGATACGGTATCAAAGACTTTGGAGAGGTCAAGGAAGAGGCAGGAGACAAGTTTGTTGTAGTTTCTGGCAAGAGAGATGTAGTGAGAGAAGGAGATTAGGGCTGTAGAGGTACTGTGGTTAGGTCAAAATCCATGTTGAGTAGGGGTGAGTAGGTTTTTAAGTAGCAAATAGTCCATGATTTGCTTGTGAATGCATTTATTTATTCATTAATTTGATCACAAACAGATGTCATCAATATGGTTACCTCTATGTGTGCGTGTGTGTGTGTGTGTGTGTGTGTGTGTGTGTGTGTGTGTGTGTGTGTGTGTGTGTGTGTGTGTGTGTGTGTGTGTGTGTGTGTGTGCATGTGTGTGCGTGTGTGCATGTGTGTGTTCATGTATGTGTCTGTATGTCTGTCTGCATGGGGGATTGTAAGAGTTTGGACTATATATTCCCTGACAGTATTAAGCTAAAATGTAACACTACGGCTCTAATTTTATATATTTTTTCTTTAAAATAAGACATCTGAGGTGTACACAGTCAATAACGTGGCTGCAATTGTAGACCATATGTGTGTGAGTATGTGTATGAGAGAGAGTTTTTGTGTATGTGTGGCAGACTGAGTGTCCATGCATCTATATCTGTTTGTGTTTGTATATAAGTATATGTCTGTGTGTGTGTGTGTGTGTGTGTGTGTGTGTGTGTGTGTGTGTGTGTGTGTGTGTGTGTGTTTTTGTTAATTACTTACATGACTTACATTTAGGATGTAAAATTCTACATCTATCAAGTATGTATTTGCACCATCTTTAAATCAGTACATAGAGGAACTATTTTACATTAAAAGTATAAATACAGCTTAACAGATAACCCATCTTCTAAGCAGAACAATGTCATCCACAGTATGCATTACAGGAAAATAGTGGACCTTCAAAGGGTGGAAAGGCCCACTATGTGTGGCATCAGGTCTCACAAAACTCAAGAGTGGTCTGTTGTTTCTCTGTTAATGCCCTCCCTGTTAGGCATAATTGTCTACTTTGTTAGCAGCCGTTAAGTTTTAAGGCCCAACTGTTTGTTTTGTTTTGTTTTTTTAACTGAGAATAAAGACAGAAGACAAGTTCATAATGTATGAGCTGGCATGGATGTTAGCTGAGTGATATGTGCTTCGACTAGGTTTGGGGTTTTGAAATAGCCCTGGCTGGAAACTTTGTTGTTAATAAGACATGGCTCAAGGAAGGTATTGACCAATCAGAGGTTATTATGTTTTTATACATTTTATTATATATTTAATATATCACACTATAATGTCTTAAAACAGGACATTTGCAAATAAAACAATGAAACTGATTTTTGTAACAGTCTTGCAGCATTTAGAAATTCTTGCTTACAAGAGATAGCTGTGATAATAAAAAGTCTAAGCTTTTCGGACTCAATCTCTTTTTTCTGTAATTAGATCAACCACTATCTCACTGACCCTGTTACAGTTTCATCTCTCTCTCTTTCTCTCTCTCTCTGTTCTCATCTGTCCAAAACTATTACTCCTTATAACAGACCAAGTAGCCCCACGTCTTCTCACTTTCCTTTTTATTTTATTTATTTTATTTTACATTTGTTGACCAGGCTGGTCCCGCTGGATATATGTCCATTTTCAGTGGAGGCCCAGGGAGAAAAGCTCCACATACATCAAAAGGTTTACAAACACAATGGTATTTACAAAGACATTGGTACATTACAAAGCTTAGGCATGCATTGCATTTCATAGGATTTATCATTTGAATACAAAAATCCTAGTGAAAACAGTTTTGGATATTCCTAATAAAATATGTCTAAAGACACTATTAATTATAAAGTCACACACACAAATGTCACATAAGAATGCAAGTGTCTTAACAGCAGTGGATATTCATTCAAAATATGTACAAGGACACTCTTATTCTGTAAAGTCTCACCAGAAGTCCTAGTGTAAGATGGCTATGTATAATCATTCAAAATATGTACAGGACATTAGTCCGCTGTATAGTCACATTAACTTTATTATAAATAGAGATCATTCAACATATGTACAGGACATTAGTCCGCTGTATAGTCACATTAACCTTATTATCAATAGAGATCATTCAAAATATGTACAGGACATTAGTCCGCTGTATAGTCACATTAACTTTATTATCAATAGAGATCATTCAAAATATGTACAGGACATTAGTCCGCTGTATAGTCACATTAACCTTATTATCAATAGAGATCATTCAAAATATGTACAGGACATTAGTCCGCTGTATAGTCACATTAACTTTATTATCAATAGAGATCATTCAAAATATGTACAGGACATTAGTCCGCTGTAGTCACATTAACTTTATTATCAATAGAGATCATTCAAAATATGTACAGGACATTAGTCTGCGGTATAGTCACATTAACTTTATTATCAATAGAGATCATTCAAAATATGTACAGGACATTAGTCTGCTGTATAGTCACATTAACTTTATTATAAATAGAGATCATTCAAAATATGTACAGGACATTAGTCCGCTGTATAGTCACATTAACCTTATTATCATTAGAGAAGACACAAGACTATACTCATGAGAAGATAGGTGTCTAGGGAAGGGTTTGGTAGTTAGTCTGGTTTGACACAGGGGCATAACCAGTGTGATTTAAGGTAGGGTTTTAGTTTGCTTTTAAATAGGTTAGCTGAGGCTAGGGAGGTTAGGTGATTAGGGAGTCTGTTCCAGGTTTTACCGTTAGTATTAGGGAAAATGAATCACCAGCTGAATTATTGGATTCCTAATTACTTTAGTTCTCAGTCTTACATGTAACAGTACTTTCAATGTTGCTCTCCTACTAACATGTCATACTAGATTTCAGTATTAACTAGCTTCCCCCTTTCTAATATTTCCATAGTTAATCTGCCTCTTCTTTTCATTATTTTAATTGCTAGAAATCTCAGGTAATATTACAGCATCTTTTACAATGTTACATCCCTCTTTGCTATAATCAAGTCTATTTCTAATGAAGATTCAACACTGTATATATCTATGCAAGCTATGTACAGTTTCTGTTTCTAAATGATGTGCATGTAAGCTATTGTAAAGCTTTTTCTCTCCTGTATATACACTTAGCTAAATGTTGTATTCCTTCTAGTATCATGTAACTGTATTTTATGTATAGGTCAAAAACTGGTGTTAAATGTAGAGCTTTTCTTCCCAGGCCTCCACTGAAAACGCTTTTTATCCCAGTCAGATTTTGGTGGTAAACAAAGATAAATAAATGAATAAATAAATGTACTTCAACAGTACATTAATGCCATGACTAAGTAGTTGCAGTACATATGAAAAGATATCCTCTCATTAGAACATTTCCTAATAGGTATTATTCAAAAATAACTTATTAAGAGATATTAACAGGTGCTGCTTTCACTACTTTGACTCCCTTTAGGATTAGACTTGAAGACTGGATAGGAAAACATAAATCTACACCAGGGTTTCATGTATATTCCTGCAAGATTTGGAAGGTGAGCACCTTATGTGCTTGTAAAGGGAGGCACAAATTTTTAAGTATGTCAGCTTACAGGTGTATATAGTTAGGCATCTTATGGTTCTCAGGATTGCTTGCCTAGTATTGTTCCTCTGTTCCTATTTGCCTATTATGTGATTATGAGGAAGGTACTTGAATAGACATGGCTCCTGGGTCACCCCTGAAAAGGTACATGTGTCCAATGAAATTACTTTCTTAACAAATGAGTAAAATAAAAAGAAAATACTACTAACCAAGGAGTCTTCAAACTGTTCCATGCTCTTTATACACTGCTGTCCAAGGAATTTCCAGACTGTTCCATAACTGTATAGTCAGTCATCCAAGTTGTCTCCAAACTGTCCCATACCCTGTATCCACTGTTAGTCAATGAAACCTACAAACTGACCAATACCCTGTATACACTGTCAGTCAAGGAATCTCTAAAATGCAAGCTCTGTACGGAGTGCAGGAATAGTGCAAAAACTGCTGCATGCAATATGGCCGACGAGCGATCCAGGATCGAGTCCCTGAGATATGAATGAGTGCCCCTACACTATTCCCGCACAAACACCACTGCCATATGCTAAGTACCTCATTTGCTGGTGAAAACCATGCAAATGAGGTGAATTAGTGATCCAGAAAGCAGGCAAGTGTTTGTGCAGGAATAGTGTAACCTGCAGAAATGTATTCGGTTACTAACTGAATACATTTCTGCAAATTACAAAACAGAGGCATGACAGCTCAAAAGAAAGCATGTATTATATGTAGTAGGCATGCCACTGACCAAATATATGGCCATTGGCATGAAAAATAGGTGAAATTTTATAAAAAAACAAGTTTTATTTTTTTTTGGCCAATCTTGGCTGTTTAAGTGTATGGCAGGGGTGCGCAAACGGGATCGCCACGAAAATAAAATAAAAGGGGAAATAAGCTTTTATACCCAAATCTGCATTTTGCCATAATAGTCAATGGCATAAGTAAGACAACAATACCAGGTAATAGTGGTTACTAAGGGGAAGGATCAGTGTGAGTGTGGTAATTATGAATTAGCATTCTGGTTTATGCAAATGAGGGGACTGATACCAACCGTGTAGGTGCAGCAACACCATTGTATAAGTATAAGAGGTGGATGACCTCAGAAGGGGATGTGTCATGCATGCTGTAAGCTTATTGGAGTGCTGTGGCCCATGTTTGTCCTTAGCTAAGCACAGCTAAGGAAGGGTGTGTCTCACATTGCTGAGCACTGTTTTCCCTGCTTAAACAGGTGTGCATGCTGCGCACCGGTTTTTAAACAAAAAAAAACCAGGAAATAGCAGCATTGTTGACATCTGACCATTGGGTATGCGCGGTGCACCTTGGGGCTTAAATGGGGAGGCAGGGGGAAGGTAAAACAGCAGTAGAAAGGCAATCAAGGATAACTAGCATAGCTGACAAGTGGAATGTATCAGAATCAGCCTGTTACACAGGCAGCACCCCAGTACACTACTATACACTATGCAAACACCTTTCAATCTGTTTTTTACCACAAACTCTGCACCACCGGTGTACACAGACGATGACATTTTACCTGACAAAACTAACAAAATGTTAGGAGCTGCTGTCACTCTCACACATCAATATGTGCAAGAGGCTGAGGGTGGTGAGGATGTGAATGCTGATGACCATCCCACAGTGAGGAGGAGGATAAGAGTGTACAGACCCGGGGTAACCTACCAAGGGCTACATGAGCTGGAGATAGTGGAGCGCTATAGGGTGGACAGGGACATTCTACAACAAATTGTTGAGCTGTGCTGGCCCCGTCTCACACACAGAATCAACAGAGGGAAACCCATCTCAGTGGATACCAAGGTATGTGTAAGTTTAAGAATACTAACCACCTTCCAAAGGGCAACTGGGGATATCATGGGGATCTCACAGGCATCAGCATCCAGGGTACTCCACCAGTTCCTGGATGACATGTCAGCACATGCCAGTGAGCACATATATTTCCTCAACCCCCGTGAGGCATTGACCAGCAATATGCATCTCTTCCACCAAATAGCAGAATACCCTGAGGTAGTGGGTGCTATAGACTGCACACACATACACATCAAAGCACCACCTGGTGAACAGGGTAGGGTCTACATAAACCTCAAGGGTTTCCCTTCCATCAACTACCAGGTCATGTGCAATGTCCAGGGCATTATCTTGAATGTGTGTGCTGGCAGCCCAGGAAGCTATCACGACTCCCACATCTGGCATATGACACAGCTGTACCAGTGTTTTGCAAGTGGAGACATCCCATATGGCCACTTAGTGGGGGATGCTGGCTACACACTGGAGCCATGGCTGATGACACGCCTAAAAAATGCACACACTCCTGAACAAGAATAATAAGGCACACGCACAAACCAGAATCATTAATGTGCATGTGTTTGGGATGCTCATGTCACGGTTCCTCTGCCTGGGCATATCTGGTGGAGTCTTGCAGTACTCTCCAGCTACATGTACACAAATGTTCATAGTATGCGCCATGCTACACAATATGATCCTGCGGAAACAGCTGCAGCTACATGTACACAAATGTTCATAGTATGTGCTATGCTACACAATATGATCCTGCGGAAACAGCTGCAGCAGGAACAGCATGGGGTAAGGCCACACAGCCCCTCTTGATTGCCAAGGCCATCACAGGCACAGAGTGGCTCAGAAGAGGAACTATCTGAGCCTGCCCCTGTAGGCAGAAGGAGGCATATCCAGTATGCCCAGGCCTTGGCAAAGAGGCAACACATAGCAGATACACTGACACGGTAGCAACCCAGGGAATGAAACCTCTCTCTGACTCGCACATACAGTAAAAGGGATGCCAAACATGACACTACCTGTGCTTTACCATGTATAGGGAGTGTACTATGTGCATCCGACATAGTCAGCCCTCCTGCACCATCCTCAAGACTGGCACAGCCACAAGGTAAGTCACACTTCCTATCAATTACTGAATGGAGTAGTATGTTCTGATAGTTGTATCTATGGTATGGATGCAAGCATGCAAGGGAATCGGGTGGCCGAATGGGATGGCAGCAGATAGTGGACACCTATATGAGCAGCATGAAATCCATAACAAATACTGGTGTCAACATACTAGGCAGTACTAGACAAGGTGACAAATTCCACTGCAGTACATGTGGTGGCCCAAATAACTGGGTGTTCATAGGACACACCCATGCATGTCAGTGAGGCTCACATACCCACCACCAGCCTTAGCCACCAGGACAGGTGTAGATGAACATAAAGAAAGGCTGAGCTAAGGCCTCCAAATGATGGCAATGGTGAACAGCCCCCCTCCAGACCTACACAGATAGACTACAACAGGTCTGGCAGTTGTATGTTAGTTATGAAAGGTAAGAAGTCTGAAACTGAAATGTAGGTCAATAAAACCTAAGATCTGTACTCTACTGATATGCCTCCAGTCTGCATAATAGGTCAGAATACAATAGGAAACAGAAGCCAACAGAGTACCTGAAATACCAGTACAGTCACAACAAATGTTTAAAGTCGTCAGGTGTGCCCCCCCCCCCACAATCCTATGTAGAAATGCAGTAAAATGTAAGTGTGAGGAGTAATATCAGTGGAGCACAGATTGCCAGAGCTGGCTCAATCTACAGGATAGATTGTTGCATGTGGACAATATGCAGGGGTCTGTGTGTTGGGATGTTGTGTGTTCAATATTCTCTGGAAGTGGTCAGCATGTAAGCATGGAGGGTTGTGTCTCAGTGCCCTATGGGCAGTACTGTGGTTGACAGGGGCATGTTCTGAATACTGCAGTGCCAACCACAATGCTTCTCAGCAATACCCATGTCAGCAGTCATCCGTACTTACTGTCTAGATGTCAATATCTGTCACTGTCTGAAAGATGGGCATGCCATGAACTTGGGCCCATACATACACACAGTACACATGTGGAAGTACCCTAGACAGAGTGCATATAATGAACTGTCAACTGCACACAACTTTGGAATTGTACATACAGGTTAGCAGCACATTAGTTGTCTGTGTAGTATGGAATACTGGTGTAGTCTGGCCAATCACTGGAAGACCACAAAAGGCACAGTTATAAAGTAATGAGAAACTGCCTATGGCCATGCACAAGGCAGCATAAGGGGAATGCCCCAGGTGTATCTGTGAGTCAGCTGCAAGTAGCTTCCATATCATAATTGCACTCAGCTCACCCCACCAACAGCCAGAGGTTTATCACAGGTTATATCCTTGCTGTTGGGAATGAGTACAGTATGACCCCACTTCTGTATGGGAATACCCACAGAATGCAGCATGCTGAAGAGGTGTCCTATGCAGGTGTGTCCCTAGCTGTAAGTAGCACCCTGCCTGAATTCAGACCAATGGATCAATATGGACAGGAAGTATTGCCAGTAACACCTCGCACACTTACCCTGTCACCCTTGGAGAATCCACTGGCTCACAGCCTGGAAATGTAGGAGTGACAGGATGCAATGGCCTGCTACAGATGGCCTGTATCACTACCAAATGGCCTACAGTCCTCTGCCAAAGGCCAGTGCCTCACCTGTAGTGCCAATGTATGGTATCTCATGGAGTCCTAACAAACAACCTAACACAGTCAACAGAACACAAATGCAAGGCCATGTTGACAAATCCCAGTAGCATGCCCCCCCATGTCTTACTGCAAGAACTGTGGACCAGTCCATAAATACCACTGGGATGAAGGGCCAACTATAGGGATACTTCTCAGATATCACTTGCATAATGTTAGGAAGAGGATAGAATATCAGAGGGGAGGGATGAAGAAGCATGGACGTCATGGAGTGTGTGAGGTCTGAAACTCTGATATATGCCCATACTACCCCCACCTGCAAACCCATTCATGGGTGGCTACAAACCTGCACATAAACCACAATGTGAAGGGGAACTGACCAGATACATGAGCACTGCCTCTGAGTAACCTGAGTGAATCTGTACAGCTGAGAGGTATTGCCACAGCAGGATATGGCAATTCTGTGAAGTCAATATATGTACAAGAAGGGGATCCTCAGCCACCATACTACCAAGGTGCTGGACCATTTACACAGACCCATCAGCAAGTGTCTGTAGCTACCCCTCCAGAATGGCAGGACTGTGCAAGAATGTGTAGGCTGTGGCCCACAATACTGTACTCAGCTTCATTCATCTTGTACTGTAAATAACTGTGAGCAAATAATTGTATCTGTCAGTAGTTGATGACATAACACATCACAGTGTAAAACAGTACATATGTCTGAATATTTCTGCTAACACCAACCATGTAACACAAACAGCACAGACAGCAATAGTTACAGTATCCCCCTATCCTTCACCCATTGTGACTCCATATTGTCAATCTAACTACAGATATCCTGCAGAAACAGTTTGCTAGCTGTAGGTGTAGAATGCCAAACCCTGGACTGGAGTACAACCCTACCTGGAATGGATTCACACACTCAATACAGAAGGTCATACTGGGCATGCTCCTACACTTAGAGAAATGAAGCCCATGTCTGACAACACAGTGGACTGTACATATCTGTCATTTGCAGATGTCTGTGCACATACACCAAATTGTACACCATTTATGCTTCACACATATTGGATAGGAATACTCACACGTATCTAAGGCCAACAGACTATAATATGTCAAACATACACACACAGAGATGTGGGGAAGGGAGTGACAGACAGTAACAGTGAATTCCATTATGAGACCTGTCCCATCCCCTACACACCCCATTGGTCTATATCACATGATGTGTTGATATCAATCATTGTAGATATTCCTTTTGGTAGCCCTCAGCCCTATAGTGTCTGTGGTGCTTGTGATAACTGTGTACCACTATAGTACAAATAAACATTCATGTAGCATTTGTAAACTCAGTCCTGTAAAATGTAAAGTTATGTGTGAGTGAATGAGTGTGTGTGTGTGTGTGTGTGTGTGTGTGTGTGTGTGTGTGTGTGTGTGTGTTTCCAGAGGAATGATTTATGCCCCATTCACGCACACTGCACTTCCCATTGCCCATGTTAGCACTCCTGCTGATGTCAGTCACCTTGAAATAGTCCCTTTGGCAAGTCTCAGCCCTATAAACTCGGTGGTGCTCGCAATAACTGTGTAATACTGTAGTGTAGCAAACTAGTTAGGTAGGAGTTCTAATCTCTGACATAGCAGCTGTGTGTTAGGAGTTCTAATCCCAGACATGGCAACTGTGTGTGTGTGTTTGGAGATGAATGAGTTTGAGGCCATTCACACTTACTACACCTCCCATTGCCTACTTTAGCACTCTTGCTGATGCCAGTCACCTTTGGCCAAGTCTCAGCTCATAAGCTACGTGGCTCTTGTGATAACTGTGTGATACTATAGTGCAGCAAACTAGGGAGGTAGGAGTTCTAATCCTGGTCCTGGCTACTGTGAAAATGTGTATGTTTGTATGAGAGAGTGTGTGTGTCTTTGTTGACACCTGATTTTGGGGTCATTCACACTTACTACACTCCCCTTACTCCTCCTTTATCACTGCTGCTGATGTCAGTCACCTTCAAAGATACCTTTGGACAACTCTACAACATATAAACTCCATGGCTCTTGTGATAACTGCATAATACTATAGTGTAGCAAACTAGTTAGGTAGGAGTTGTGATCCTCGTCTTGGCAACTGTGAATATGTGTGTGTTTGTGTGAGAGAGTGTGTGTGTCTTTGTTGACACCTGATTTTGGGGTCATTCACATTAACTCCTGCACAATGCCTCAAAGATACTACCCATGGTGTGATTGCAGTGGACTACATGCCTATCGACCACAACAGTGTCACTGACATCAGAAAGTACTTTGATGTGTTACATCTCCTGATGGAATGTGTATTATGCAGTAAGTAAAAAGACATGAAACCCTGTTCCATCCCCTTAATAGCCCAATCGATGTCTACAGTGACCCTTTGCCATATTCCCCACTGGACACCTGCAACAACTGTAGAGTCTGCAAACGTAACCCATAAAGGGAATACCATGCCTTATACACACATACCCTGCATAGACAGAAACCAATAACTCCAATGAATCCCCATATCATATTGTCTATGTAGGTGCAATGACTACCTCAGTTACATAGCCAGGTCTCAACAAATGAGGTCAGGAATGCGACTTCTGAAGATACTAATCTGTCCTCACAACATGCCCCAGAGACCTCAAGCACACTTTCACACTTCAAAGAACATGCATGTGGGACGTGCACAACCCAGACACTATCCATGTTATGGAATATAAATCACATACATGTGCAGCAGTGCACATCACTGGCCACCCACAATAGAAATCAGGATAAGTGGATGGGGAATAGAGTACCCACCCCTGGGGACAACTCCTGTGACTATACTCCTGAGCCACACTAGGCATTATTTTCATGTGGCCTGATGCCAGTGTATTCCTTGGGCTAGTCTTGTACAGCCTTCAGGCCCATTCATCTACTACACATCTATGAAGCAATGAACCTATGGATCTCAGTACTGGCAAATTTGTGTGTGTGTGTGTGTGTGTGTGTGTGTGTGTGTGTGTGTGTGTGTGTGTGTGTATGAATAGTAATCCCAGTGTGTTTGTTTGATGAATATCACCTGTGGCTTTGGTTATTAGCAATCGGAGGTGTGTCCAAACCACAACACGTACCATTCTCCATTCTACAACAGATGTAAATCAGCATATGCCTATGTACAACCCTCAGCCCTATAATCTGTGAGGAATATGCAATCACTGTGTTATAGACCAGGTATTTCCGTGCACATAATGTACCCTGCCTATGACATTCTGAATGTGTCACAACACTGCCATACCCTGTGGGCATGCTGCAGGGCCACACCCTGGTGACACACAGATACCTAGAATGGAAATGGGATACAGCATGTGAGAACACATTCACTCAGCACTTCACATGTGGGGGAACAGAGGGGTAAACCTGGCACTAAATGTGCTGCCAAGACTATGGCAAATATCTGCTGTCTCAGGATAGGTATTAGCATTGTGCAGTAACTTGCAGCACTTGTGTTTAATGCTGTGGAGGTTGTTGATGTAACTATCAAAGGCTGTTGTGACTATCATCATTGTCTGCTGCATCTCTGCCATCATAGATGCCCACAGGGAATTCCATGTGGGATCTGAAGTTGTGTTTCAGGCTAATAACGGAGTTCAACAGTCATGGGACACCAGCTTTCTCTGCAACAGTGTCCTCCTTCTGATGTACACTTTATTAATGGTAGGGGACCATCACATTGTCTCCCAATGTTTGGAGGACTGTGTCTTGGTTCGGTTGGCACTGGCTAGTACCATGCATTCATGTATCTGTTTGTACAGTGCATATGTGTATGATTCCACAGTCATGCAGCCATTTCTCATTGACATGGGTGCAGTAAAGACATCCACCCCTGTTTTCATGGCTGCAAACCCAGCTTTGGAAAGGTTTTGTAAGGTGGTTACCTTTGTGGGGGGTGTGGCTGACATGTTGAGTTCCATGCTGATTACAGCCTGTGTGAATCTCACCATGCAGGGATTGACACCTGTGGATTAGGAACAGTCCCATATCTAAGTAGTCATCGCAGGTCAAGATTGTTGCATCCTGTATAGGGGGTCAGTATGAGCTGGTCCAAGGCAATGGAAATGATGACTCCCAGAAGTGTTGAGCCATTGTACTGGTGCTTGGCCACTTTCCCCAGATGATGTAGGGGTAGTTGAAGACTCATACTATGTCAGTGTTGTGTTGGACCATCATAGATGGCAGGGTGGTGAGGAATGTGCATTGACAGTCTAGGGACCTAGATGTGGACCCATAGCAGGCTATGGTCTTTATTGCACTATTACCACAAAGCCATTTTACCAGAAGTATCTCCAATGCATTATGATGGGATACTAGTCTGGAGGTGTTCCTACCCATAATGAATACGGAGACAACACCACCTGTGGAGGTGTGGTGTGGTCCATGTTTGGGGTCTGACAGATGTGGAATGCATCATAGCCTGATACTGCAGACCTGTTGTCTGCTGCTGAGAATCACCTCTCCATTTCAGCAGATATGTGTCTTCCACTCCAATGACTGCTCTGAGTGACTGCATCCTGACAGTTAGATGTCTACTGCTGAGCAGCATGACCCTCAGACTGCATACACGTGAAGCTGTCATAGTGGTAATAACATCAGGAACACTGCCTAATAAGGCATCATAATAGTGGCAAGACACCTAGCCAGTACCTGGAAATCCCATGGTGACGGATGTAAGACATCCGTGGGAGGTCATTTGGTTTTGTCAGTCATGTCTTCCCTAGCAGAGAGGTACTGGATCACCTGAGAATGACATATAACACATAAGGTAATGTTGCAGTCAATCTGTTGATAGTACCGCAGTATCATTCTGGGTGACAGAGGTAAACTGCCCAGGGCTATTGTCACACCTGCCTGGACCACATAATTAGAGTGTTCAACCATGTCTCTTGTCAAGTCATTCACACCCACATGGATACAGAGTGACACTTGTACTTGTTGTGGAGTGCCATGACTGGCTGTGTCATGTATTGGATGCTGGCATGTGATAGATATTTGGGTGTTACTTGCTCCATATTCAAGTTAGTGAGTGGGATATGTGTGTGCCTCAGTATTGAGTTGCCCATGATCACTGTATTGTGCAAGGTGGTTAGCCTTAGGACATTAGATTGAGGGGCACACTGTGTAGATTAAATATGTGTTCCTTGGCATGTGGCATGTTGCTGTGTCTGAGTGGGTGCCTGTCTTGCTGGTCTGTGCTGTTTGGGCAAATGTCCATTAAGTGCCTCTGGGAAGGTGGGTGTGTGGCTTTTCACTGTATGTCATGGCTGTCAAAGTAGGTGTCATGGAAAGCTACGTGTTCCACATGGTGTGGTGTAGCTGTTGATCATATCCTCATTATCTGCTAGTCCAGTCTTTGCTGGAGGGTGCATATGTCCATACTGGGTGATATATGTGTAACCCTCACAGGTCTGCATATTTGGAGTTTAGAAGGGAGGGTTGTCTGTGTACATGAGGCAGTTGCAACAGTGCCTCAGAATGGACAAGTGCTCTAGGCTAATGGGTGACAGCACAGATAACCACCCTACAAACATGCCAGGAGGGGTGGACATAACTACCAAGTACTGTGGTTACTCCTGTGAAGAACAAGTACCGCTGACAGCTCCCAGGTGTGCCATACTTCTTGATACAATAACCTGGTGAAATGTCAGGTCATAATGCTAGTTGAAGTGCAAGACAGGAAAAACTAGCATGATGTATGGGTGGAACAGAAGGCAGACTGTCTGCCACCTGTAAAAGTTTACTACAGCTGTGCAGTTACCAGTGGCTTTGGCCATGTGAAATTGCAGTAAGGTCTGTAGCACATGCAGTAACTGTGTAACACTATAGTAGACATACCTAGATAGGCAGGAGTTTTAATCGGTATGCTGGCAACTTTTTGTGTGTGTGTGAGGATCATATCTTGCATGGTTTATACCATTTTGATGTGTATACCATACATGGCTTGTGACTACCTCCCGCTGCCATTACTTTATATAGTGTGGTAACAGCATCTGCCTCACATGCACTAGGTTAAAATATTGTACAGTCCACTGTACAAATGTGTCTGGCATATCCATATGTTTCCAACCTATACGTGGGCGGAAGTGGTCTGTGTGCCTTAACAATGCCCATGGATGTGACATTATAAACATATAGGCCATAGTGAGTGTACTGACACATATGGCAGCATGAGGTATCATACCTGATTGAAACATCATGCTGATACAACGTCTGCCACCCTCACAGCTGGCCTCCCTTATAGGTGCAATACAAGAGTCCAGATGCATGGTTTTACAAGTGAACTGTTTCCATTATTGTTCAATATATATATATATATATATATATATATATATATATATATATATATATATATATATATATCATCTTCTTTTGGCTGTTCCCATTAGGGGTCGCCACAGCAGATCACCTGTTTCCATTTCTTCCTGTCCTCTGCATCTTGCTCTGTCACACCAACAACCTGCATGTCCTCTCTCACCACATCCATAAACCTTATCTTAGGCCTTCCTCTTTTCCTGTTACCTGGTAGCTTCATCCTTAGCATCTTTTTCCCAATATACTCAGCATCCCTCCTCAGCACATGTCCAAACCAACGTAATCGTGCCTCTCTGGCTTTGTCTCCAAACCTTCCAACCTGGGCTGACCCTCTAATATACTTATTCCTAATCCTGTCCACCCTCATCACACCCAGTGCAAATCTTAACATCTTTAATTCTGCCACATCCAGCTCAAACTCCTGCCTTTTTGTCAATGCCACTGTCTCCAACCCATATAACATAGCTGGTTTCACTACCCTCTTGTAGACCTTTCCTTTCACTCTTACAGGTACTCGTCTGTCACAAATCACTCTTGACACACTTCTCCACCCACTCCATCCTGCCTGTACTCTCGTCTTCACCTCTCTTCCACACTCACCATTACTCTGAACTATTGACCCCAAGTATTTAAACTCATCCACCTTCGCCACCTCTACTCCTTGCATCCTCACCATTCCTCTATCCTCCCTCTCATTCACACACATATATTCTGTCTTAGTCCTGCTGACCTTCATTCCTCTTCTCTCTGGAGCATATCTCCATCTCTCCAGGGTCTCCTCCACCTGTTCCCTACTCAGTGGCGGCTGGTGACTTCAAATCAAAGGGGGGCTGCAGGGGATAGCTGAATGGGTGGGGTCAATAGGAAGAGGTGCGGCCAACTAGAAAGGGGAGGAGCTATGCTCAAAACCACAAAAACTAACTTTAATTAAATATGCTGCCCTGGGTGCCAAACCCTCATTATGAGAGTCCAATCAAGACAAATGAAGTGTAAAAGAATAAAAATATTTAAATGCATTGGCTGCATGACAGCTTACTTAATATCTAGATGGTAGCAAAAATGTTGTGAGGCATGAAAAATTGAATTACTTTTTAAATACATTACGGGAATGCCAGTCAAAATCAAGTATAAGAAAAACAAGGAGCACTCAACTCAAACTACTTCTCCTTGCACTGCAGTTCTAATTATAATTTATATTCAGCTTTATTAAAGCACCTTGCACTACAGTTCTATATAATTAATTTATATTCAGCTTTATTAAACAACCAAGTAACATGCTGAAAGTAGCAATCTCTGTGATGCCCCCACTTGTAAAAATGTTTCTTATCCAAAACAGACCTGCTGCCTGACAACTATCTACTTGTTTCATGGGGAAAACACGATCAAAGTAAAAATGAAAAGCAAACAAGAAACAAGCTCAAGATACATTGCTTAAATTATTACTGTACAGGTTATGGACCACACATGAATGGCATTCTGTTTAGATTACTGGTAAAGCCCTCAGAGATCACTAGAATTCTCCAACAAGTGTAATGAGCTTTTTAAAATAATGTAATCCTGTCCTTTACTACAAATACTGTCATATGCATTTCGATATCCAATGTTTATACATTATCTAGTTAAGTATTCTCTGCATGGCAACAACAGAAAGGCTTCAATGTTGGCAATTCTTTAACAGTATGCTTATTAAAGCTTACTTGCATGTTATGATCTTAGACAAGCTTACTTGATGGTCATTAAAGCATTGCTACTTAAAACACAGAGCAACAGGCACTTTGAGTAATAAGCATAAATCAACAGTGCAAAAATATGACAGAAACCAGACCATTCTGCAAAATCGAACAGATGAAAAGCCACTGCAGTACTTGTGTCTACCTTGTATGGGGGGATACGCTGCACATTTACACTGCATAACTGATCCTTGCTTTGCTTGGACACATCTAGACTCACTACATGGGGGAGTGGGGTGCAACAAGTATGTCACAATTTGAAATGTCTCTGGCTGATGGTGATTGGCCCTAACACATTTGTCATACCTCTCACCCTTAGGGCAAGAAATCTGGGCAAAGCCATACATAGAAGTGGGACAAAAGCCCAAAAATGACAATTTTTAAATACTGTTCTTATAAACTTAGAAAAATAATAGAATAGGTCTTGCATTAGTATGAATTTTTTTGAAGGATATGAAATCTGAAACTCAAATGCCTGTCATTATTTTCTAACTTCAGTCTTTAATGATTTACCACTAATTTGCCAAAAAAACCCACAGTTTTATGAAAAATGAACCAAAAATGTGATGCAACAATATAAAATAGCCACACAATACAGCTGGGAACCTGTCAAAGAAGGGACACTTTAATATTAGTACAATAGTAATGCTAACTTGAGCAGCTGACAAAATAAAAGAGTCTACATGCATTTCTGAAATAAAAGTAATCTATAACTCTGATTATTACAGTTATTTCTTAATTGTAAACCCTCCATGTTTTCTTCCAAAATTGCTATTTTGCAGAGGGATTATTAGGGGAAGAGCAACATTTTGAGCCAAATTCAGGGACAGTTGAGAGGTTTGGCTATGCCTAATTCTATAAAGCAATTTGCATGTACCTCTCAACCTGTTAATGTAATAAATCTGGACAAGGCCAAATATATTGGGGGAACATATAAACAGTACTAAAAATTGCTCTTGTATAAACTGGGACAGTTGATAGAACAGGTCTTACTTTAGCATGCATTTTTCTGTAGGTTATGAAGTCTGAAACTAGTGTGTCATTATTTAGTGACTTAATTCCTAAATGATTTGCCAGAAAACCACAAATTTTATGAGGAACAAACCAAAAATAAGAAGCAAAAAACCTATTCATTCTTTGAAAATCTGGACAGTTGGGAGGTATAGTTCAGCTGGGGCTGTCTAAGTTTGCCGCCCTTCCCCCTCACAAAACCATGGTCGAATGGAGCCTCCCCCTGCAGCCATTCCAATGATTCATTACTTTGCTATTTCACTCCATTTACCATAAACACTAATGTGCATACTGATTTACTTCTATGATGATTTGAACTTCATTTGTAAGTTTTATTTTGCATTTTACAGCACAAACACTAAGACATCTACTAAACAAACTTGGCATTAAAACTTCTCTGCCCTTGAAACTCACATTCATTGAAACAACATTAAAACCCACATTCAAAGAAAATACATTTTACCTGTGACAGATAAAAATTAATTCTGGGCTGTTTTCAAATCATAGGCCCCTTGCATATGAAACATACACGTGCACTTTGATACACCTTCCTATTGCTTTGAACATTTTTCCAGTAAACAATGAAACAAAACTGCCCAATTCAGAACATTTCCATCATAAAAGTCTACTCAAACTTCTACAGTCCACTATTATCAGTAAATATGCACAATTCTACAGTCCACCATTATCAGTAAATATGCACAATCTCTGAAGTAGTAAAAAAGTCATCTAAATAATTCCACGTTAAATAAATCTGTAATGAAGAGGTTGCTGCTAGCAGTCACCTTTATATTTCATGGTTTCATCGAACAATAAAGTGTCTGATGCCCCTGAGGAATAAATTGCCTAAATTACATTAAAAATAAGCTAGTAATATTGCAATAGGAAATGGATGGCAAACTGATAACAGGCTCATAATTAGTATCTTAACTTTCAGTACGGCAGCATTCACCCCTTATGGGAGTAGAACGAACAACCTTCTGCATCAAAAGCAAGTACACAGCCTGTTGTGCTATTATCACTAAACTTCTCTTCCCCTGCAGCTCTCAGCTCCTTGTAAAATCTACTCAATACTCAACTGCATCTCAACTTCGCATCACAAGAAGTCTGGAAAAAGCCAAATTTATTGGGGTGGGTCAAAGCAAAACCAGGGACACATTAAACATTGCTTGTATAATCTTGGAAAGCTGCTAGAATAAAATGCTGTGTTACCACCATACATTTTACTGCCAAAGTCCCTGTGCAAAAAAGAGTCAGAACAACATACCACTATGCCAAATCACCTGCTTTGTGAAAGAAAAATGCTGTGTTACCACCGTACATTTTACAGACAAGGTCCCTGTGCAAAACAGTCAAGAGCAACATACCACTACACCAAATCAGCTGTTTTGTGAATGAGAGGAAGACTGAAAACTTAAATGGCTATCATTTAATGAATTCAGTTCTCACCATAGCTGTCAACCTCTTAGCACAAAACACCTGGACAAACCCAGTAATGAGGGAATACAGCCCTCAAACATATTCAGTGAATTCAGTTCTTGCCATAGCTGTCAACCTTAGCACAAAAAACCTGGACAAAGCCACTAACAGGGTATTGCAGTCCCAAAAATAAGAAAAATTTTCAAATAGTCATCTTATAAACTTAAAACATTGCTATAATAAAAGGTTGTGTTACTATATATTTATTCCTAGAATAAACCGTTGTTTTACTATGTATTTTCTGAAGACTATGAAGTCTGAAATTCAAATGCCTGTCAATTTTACTTCTGATGGAACAAAAACAATTTTCAGCAGAGGCCCAGGGAGAAATACTGTAGACATGTCTTTGTAAAATGGCAGGACACCACAGCAAATCCACACAAACACGGAGATAAAATGCAGACTCCACAAAGAAGGCACCCCAGCCAAGAATCAAACCACAAATCCTGTAGCTATGAGATAACAATACTGCCACTGCACCATCAAATATGTAAGAAATTAAACATTCAGAAACCTGAAGTCTGAAATTCAAATGCCTGTCAATTTTATTTAACATTTGTTAATCAGGACAGTCTGACTTGGAACAAAAAAAAACAATTTTCAGCAGAGGCCCAGGAAGAAATAATGCAGACATGTCTTTGTAACATGGGAGGACACAAAAGCAAACCCACACAAATACAGGGAGAAGATACAGACCCCACAAAGAAGGAACCCCAGCCAAGAATCAAACCTGAGAACCTGCAGCTGTGAGGCAACAATGTTATCAGTGCACCATCAAATAAAAGCAAACCCACACAAACACAGGGAGAAGATAACAGACACCACAAAGAAGGAACCCCAGCCAAGAATCAAACCTGAGAACCTGCAGCTGTGAGGCAACAATGCTACTACTACACCATCAAATATCAAGCAGTGCAACATTTACAAACCACAGATATTATGAGGAACAGATCAGATCAAATATGAGGCAAAAATCTGCAATTTTTTTACAAATGCTTTGTGAAAGAAAAATGCTGTGTTACCACCGTACATTTTACAGACAAGGTCCCTGTGCAAAACAATCAAGAGCAACATACCACTACACCAAATCAGCTTTTTTGTGAATGAGAGGAAGACTGAAAACTTAAATGGCTATCATTTAATGAATTCAGTTCTCACCATAGCTGTCAACCTCTTAGCACAAAACACCTGGACAAACCCAGTAATGAGGGAATACAGCCCTCAAACATATTCAGTGAATTCAGTTCTTGCCATAGCTGTCAACCTTAGCACAAAAAACCTGGACAAAGCCACTAACAGGGTATTGCAGTCCCAAAAATAAGAAAAATTTTCAAATAGTCATCTTATAAACTTAAAACATTGCTATAATAAAAGGTTGTGTTACTATATATTTATTCCTAGAATAAAACGTTGTTTTACTATGTATTTTCTGAAGACTATGAAGTCTGAAATTCAAATGCCTGTCAATTTTACTTCTGATGGAACAAAAACAATTTTCAGCAGAGGCCCAGGGAGAAATACTGTAGACATGTCTTTGTAAAATGGCAGGACACCACAGCAAATCCACACAAACACAGAGATAAAATGCAGACTCCACAAAGAAGGCACCCCAGCCAAGAATCAAACCACAAATCCTGTAGCTATGAGATAACAATACTGCCACTGCACCATCAAATATGTAAGAAATTAAACATTCAGAAACCTGAAGTCTGAAATTCAAATGCCTGTCAATTTTATTTAACATTTGTTAATCAGGACAGTCTGACTTGGAACAAAAAAACAATTTTCAGCAGAGGCCCAGGAAGAAATAATGCAGACATGTCTTTGTAACATGGGAGGACACAAAAGCAAACCCACACAAATACAGGGAGAAGATACAGACCCCACAAAGAAGGAACCCCAGCCAAGAATCAAACCTGAGAACCTGCAGCTGTGAGGCAACAATGTTACCAGTGCACCATCAAATAAAAGCAAACACACACAAACACATGGAGAAGATAACAGACACCACAAAGAAGGAACCCCAGCCAAGAATCAAACCTGAGAACCTGCAGCTGTGAGGCAACAATGCTACTACTACACCATCAAATATCAAGCAGTGCAACATTTACAAACCACAGATATTATGAGGAACAGATCAGATCAAATATGAGGCAAAAATCTGCAATTTTTTTACAAATGGTGGTGGGTAGGGAACTCAAGTCTTTAACACCTGCATACAGGGTTCAAGCCTGAGGTATTCCCTACCACACCACCATGAGCACCTGGGGCATTTTCACACACACACACACACACACACACACACACACACACACACACACACACACACACACACACACACACACACACACACACACACACACATAAAATTTAGATTCACCAATCTACCAACTGCATGCCCTTTGGGAGGAAACCAATTGCCTCTAGATGCCCAGATACAGGTTGTTTCTGTCAACCATATCAACAACTCTGGCAAATTAATTTGTTAAAACAAAATTTGATCATTCTTAATTCTTTCCCTAGCTTCAGGTATAACAATAGCCTTAACAACTCTGATGTCTTCTCTCCTGGAAGGAAACTGCTCTGGGCTGGATGCACTATCTTAAGTAACTCTGACAAGCATTTCAGCAAGTATGGGTATTGCTATGGCTGCAAATAATGTCCATCTGCAGCCATCAAGGAAAAGGGTCTGTGGTTTATATGTCATCTTGTTCTTGTTTCTGACAAAACTACTAACTACTGGCGTATTCAAAGTTGCAGCAAACAAGCCTCTTTTCTAGACTTAAGTATTTCTTTCAATACACTTGGAATAACTAGGAACACCGGTTTTCAATTTGGACTGTGTGAGAAATTAAAAAATAATAAATATATGTCTGCTTACATTAATAACATTTTTAGCTTGCATCATTAAAACATGTTCTATGCACAGAAGACTCAATTTTCAATATATACTGGTGCAGAAGAAACTTAAAATTAAATTATCAGTTCCTGGATTTCTTTTCATGAAAACATAACTTCATTTTTCGGAAACAAAAAATCAGCTGTCTCTGGTACTGCCTTTCTATCACCACAGCAGACTTGTTATCATGTGTGAACACTGTTATCTTTGTCTCTAACTCCAGGGAGATATCCTGCACAAATACTTTAAACAGGAGTAATTCCAACACTGAACCAGTAGCACCCTACAAGTTTACAACTTTTTCTACAGAATTATAACTCTCGACCTCTTAGTGCAAGAAATCTGGACAAAGCCTGACAAAATAGGGAGACAAAGGCCCAAAAATAGGGACATATTTTAAATATTGCTCTTATAAACTTAGAAAGTTGCTAGAAAAAATAGGATTTGTTTTAACATACGTTTTCTGAAGGATTTGAAGCCAGAAACTCAAATGTATGTCATTGCGTAGTGACTTAAAGCCTCAAATCATCAGTGATTTGCCAGAAAATCACAAATTTTATGAGAAACAGACCAAAAGTATGAGCCAAAAATCTGGACATTCTGCAAAAATCTGAACAATTGAGAGGTACGTGCAGACTGATCTTCCTTCGCATTTGCAATCCCTACTTCTGTATACTCAATCACTTCCTGGCCATCTGTATATGCATTATGGGAATCTCCCCACCATTTAAATGTCCCCACAACCTACTTCTAAGTTACAGCATTGACAGCTTTACCAAGAACCTTACTAAAATCTAAATAAGCCACAAGATCAGGATTTTTCCTGTATAGTTAATTTAGCATTTCACTGTACAATACTATGTGCAGCTCTTCACCCTGCCTGGCGTAAGACACTGGCAAAATCATGGGTTCATGTTATAAGGAAAAAGGCAAATATAAGGTGGACTTCTTTTCAGTAAAGTTATCTGAAACTCTTCTGCACCAAACCTTCACATCTATTCAAAGCTTACATATACTGGCTGAAGGCCTGACAAGGAAAAATATTGCATGAAAATTAAACCCACAGTAATTTAAATACCTAAAAGGATCAAAGACTTACAGCCCATATGACAATATACTTACTGCTAATGTGTTTGTGTCAAGCACCACAGTGTTATCTAACAATTAGCTTATCTATTGGGTGAGTTATCCTACAGTACAGGGCAGAAAATAGTTCAAATAAGTGGTAAGGCACGGCTCAAATAGCCAAAACTTTTTTTAATATGATACAAAAAAGAATTATAGCACACTGAACTGTTGTAATTATTCAGAACAAACTTATCTTCAATACGGTCATTAGAAAAATATAGAACTATACGCAGCAACACTTTTACTGCTTTAATTTGCATCTGCATGCTGTGGTCTGGAAAAAAAGGACATTCACCAAGATGAGACCAGTGTCCTGTCATATTTTCCTGCTCTGCACAAACTAGAAATATTCAGGCGTTGCACCCTCCTCCTCTTAAGGCAGAGTGCCGTTTGGCTAGCAAAGAGTACACAGTCACTCGTTAACATTGCTATACTTCACCTAGTATTGCCTACCGACCAGTGCACTTTAATGTAAGCATGTCTACTAAACACTGATGACCCCTGATGTTTTTCATCAACGCCATATCACTCACCAAAACAGAGGCAGAAGAGGATGCGACGAACACACACACACCACTATCTATTCAAATAAAAACACACACACACCACTATCTATTCAAATAAAAACACACACACCACTATCTATTCAAATAAAAACACACACACACACACCACTATCTATTCAAATAAAAACACACACACACACCACTATCTATTCAAAAAAAAACACACACACACACACCACTATCTATTCAAATAAAACACACACACACACACACACACACACACACACACACACACACACACACACACACACACACACACACACACACACACACACACACACACACACCACTATCTATTCAAATAAAAACACACACCACTATCTATTCAAATAAAAACATACATTCATATAGTAAAAGCACCATACTTTCAAACACACTTACCTGTCGGCTGTCCATTCTCCAGCGTACATCCAACGCCCGTGCAATAATCCAAGACCGAGATTCCGAGATCCAAACCCCTTCCGGAAACTGCAGCAATTCCTGACTGCTAGTGTTGCAGTCCGGCCCCGACGCATCTTCCCAGCAAGTCTGTGCACTTTAAAAGTGCACAGACGTCTCTTCATGTTTCCCTATCGGGACTGCCGGACTGCCTGGAGCATGCGCATAGACGCGCAGTAGTCTGGACTACTGCGCATGCGCGAAGTCCGCGAATTTTAAAAAAATTTTTTTTTCTTTTTTCTTTTTTTTTAAATTTGTTTTTAGTTCTTTTTGTTGAGGGGGCTGCAGTCCGGCAGTCCAATAGCAAGGGCCGCCCCTGTCCCTACTCTCACTACAGATCACAATGTCATCTGCAAACATCATAGTCCACGGGGACTCCTGTCTGATCTCGTCTGTCAACCTGTCCATCTCCATTGCAAATAAGAAAGGGCTCAGAGCTGACCCACCTCCACCTTAAACGCATCCGTCACTCCCACCGCAGACCTCACCGCTGTCACACTACCCTCGTACATATCCTGTACCACTATTACATACTTTTCTGACACTCCTGACTTTTTCATACAATACCACAACTCCTCTATAGGCACCCTGTCATATGCTTTCCCTAAGTCTACATACACACACGCATATACACACACACACACACACACACACACACACACATATATATATATATATATATATATATATATATATATATATATATATATATATATATATATATATATATATATATATATATATATATATATATATATATATATATATATATATATATATATATATATATATATAGACATGCATATCATACTAGTACTCACAATTAACATGTGGATATATGCGACATATCATTAGCTGGCCTAGGAGTGTCACAGTCAGTATTGTTCAAACCACACACCAGTAGTAGTCATATGTGACTATGTCACTACAGACAGACACAGATGCTATGGCCATAGGTTCTGATCAGCATTATATCGGTATAGCAAGTGTTGTTGGGAACTATTTGTTGAAATTCTTATTTACCTCTTTTACATACACCCTACTACATTCTATTGCATGATTACTTGTTTCACATACCTCTTTTTTACTTTGTCTGTTTCAATTGCTGTATTCACAGGTAGACAGGTGTGTCTCACAGATGCCTTTTTGTAGTATGGTTGTGATGGCCTTTCTTTTTGTTTGTTTTCTTTCTCTCTTTGTTTGTTTGTTTGTTTGTTTCTCTCTGTCTCTGTCTCTCTCTCTCTGGTAGATGTAAAAAAATACATCTGTTTTGCACAGGCAGCAGCTTGACTTTTGTAGGTAATGCTCATGATCAGCTGATGGCCTGTGCATGAATTGGAGTTCCCCACTTGCTGATTGCATGTGGAACAGTTGCAGTATCATTCCTATACCCAATTGCATGGAAACACACTCCTATAACTAAGCACTTCATGTGGGCGTTGGCATTTTTCCTTCACTGTGAGCAGGATTTCATGTGCTGTCTGACAAACAGCCTTACAGAGGGTAGTTGTAAATACCTCTTACAACAAACGCTGTGGAGATAGGCCAACAAACTGGAGGGGGATGTTCCAGACATGGGGACAGCATGTATGTATTGCTGTTCTACATTTGAAGTAATGTTAGTTTAACAGGGTTTGTGTGGATATGGCTGTTCTGCATGATTTAAAGTCTGACATGACAGTGTTATGTGGTTGAGAAAACTCTCACCTGCAGGGCTATCTGCAGACTGGCCAGATGTTGGAGTCTTAGATTTGGTGTGTTACTCACACATTTTCTGTCTTTATAAATGCCATAGCATACTCTGATGATTGCAGTCAGTAAATGGTAAACATCCATGTGTGTTAGTGACTTCCTATCCTTCAGAAGAGATATGTTACAACAAACCCTGTTACACCAGCAATTTTCTCAGTTTATAACAGCAATATGTCAATAATGGTCCTGTGTTTGTGCCTCTGTCCCCCAAATCTGTCACCCTTTGTCCATATGTCATGCAGTAAGAGGTGGATATGTACAGTATATTATTATTTACTGACATAATTTCTGATATCAAGCCAGTGATATATTAGACTGCCAGACATGTTACGTATAGGAGGCCTTATATTTGAGGACAAAACCTGGACATTCTGTTGTAGTCTTTATGGTAGTGAGGTCTATGTACTTATGGTGAGTGTTGACAGAGTGTCAGTATTGTGTAGCAGTGTATTTTGAATATGTTATTTGGCCTGTGTACAGACTGGGGTAGATGTCAGTGTTTTTGGTCCTGTTCTATCTGATGTTGCATGCTGCTCCAGTTTCTGGTACCCTTTCAGCTTATATGTTTGTAGGGCTAGACTGAGACATGTCCCATACCACAGTCAGGCATCAGGTTGTACTGTGAATTGGGCCAGTATATGTAGGGTTAATGTGTGAGTGGCAAACATGATGATGGGTTTTGTTCACACAGTCCATATACTGTACTATTAATTAGGCTTACCATTATGTTACTGTGACTGTGTTGAGATTGGTTCTGGGTATGATGTTCACACTGGTGTCTGTTACTCCATGCTGTTACATGCCTGTAGTGTCTGCTATATTTGCAATTACATGTGTATTCCTCCATAGGAAAAATAGTGTTGTGGCAGTCTGCCTGCAATTTAGACAGTGCTTGGTGACATGCCTAGCAGCTCAGTGTATTTACCCTCGTGTGATGTTATGTCCGGATATTTGTCAGATGTACTGTTGCCTGGCCACCATACGTGTTGTGTATTTCTGACAAAGCAGTGGGATGCTGTGAAGATGTATGTCAATAACTAGTGGGAAGTATATGGGCTTGGGACTTCTCATCCAGTTAATATATGTTAGGACAGACAGGAGGGTGTGAATGCGTCAACTGTGTGAGCTTATCTACTTCAGTATTTGTGATATATCCCCCATTTTCATGGCTTTAAACATCCCCTTTATCAGGCTTGGTCCACATGTCTTGCACTAAGGAATTCTGTGTATACCCCTTGACTGACCAGATTGTTTCAGACTGTCCACGTTTATTGCTCATATTTCTGATGTATTCCACAGGATCATTACTGTGATTTGTGTGGTACTTCACTATGATGATTTTATGATGTCTGTCAGTAACTGATGACGTACGACAGTTTCAGAAAAGCCTTCCTTCAGAACTTGTATGTTGACAAAACCCTGAGGCTGTAGCAACATTCTACATTTATAGCTGCAATACTTACATTACGTTGCTTTGCACTAAGAGGTTATGGGCATATGTTTATATATATATATATATATATATATATATATATATATATATATATATATATATACACACACACATACATACACACACACATATATATATATATATATATATATATATATATATATATATATATATATATATATGTACACACACACACACACACACACACATATATATATATATATATATATATATATATATATATATATATATATGGGTCTCCTTTAGATTACCCAACCGACACTTCACCGACCGCAGAAGACCGAGGCGAAGCGACCGACAGGTAAGTTGACCGAAACGGTGATTTGCCGACAGCTGAAAGACCGACAAGGGTAACGTGTGAGCGCGACTCAGTAAGTGTGCGATAGTGACGAATTTAGGAGCCGTCAGGTAAGTGTGCGATATTGTGGGATTTTGGGTTAGGGTGTGGGAAAGGTGAGTGTGCGGCAGTGTCGGAGTTAGGGTTCGGGTAAGGTAAGTGTGTGATAGTGACGGACTGTAGTTTAGGGACGGGTTAAGTGAGTTAGGTTTAGAGTGCGGGTAGGGTGAGTGTGCGATAGTAACGGGCTTTATGTTTTAGGGTGGGTTAAGTGAGTTAGGGTTAGGGTGCAGGTAGGTTAAGTGTGCGATAGTGACAGTCTTTAGGTGTAGGGGTGGGTTAAGTGAGTTAGGGTTAGGGTGCAGGTAGGGTAACTGTGCGGTAGTGTCGGACCTTAGGGTTAGGGTTTGGGTTAAGGTTAGTGGATATGTCATTGTGTGTCGTGTAGTTTACATTGTTTGTGTCGGTGAAATAGTGTTCGGTTTTGTGAGTTGTCGGTGTTGTGTGTTTTCGGTTATTTGGGGTCGGTGTTTTATGTGTCGGTAAATTGTCGGTTCGGTAATGTAAAGTAGACCCATATATATATATATATATATATATATATATATATATATATATATATATATATATATATATCCTTTTTATGTGTAAACATGAGTGTTGTATATTCCTTCTCAAATGTATCTCACCATATTTATCTGATATATGTATATTTAGATATAGAAACATGACTGATCAAACACTATTTTCACTAACAAATAGTAAATAATTGTAGTAGTCAAAGCAGTTGTACACTACTATTCAGTACGTGTACTGAATGATATATTTGAAAAAGCAACAGACATTCTTACAGCTCAGATGGCTTAGTGGTTAAGTGCTGTGAATATAGTGTAGAGGGCCCTTGGTTCAAGACCACCATGGGCTGTTTATTTTGTTGCTGGGCAGAACAAGGGCTGATGGAAAAGGGTGATTAATGTGCTTTAAAGTGGCTTTAAGTGGGTTTGCATGATGGTAAGTGCTGCTAATGTTCAGTTAAACAAATACGTGCTTACACCATGTAGGCTTCACTTACCGGTGTGCAAATCTGCTTAACATTTACATTTAAGCAATGCTTAAACCTGCTAAGCATAGCCTAGCCCTGGTAACCAGTGATCACATTCCAGTCTGATGAAATAGCAGGGTAATGACATCTTTAGTAAGTGTATTTAATTCCATGTACATAACATGCTTCTATGTACTGTCATTACAGTAGCAAGGGATGTGAGTATACTGTATGGGACACATGAGTATACAGGGGTAGCACCACAATCTTTTTTCTTTGTATGTGTTTCATACCTGGGTAGTAGCCCATGTTATATGGAGTCACACTTGCATGTATTTTATCTTTATGTTACTACTTTTAACAGTACTTTTCCAAGTAAGAGTACATTGCAGATTGTAGTACTGGAACCATACACCCTGTGTTCTTGGTGTTTGAACTGTATGTTTTTATGAATCTCCTATTGGATATCAATCTTATATGCTGATATTAACTGTAGACTACTATGTCTTTAGGACATGTCATTGAGGATTGCTGTCATGTAGTAATGGCATACCTATCAGTTTCATATGTCTATCTTTCAAAGCATTCATCCTAATGCATAGCCTATTGGCTATCTACTTTCTGTCAGTCCTCTGTACAGCTGTGCAGATGCCAGGTATTCATGTTGGATGCTTGCAGACAATCTCTGATTGACTGACACTGACATGTCTGCCCAGCTGTGTTATGAATTCCACAGCTAGGAAACCCCACTCTGTATGCACCACATGCCATGGATACCTCAAAGAGACTACCACAGTCAACAGAACATGTTTTGGTACAGGTTCATAACCCAGACAATGGCCATGTTATGCAATATATGTTGCATACATGTCAACTGGAGCACCTTACTGGCCCTCTTCAAGTGAAAATTAGATGAGTGGATGTTGAATTTAACTGTCACCCTGGGATCACTCAAGTGGCATTAGTTGATAGATGGCCTGATGACAAATGTCAGGTGGCATGATACCAGTGTACTCACATGCCCTATTCTTCTCATCTCTCCATGGACATTAGCCTGGTACACACCTAAGAACACCTGCACCTATGGACCACAGTACTGAAAAATGTGTCTGTGTGCATTACTAAGAATAACAGTGTTTGTGTGTTTGTAAACTTGTAGTTGAAAATACTCTGAGGACCTTCTCATCCACTAAACCCCCCATTGCTATACTTAGAAAGTGCTGCTGCTGTAATTCACATTAAATTTACCTTGTGACACTCTTCACCCTATGGGCTACCTGGAGCTTGCAGTACCAGCTTAACACTGTTCTACAAATGGGTAGATAGGCGTGGGGTACCCTCTGTGTCCTGGCAAATGTGAGTATGTGTGTGTGTGTATATGTGTGCAAGTATGTGTGAGTGTGCATATTTGTAGGAGATAGTATTCTAAGGCCACATTCTCCAAATACACTAAACCTTGTCATACATTATAAGGGATGGTGATGTTGCTGACATTAGGAGAGCCATGAAAAACCCTCACCCTACTATCCCTGTGGCACGTGTAATAAATGCATATCCCTGTAGTAGCAATAATTAGATAGACAAGGGTTTGTATTGCAGTCCTAGTAAATGTGTGATTGTGGGTATGTCAGAGCATTATCATGGGTTTCAGTGAGTACAATATCCAATGTGGGGTGGAAGGAGCTGAGTGTACTGTCTTTACACCATGGTACCCCCAGCACATGTCCCAAGGTCCACTGTATGAGGACCACTGTCACCATCAACCATACTATGTGTACCAACTCCAGGATTGCACTACATTGAGGAAAAGGACATATACCCTGCCAGTACCATTTCCAATGAAATTAAATTTGGTAGACTGATTGTTTACTGATGTGATGTTTTAGCAATTTGGTCTTGGTGGAATTACATAGGCCAAAATGAGTTCTCTGCAAAATGAAGTACATCCATGTGAACAATATTCTCTGTGTATTGCATCAACACAAAAGCCTCCAGGTGTGTAATTTGCAAACATTTGGTGTTTGCCACCCAGTACACTTACCATTGTTCACTGTAGAAGAGATGCTTACATCAGCCACCATGCACTCACCTGCATACAGTCCTGAGACCTATCAGCCATGTGGCACATATAGTAACTGTTACACAGACCTGTTACTTGCGTTCAGCTGTACCTGGGATATGACACAATCAATGTGTTACCACAGTGCCACACCCCTTGTAGGAAAGGACAGCAGACCAACATACTCCTGACACACAAACACCCAATACATAAACAGAATACATTATGGAGACTATATTCAGTCATTGTTAATAACACCAATAATGCATCATGGCTGGACAGCTACACACCCTGATGTGTAAGCATTAAACATTCCAGCTGACAACACTTTAGACAGCATTACATTGCTAAACTTTAGTACATTCACCCTGTGCATCATAACCATATTAGCATGTCTCTGCATCTATGATATGGGTAACAGGGATGTGCCACAGGTATCATCATATGCACAGGGTGTGGTGTGGGTTTGCCAGAGGCTTAGGCTGAGCCATTTTGTTGACATCATGTGTGTGGGTTAGGGGGTTGTTTATTAAATGGCCTGTGCAGACTTGGTGTGTCTAAGTATGGAGGTGCCCTAGATGTGATGGTAATGTGTGTGTATATGAATGCACACAGTTCTGCCATGTAGTTGCCCTATACAGGGCTATGTTGGACAGCTGTGGACCGTACATGTCAGAGTGTACAGTTCACTATATCTGGCCATGGACATGGGAACTGTGCCTGCCAGGGGTTGCATGGGCACCATCAAGCAGAAGCCAATATATGGTACTCTCCCCTGATGATGACAATTGTCCGCTGGATACACATCCCTGTTGTGACCAGCCAGGACCACGTTCACATGGGGTGCTGCACTGAAGTGTGGACAGCACCCTGCTGCAGTGCTGGTGCTGGTACTGCCACTATGGGAGTGGGAGTGAGATATTGCATGTCCACATAGACCTCCACCTGTTGGTGTTGTTGACCTATGTCCATGTGGCCAACGCCCTACTCCCACCACATGCTCTACCACAGACATCACATGGTCGAGGATTCCCACCATCTCACCCAAGCATCTACCCATGACCTCTGCAAAATAATGGTGGGCATCTGTATGATCATGGATTTAGTCACATACAGCAGGAAGAGTAGCCCTCTGGAGCCTCAGACCATCTCTGGTGTAATGTTCTGTATGTGTCTGTGCCTCCATGATGGTCTGAAACATGCATCTGTTGACATCTGCTGTGGCAGTTCTGCCAGGGACATGATGGCCAGCAGCTCTCCTATGACCACCCCTGTCCATCTGCCTGTGTGGGACCTCGCCATTCATCTAGCTATGTCTGCTGTGTACAGACACATTTGCCATAGTCACCACACTTTCTTTTCCCATGCTACCACCCGCCAACTGTCCATCATCTATGGCCACTGGCGATGGGGTATGTGTGGGCTTTGTGACTGTGTGTGGGGATGGGGTGGATAAAAGTGGGATGGCAACCAATGGCACAGATTCAGCCCCTGACAACTCTGCCTGTGCCTCACTCTGCCTATCATCATTGTCAGAGTCTGTATGGACACTAACATCCGTTTGTCTGCAGGAGGGTCCCTGACCCACCTCTCCACCTGTGAGGGCCAGACAGGAAATTTAAATGAAGTCCTGTACATTATAGTTTACTTCTACACACACACACACACACACACACACACACACACACACACACACACACACACACACACACACACACACACACACACACACAGGTGAGGTGGCACAAAGATATTGCACAGACCTTTCATTACCCAACAGTTGACATACATGACATATGGCACTCAACAGCATGCACTGCAGCCATTCGTAATCCTTGTTACCAACAATATACATCTCTGTGATGCATGAGTTGTGTTAGTAGGTGATGCCCCTTCCCCTGGAACACACTGCACCCATGTACACATTATTGCTGTGCAGCTGTACAGCATACTGGCATGTACTGTGTACCATACCTCACAAGTGTAAAGACCATTGCTGAATGTGTAGATGTCTGGCAGTTATGTTTGCTCTGTTGCTCACAGCCCCTATGTGTTTGTCTGACACATAACTGGGATGATATGAGGACTGATGTAGATAATTAATGCCTGACCTTTGATTTGCAGATCTCATCATCAGCAGTGCATGTATGTGCAATAAAATTCAGTTACACCGACAACCTTCAAAGCTTAAGGTGGATATTAGGAGTGTACACACCCTTGTTGACATGCTAGCCTCTTCTATGATATGCAATGGGGCCACAATACTGCATATGATAACATTACACGCACCTTGAATGAACACAGTCAAGGTTATGAATTGTGCCAGACATAACCCAGACTCTACAGCAATAGGGGAGCCACTGTGTGACCTCCAAGGGCTGTGCACATGAGCTGACCATGCAATCTGGTAGAGTTGGGGGACCTTTGTAGGGCAGACAGACCAAATAATGCCAAGTAAAGATGGGGCCATGCTAGTATACCCTTTCCAGGAATAGCAACTGCTGTAGTCTACTTAACAAGTGCTTCAACAAACCGTTGTTTTAAGGGTGTGCACACTTATGCAACCCACATATTGTATCCATCTCATTCAGCATGAGTGTTATTTTGCAGTGTTTGACCTGTACAATCCAATGCAGTATCAAACAAATGTGTTAGTCGAGGAGATACTGAATGAGATGCAATGGTGAGGTAAGGTGACTTTTCCCACTCCTGACTGCTACCTTTCAGATATGGGATCCATTTCATGGTTTGTAAGATGTGTGCAAGCCATGGCTGCCTCTGTTGCAGGTGACTGGGCAAATGTCATGGACATACTTCTTGGACAGCAGACCATTACTTGGTGTGACATTGATGCCCTTTACTTGATGGCAGGTGTGTACTCAAGAAGAGTGAATGCTGTCAGTACATCACAAGCTGCCTCCACAATATGTTATTTGGAGTGTGTGCACACATATGCTTCCAGTGTTTTGTAAGGTTTGTATACCCCATATTTGTTGTCCTAACATAGGATTCTATATTACACATTCATTGCTCATGTTAGTATCACATTACAGGTTATAAAAGGTGTGGAATGTGTTATTGTGGTCTGCCATTGTATATATCGGGAGCAGTTGCCATTGTAATAGTGGTGTATACACTGTTGTATCCAGTGCATAATGGTAATGTTTCATACATGTCCTGACTGTAGGCCATTGGTCCCACCATTTTTTTATCTGTGTCCACACATCTTGCACTGACAGGCTGTGAGGTATACTGCAGGAATTTTACATACCTTTCAGATATGCCATCATGGTAACCACTGTGATGCAGTGCAGTTAACACCAACAAAAATGAACATGTACAGCATGCATTATGTGTAAGTGTGTTAAATGTGTGCATGGCAAATAGCATGGCCTTAACATGGCCAGTGTATTGGCAAACCTGAACAAAACAACTCCATAGTCACCAGCTACAGGCTGCTGTCTCAGTTGTATACCAGAAGGACCTAAATAGCTGTGGGAGAGAAGTAATGTCAGTAGTCACACCCGTGGCATTGGTACAGGATGTAAGCAGCATTTCAGCACATCAACAGTACAAATCCCACTACTAAGGATTATGCACATGTGTGCATTACTACACTCCAGCAACAGAGTATCTTATCTGACATATGCATGTAGATACTTTACAGATAAAAATGGATAAGCAACAGTGTACTAGTAATGTGCACTGGAGCCTTACCTTCACGCTCCTTTTCCATTGTGTGGGTGGTACCCACCTCCACAAGGCTGTCTTCGGCTTCATGGCTTTTCAGGTGGTTGGGTGCCCCAAGGCTGGTGAGGAGCTCCTCAACATGTGTCAGTGGGGACTGAATGGCTTGACCCCACCTGTGGCTGTCCGGTCCTTTGCAATGGCAGCAGCCCGTTGACGGGTGTGGTGGATGAGGTCAGTGCAATGATGCCGCACGTGCTCATAATTTTGGCTGTGTAGACCAACGTCATTTACCCTGTGGACAAGCTCATTCCATGGGGTGGTACTCTCCTGCAGATCCTGGGCTCTGTAGCTGAATAATAAGTTGTAATGCTGTATGACATATTGTATTATGGTGTCATTCTCTATGTTGGTGAATGCTGGCAGCTGTGGATGTTGCATATTACCTGGAAGACATAAAAAGGAAAAAAGGTCACAGGACCTCATATGGTTGTCCACTTGCACATCAACAGTGGATATTACTTGCAAATAATCCAGAGTATACCATAGCACTGTAAGCTATCATGGCTTTGGCATCTTGGATTACACTCCTGGCCCTGACCTGTCTAGTTCCCCCAATGTTGGACACTTAATTGCATAATCCTCTATTCTCCATTCATTTCTGTGTAGAGGGATGACAGTGGCCATCTTCCATGTGGATGGTGTGTGAATGGTGGCAGGTCTGTGTTTGACTGTAGTGTGTGATGGAAATGTGAGCACATGCCTGAGCTCATGTTGGAGGCAGACTGTGATGTTCTCATGCTCCATGGAGACTTGCTGGTGTTGCCATTAGTAGGCATTATGTGCATGCTCACCACTGATGAGGACAGGAGTGTGGCTGATGTGCATATCACCAAGTACAAATGTTGTAGACAGGGTGGCACTGTTCCCACCTAACCTGTCTGATGTAGGTTGCCTGTATGCATGGCATGTGTGTATGAGGTGTGCTTTACCCCCAGTACAGGCTGAATTGTGTTACTGCCTCTGAGACTGACTGCATTTGTGGAGACATTGTTGCATTTGGCCTTAGTGGTGTGGATATCTCTGATTTATAGTCATAGTCAGCCTTACAGGAGGTCACCTGTGAACCTACATGATTGCTCAGATAGAGGTGGACTTGCTTCCAAGTTGTGGTCTCCACCTATATGTCCCTGTACAGCCACCATAGCAACCTATTATGTGCTTTGTGTATTGCTGCTGTCCACCAAGAGGGGGTTACTCTATTGTTGGTGGAGACTGGTTGTACAGGTCAGGTACTGCTGATTCCATATAGCTACAGTGGATATAATGTGTACATACTCCTGTTACAATGCTTGGTATATGTGCAATTGAAACAGGACCCCACAAAAGCTCATTTCAACACACTCCCCACCTGTAATGTGACCTATAGCCTGCTCAATTCAATTGAAAACATAACAATCTGTTCTGTGAAAACATATGGGTAATAATACCCAGTGCAGTAAGCCAGTTGAATGTGTGTGCACACCCTTAAACTGATATGTTGTGAAAACACCTGCTGAGATAATTACAGCATCCATTTGTCTTGGTTTGTACTCTAACATCGTGATACATCTTCACTTGGCAATGGTTGCTCACCTTCCTTGAAACAGCGTTGTTTCTTTTTCTATAGAATTGTACAGGTTATGGGTCACATTTGAGGTGAGAAACATTTTGAAATTATTTTCTGTGGTCTCATTGGCATATAGCACACAAACCTGGCATTCCAACAGGGTTGTGTACACTTTGGATATCCAGTGTATATGGGTGTTGATATAGCTGTTAGTGGTAGGCATGGATAGTAGCTCATAACACAGTTGTATACTTCTCTGATTACTACCTGACAATCATGCCTGCTGTAGTACCCATATCAGTGTAATGGCAATGCAACAATCAGCAGCTGTACATATTTTATTTTGTTGTATGCAGTGACACTGATATTACACACATGTGTAACATGCACAACCTATTTTCCTGACTGCTTGTAACCCATGTTATTACTTTTGTGCCTTTCAGCTGAACATACGTATGCATACACATGCTCAGGGGATACCTGGTATACTTTTGCGTTCTATGTCAGCATGGCACACTGTATTCACAGTCTTGCAGCTCAATCATACTTCTGAACCTGTTATACCAGGACTTCTGGACAATGGTCCACATCAATGGATGACAACAGGGAAATCAATATTGATAACTTATTAATATAGCTGACATAACACAAGTATATGTGTATGTGACTACAGATATCAGTCACAACTGTGATTATTGTCCGGCAAAATACTGTACAGTTGAATGTTATTAATTTAGTATATCACATGCAGTTTAACACACACATCTGCAACAGTACTTTACTCTGCTCATGTTCTATATAGGTATCTTAGATTTACAATACAAACATGTATAATGCTCATATTCACAGGTAACATATGGATATCGACAACATCTCATTAACTGTCCTAGCAGTGGCACAGTCATGACTGTTTGACAGACACTCTAGTGGTTGCCATATTTGAAGTGTCCTTTCCCAGGGTGATTCAGGCTCCTCAGCCGTGACCTTATCTCTCCACCTCTTAGAGCATCACATGTAGACAAAGCCTAAAACTAGGGGGGATAAATAGGGACAGATCTTAAATATGCCTGTTATAAATCTATGAAATTTATAGCATAATACATTTTGCATTATTATGGCTGTTCTGAAGGTGGTGGGATCTGAAACTCAAGTGTTTGTCATTACTTCATGACTTCCATCCCCATCTATTTGTCAGAATAATATAGATGTTAGGAGGAAGAGACCAAACACTATGATGGGTAAATCTCAACATCCTGTGAAAATCTGTACAGTTGACAGGTATGACCCACTGCAGACAGAGCTAGATGATATGTCCATAGCAGTTGTTCAGCAGGACATCATTACAGCCAGTCTTGGCACATACAGTTCTTTCAAAATCATCGATCCCATTATTACAGACCAAGTACTACATTCAATTACATGCTTACATGTTTCACATACCTGTTTTATTTTTATGCTGTCTTCTGTTCCAGTTTATGTCTTCCTTGTTTTGTTTCTCTCTCTCTCTTTCTCTCCACTACTGGGATTGAGCTTGTTTGAATAGGTTGCAACATGGCTTTGGCAGGTGATGCTCATGAGCAGGTTATGGCCTCTGCACCAATTGGTGTTCCCCCCTTGCTAACTGCATCCAGGCAGCTGTGTAGTTCTTCCAATAGCCAATGTCATAGCAGCCCACTACTATAAATGATTACTTCATGTGGCCGTTGTCCCTTTACCTTGTCTGTATGGAAGACATCCTTCATGTGTGGGGGCAGCAGTGTTACAGACAGCAGGTAGGAATACCTCTTACAACAGGACTTGCAGACACAGGCCAACTACATGTTCATATAAGGTTCCAGACCTAGGGACAGAGTGTGAGTATTGCTGTTATATGCTTTGAATACTGCTAGTTTTACAGGGTTTGCGTGAACATGCTAGTTTTGCATGGAATGCAGTCTGTTTGCATAGCTCTCAACTGTGAGGGTACCCACATAATGGCCAAATGTTTGGCTGCTATGTTTTATCTGTTCCCCAGACAGGTGTTGCCCTTGACAAATCAGTGTCATTGTCTCTGTTGATTGCTATCAGTACATGGCAACATCCATTTGTGTTTCTGATGACATAATCCTCAGGAAGGGTATGTTGTGACCAGTGCTGTAACACCAGCAACTTTCACAGTGACAATGTATATCAGCAATATTTCAAATATGGCCCTGTGTTTTGGCCTCTGTCCTCCACTTATATACCAGGCTTTGTCCAGATGTCATGCAGTAAGAGGTTGATAGGTATGGTCTATCATTATTTAGTGCTGACATTCCAGCTATCATTCCAGTGATGTTGTGGACTCCCACACATGTTATGGGGTACGGGCCATAAAGATGAGGGCTACGGCTGGACAACATGTGTGACCCTGTACAGTCAAGAGGTCAGTGTATAGAGAATGCTGTTATATGCCCTTGTAAGACATTTTATGGGAGAGGGGTATTAAGTGTTTTTAACCTAGGCTGTTAGAACATGTGAGGGATATTACTAATAAGAAACATAAAGGTATATGGCTGTACATTTTCATAAATTTCACCATGGGGACAGTGGTGGGTTAGAGCTTACTGTTTTGCACACAATTCTGTTTGGCAGTGAGATAGTACAGTCTGAAGTGAAAAATTATTATGTAAAGGATCCATTTACATTGTATCATGTTGTACTTTTCCCCCTGGGGGTTAACTACATAGTGTAATTGGAGGCTGTTGAACTAAATCTGTAATTAAGTGTTGATTGCTTCTTGTCTTCAAGGCAAGTGTGTTTTTTTTACTGTTGTACTACTTGCAGACTTTCATTAAGACAGCAGAGTATCTTGTTTATTGCGGATTACTTTGGGTTACCACCTGTCCCTCCCTGCGAGGGGCAAACCCTCTTTGTGCAGTTGCGTCTTGCTGATAACTGTCAAATGGCAAATGTCCTGAGATGGTAGGACCAAGAATGTATCATATGTTTTCTTTGATAGTTGCATAAATCAGTTATTTTGTATTTCAAATATCTAATTGAGGAGGGATCTCAACCTTTTGTTGAGGCTGATAAGGGAGTTTTTCTAGTCTTGGGACTTCACCTTATTCCGCATCAGTATATATATATATATATATATATATATATATATATATATATCAAAAAACAAGCAGAATCCCCAAAAGCGTTGTATCGATAAAATATATATATATGTGTGTGTGTGTATATATATATATATATATATATATATATATATATATATATATATATATATATATATATATATATATATATATATATATATATATATATATATATATATATATATATATATATATATATATATATATATATATATATATATGTGTGTGTGTGTGTGTGTGTGTGTGTGTGTGTATATATATATATATATATATATATATATATATATATATATATATATATATAGATAGATAGATACACACACACACACACACACACACACACATATATATATGTGTGTGTGTGTTTGTGTGTGTATATATATATATATATATATATATATATATATATATATATATGTATATATATATATATATATATATATATATATATATATATATATATATATATATATATATATATATATATATATATATATATATATACATACACACACACACACACACACACACATTTTCCCTACTGTTGAAAGACTGTGTTGCATGAATAAACATCAGACATATCTACAGCTCAGATGGCTTAGTGGTAACTTGCTGTGGCTAGATTTACAAGGACTGATTATTTTGTTGTTGGGCAGAACAAGGGCTGTTGGATACAGAGTGATTAAGGCACTTTTAAGCAGTTATAAGTGGGTTTGTGCAGTGGTAAGCAATGCTAACTTCCAGCTAAATATTCTTACAGACAGTTAGCCTTAAACATGCTTAATCTGTGTAGGCATCGCATAGCACCACACAAACAGGCTTAGTCCCGCTTACTACTGCTTACTCCCGCTTACCCCCACACTAATTTCTTTAAAAGAAAAGAAAAAAAGGGTGATAGGAAAGTGGTGAAAAAGGGGGCATAAAGATGGTAAAACAATATGAAAGATAGCTAGAGAGGTGCAGGATGGATGTAGGGAAGGTCCATAGCTGTCCATTTCCTCTACAGCAACAGCTGTGCATATATACTGAATTTGGAGGTACATTTGGACACTCAACCCCCTGAGAGAGAGGGGTGAGAAAAACAATAATGTGTTGTGAAGCGAATTAGACAAGATTACAAGTGTCCAGTGAACATGTGTCCGAAATGGAGAGCTATGTATGGGGTGAAACATTTTTGGGAGAGCAGACAACCCTTTTTTATTTTTTTTAAGGTGAGAGTGGGATGTTGGGGAAGGATAGTAGGTATATTTGGGGAGGTAAGTTGGGTAGGAAGACAAACAAGACAGACAAGACAGCATACAGTGGCAGTATATGACACGTGGGGGGTAAACACCTTGGATGGGAAGGGGTGTTTGGTACTCGGAAGTCCACGAGCCCCCAGATGGATACAGTGGGACTGAGGTCCCCACCCATGGGCAGTCACCACTGTACCTTCATGGCCCCAAAGGTGGCTATGCTGGGGGCTGAGCAGGAGGGGCAGGCTGACCCTCTAATTGCACCATGTGACCCTCAAGCTGGAATAGCAGATCTCTAAATTCCTTGTGGAGCTCACTACGCATCCTTGTGGAGCTCACTACGCACTAGACCCCAGACCTGGCTTCGAGTGACAGGATTGTGTTCATGCCTGCTCCCTGGGGGGGTTGAGCCCCATCCCCTGAGGTGGTTCCCCTCAAAGGTGGTGCAGGACCAGCGGACGAGGAGGTCCTGGGGTAGGTCCCAGATGTGCTGTTACCTGGTGGCATGGTCAGATGAGGTAGGAGAGGCGGATCTGCTGGAATCCGCCTTCCCTGACATGCTATGGTGTTGCAGTTTTAGAACATATGTTGGTTAGTAATGGTAAACACATTTCAGGATTAGTTATAACAGCATGCTTGAGTATTCCCATTAACCCAATATAACAGACTTGGAACATTTGCATAGCAAACAGAAAGCATGCATATATGAAACCACAGTGGGCATTACACCAGCATGCATGTTACATTGATAGCAACAGGCCACCAATGATAGTATTTGAACAGGGAACATTAACTGGAATACATTTCAACGTTTTTAGAACAACAAGACACATGTCCCAACAGTAGGTTTGGTGGAAAACATAACCATTCATTTATTTGTTTAGATTACTGGTGAAGAAAAGGTGTGGGAGGGGAGAGAGATGTCAGTTAACAAATATAGATTCTTGCAGTTGTCACAGCTTTAATGATCATTGCTCTACTCATTTCTCTACAGGTATTATTACAACAACTATGGCCTTGGGTTGGGCAGTGGTATATTTGTACACAGTATAATTACAGCCTTCTTATAGCTACTCTATGCTTTCTCTTACCTGGAAGACCTGTGGAGAGAATATTTGTGAATACTACATGACTGTTTCTACCCATATTCACATATTCAGGGTTACATATGTGTACTCATACTGTGTGTGTGTGCGTGTGTGTGTGTGTTTGTGTGTGCGTGTGTGCGTGTGTGTGTGTGTGTGTGTGTGTGTGTGTATGTGTGTGTGTGTGTGTGTGTGTATGTGTGTGCTACTGACACACTCTGCCTTGATGATCAGTAACCCTGGTTGTTGTTAGCAGGGATCAGTAGCTCTGACAGCATGACACTTTTGAATATTTCTCGCTGGATACCACTTGGTGTATATACTTATCTTGCTGTCATTTGCAGGCTTGGGGTTGGACCATGGGTGTTGGACACAGTATAACTACAGTCTTCTTATAGCTACTTTATACCTTCTCTTACCTGGAAAACCTGTGGAGGGAAAGTTTGTTAACACTACCTGACTGTTTCTACACATTTTCACAAAATCCTAGTTGAAATTATGCATACAGCTTACTGCCACTCCCGGGATTCGAACCATGGCTGTTTCTGTTAAAAATATAACAAGTGCATGTTTCATCAGAGGGAGCCATTGAAAAACTCCTGTTTCATTGCTGAATGATTTCTTTCTCATTCTCTCTTTGTTGTACGATCTGCCCCTGTAATTACAACATTCTTATGCATACATTCTTATACATACCTTTTCACATAACACAGTGTGGAAAACAATGGTTAATGCAACATTACTATTCAGATATCAGATCTTGGTGCATGAGATTTGTAATATCAGTTAATCTTGTGTGTTATAGAGGCACTAACTTTGTCAGATGAGACTTGATTGTTTAATGTTTTCAGAGCTATAGTTGCTATGCATAACCTGTACACATTTAAAATCATACCATGCCAGAGTAAACACAACCAGTCCAGGGTTTGGAATTTTATTGACAGGCAGTTACAGTTTTATTAATATATGACCTATATGAGACTATTACTGTAATATTGTCCTGCTTTATTCAGTAGAAACTACATTCATTTTTAATAATGCCAGGTGACATTCTACTATTTTATATTTATTTGGCATGAATACTACAAGCTAGATTGTTACTCACCAGCCTCGCGATGCAGCCTTTGCAACCTGCTGGCATGAGCTTCCTGGTTCACAACCCGCTCAGCTGGAGCTGTAATGAAGATAGAGAAACATTTATGCTTACCTATCCATCACATACACAGGCTGGACTTTGATAAGCAGTTATTGCTATGAATACTTACACACTGCTGAGACATCACCCCTCTGTTGTGCTTCTTGGATCCACTGTCCCAAGAGGTCCCTCTTCCTCTGCTTCAAGGCGGCATAGTGGTGCCGGAGCTGCTCACCAGTCTGAGGGATACTAGTGGCACTGATGAGATCATGGGTGAGACTTCCCAGGCTTCTGCTTTGTATTGGGTGCCCTGGTACTGGTCCTGCAGCAGTCTCATGTCATGTTTTTTACAGGGAGTCCTACCATGACCTTGGACTCCTGTATACCCCAGCACTGTACCTGAAAGTGCATGCCCTCTCCAACACCTGCCATACTGCCTACAGTGGGGAGCTACAACCAGTTATGAGCTGTATTCCTGCCTGTGAGGTTCAAATATGGCAGATTTCCTACACTTTGTCATGACTGGACAATTTTGAATATGCTGAGCTAAGCTAAATTATGGGCAAACCTGCTTAGCTAAGGTTGGCAGTGCTTAAAGGGTCAAGTTCAGCAATGCTTACCAATAGGCAAATCCGCTTAGCTGGGCTACTCATTGCTTAGCATTCATATTTACATAATGCTTACACCTGGTCAGCATAGCTGTGCAATGCTTAGTATTGCTTATGTTTTATTTTATGGACTACCACCTGTATGGGATTGATACATCATTCCAGACATATAAATTTGTTTATCTTCCCTGACATCCCCCAATGTGCTTTCATTACATTTATTCTTGAGTGACTATACTGTATGGGGCACTTGTGTTTATAAGGGGGTTTCACAACTTTATTACACTAACACCTCACATCTGGGCCTAATACACTACTCTGATTGAGAAATATAAGTTACTTCCTACATAAATATACAAATAAATTAAAATTGTATTGATTTCACATACAAAATGGAAATGGCTTTGGGGAGGCTAGAACCGTGAATGACTATAGGCAAGACATATATTCTAACTGCTACACTATTACAGTACTGTTTATGTTGGCTGTCTATTGCCATTTAACTTCTCATGCCGTTTAAGCTGGGCTAAGCATAGTTAAGCAATGGGCACATCAGCGTAGCTATGCTTAAACTTTATTGCAGATGTAAAAAAAATATTTATTTGTTCGGGGTTGTGCTTTGCAAATGTTGATGACATATAACTTTTCACAGTATGTCCGGATATTTGCATGGGTCTCTATTAGAACATCAAAGTTTCAAAACTTCGAATGTTCTAATATCGACCCCTAATTCAGCAAAAGCTGAAAATATCGAAGCAACAGAAAACCAATTTTTTTTTCCTAGGGAAAGAATTTGGTTGTCCATTTCTGTTGCTTTGGTATTTTCAGCACTGTGGTGGAAAGTTATGGGTCGGGTTCAGGTAAGTGTGTGATTGAGTGCGGGTTAGGTTAGTTAGGGTTAGGGTGTGGGTTAGGTATGTGTGCGATTGTGTGGACGTGAGGGTTAGGGCAGGTTAGGTGAGTTAGGGTTAGGGCATGGGTTAGGTATGTGTGCGATTGTGTGGATGTGAGGGTTAGGGTGGGGTAGGTGAGTTACGGTTAGGGCACGGCTGAGGTGAGTGTGTGATAGTGATGGACCTTAGGGTTTGGGTTAAGGTAAGTGGATCGTTAGTGGTGTGTGTATAGTTTAATGTAGGGTTAGGTGTAAGATTTTAGGTGCATGTGTGTGGATTGCTGTTGTTTGGTGTGCTTGTATTGTGTGTATGTGTTTTGGAACAGCAAATTTTTTCCCCTAGAAAAAAAATCGCTGTTCAGTATGTTCAATGTTTTCAGCTTTTGCTGAATAGGGATTGATATTAGAACATTCAAAGTTGTGAAACTTCGATGTTCTAATATAGACCCTATTTGCATTATATTCTTGGTCCACTTTTCATAAACTTGTGGCTCTCTGGCACATCATTAAAGATTGAAGTTTGACAATAATGACAGACATTTGTGTTTTGTACTTTATACCTTTCAGGAAATTCATGCTAATGCAAAACCTGTTATTCTATCACCTTTCTAAGTTTGTAATAGCAATATTTCACAGTTGTCCCTTATGGCTTTGTCCAGATTTCTTAGTCTAATGGGTTGAGAGGTGTTCATTTTAGACTTCAAACCTTTCACAAATTTCATGCTAATGCAAAACCTGTTATTCTATCAACTTTCTAAGTTGATAATTGCAATATTTCACAGGTGTCCCTTATGGCTTTGTCCAGATTTCTTACTCTAATGGGTTGAGAGGTGTAATGAGTGATCTCCCTCTTTTTAAATTGCTGTACGTTAATTCTGGTGTGCAAGGGGCATGTGTATTGTGAGAGCACTGCTCTCAGACACACCCCCTGTGCTCGTACACATCCCTGTGTATGTATTAGAGCATGGCAGCATGTCTTCATACATATGCATGGCGTGCTGCCATGCTGTATGGGAACAGTCCCTTCCGTGCAGGAATAAGTTAGTCCTGCATGGATATTTGATGAATCTGGGTCTTCTGTCTCTTACTATTTCTCTGTCTTTCCCTCTCTCTCTCTCTCTCTCTCTCTCTCTCTCTCTCTATCTCTTTCTTTCTATCCTTGTTCTTCACATGCTATCTCATCAGTAGATTAATTTCATAGGTTCATATTAAGTAGTAGGCTGACTGTCCCAGCGGGCCATTATAAGTCTAGCCAATTTCCCTTTTTTGTTCATAGGTTCATAGGTTCATACTAGGCTATCTGCCCGAGGGCATTTACAAGCCTAGCCAATAGTTTTGTGGCTTACGCCACCCCTTTAGTATGGGGAACTATACCCATTATTTTGCTGTGCCTCTGTCGAGCAGTGACACTGAGGTAATCCCTGGGGTATATCTGCGATCTCTCATCCATTGGTCAAGATTTCTCTTGAACAAGGCCAGCGAGGTGCTCTGCCTCACATATACCGGGATTTTATTCCACAGCATAGGGAGTCTTTGGGTGATGAATCTATCCCTCCAGCACGTCCTATTAATAGCCATGTCGAGGTTTAAGTCTCCCGCCCTTGTGGCTCTGACGGATCTAGATTTTTTGAGATGAAGCATATTCATCAAATCTGGGTTTGACATGGCCTTGTATGTTAGGCAAAGGTCACCTCTGAGCAAGCGGTAAGTGACTGAATAGAGCTGGAGTTCTTTCAGTCGGGCATTATAGGACAGATGTTTGAGACCCTTTATCCTTTTGGTGAGGAACTTTTGTGGCCTCTCCAGCTGCTGCAAGTGTCGGGTCAGACACATTCCGAATGGGGCATTGTACTCAATCATTGGTCTGATGAGTGATGAGTATAGGGAGACTATGACCTCCCTTGATCTAGATGAGAATCCTTTCATGATAAGGTGGGCAATGTAGAAGGTCTTCCTAGCTACTTTAGCTACATGGGTGTCGAATGACAGACTACTATCAACCTGGGTCCCCAGGTCCCTGATAACTTCTTCTGTGCTCAGTGGATTGCCACCTATTTGGTAGCTAGGGGAAACCTTGTTTTTCCCGAAGGGTATGACTATGCATTTTTTGGCATTTAACTTTAGGCCATGGCTCTGGCACCAGTTATCTGTTTCTGTGAGGCCCTTCTGAAGGATATCTGTGTCAGATGTGTTTTCTACTATGGCGCCCAGTTTGCAGTCATCTGCAAACTTTGTCAGCCATAACCCTCCTGTGTTTGCTTGTACTTCGGAAAAGTAGATGCCAAACAAGAGTGGGCCCAGGACTGAGCCCTGTGGTACACCACTTGTGACAGGCTTTGAGTCTGACATGGCGCCAGCAACTCTGACCCTGTGGGTTCTGTCACTCAGCCAGTTTGCAACCCATCTTGTGATGTATGGGTTAACATTTAAGCTGATGAGTTTTTCAATGATACCCGAGTGGGGTATTGTATCGAAGGCCTTCGCCAGATCGAGGTAGGCTGTATGGACTGCCTTTCCCTCATCAATGGCTTTGGTGACTGTTTCGAAAAAGTCAACCAAGTTTAGCAGGCATGATCTGCCTTTGACAAAGCCAAACTGGGATGGATCCAAAGTCTGCAAATTCCCTATGTCTTTATTTATGAGGTCCATTATGATCCTCTCCATGGCTTTGCAGATAAGGCTTGTCAAGCTAATGGGCGGTAATTTCCAGGGTCGGTGGAGGCACCGCCTTTGTGAAGTGGGACCACAGTTGCAGTCGCCACTCCTGGAGTGCGTATCCAGAGGTAAGACTATGATTAAACAGCTGTCCTAGCTGTGGGTTTAATTCCTCGTTGAGTTCGTGGAGCACACAGCCGGGGACACCATCAGGTCCCATGGATGCTGTGTTTTTGCTTTGGAGAGCAGTTCTCACTTGGGCGTTGGAGATGTTTGGGGGCTGCAATCGCTTGGTATAGATATCTCTCCTTTTGGAGGCCAGCACGGGAGAAGTTTGCACTGAACCTGTCAGCCAGTATGTTGGCAATGTCTGCAGGATCAGTAATCTTCACATCATTTTGAACTAGTTCTGAGCATATCTGGGAGTTTCCTCCCAGGTTTCTAACATAGCTAAAGAAGGCCTTATGATTGTCTTTTGAGTCTTTAGCTATTTTTCTCTCAAAATTTGCTTTGGATGATTTTATGAGAGCTCTTAGTTTTTTACTTATAGTGATCAAGGGTGTCTTACCTTTTAAGGATTTTGCTCTATCTTGTAACTGGGATCATACTATAGATAATTTGAAGGGACCCATGCATGGATTAAAGCATTTAGGAGCTTCTTCTGTCCATTAGTAGCAGAGGGGGCAGTACTGGGGCAAATTTTCTTTTCCCCATCCATAGATCTAAGTTACTCTTAAAAATGGACAGGGAGGAACTTTGTTTTATGTAGTTGGGGAATCTGTTCCATAGCACTTGTATCCTCTACAGAATATACCTGTACCTCCAAACCATTTGTTGATATTGAAGAAGAAGTTTAGATCCCTAGACCTAATATATCTGATGCCATTTGACTTGCTGATGTACAGTAAATCCATCAGTAATTGGTCAGAAGATGCCTTGTATGCCAGACACAGGCCAATGTAGGATACTGAGTCTGTAGGATACCAATTATAGTGACAGGGCTTTGAGTCACTGCATGTGGGACATGTTGGTTAGGCCTTGTATCCATTTACTAAGGTATCATTGCGGGAATTCCAGTTGTTGCATGTGTCTGGACAGATACATGTGAAACAGAGCATTATAATTGGCCTAATGATGGCTTAGTAAGGGGGAACAATGATATCCCTAGATCTAGACACAATCCCTTTGTTTATAAGCTGTGCAATATAGGACTTTCTTACAACAATAGACACAGGTTGGGCAAACGATAGGTCATTGTCCACATAAGTTCCCAAATCCCTGGGTCAGCTCTTAGGGTTGTATTGTCAATGTGGTAGCTGCCCTGGGGTAAATGACCTCCCAAGGTATACAATAATGCATTTTATGGCAATTAGTTCCAGACCATGATTTTGACACCAGTTATTTATTTGAGACAAACCTTCCTGCAGGGTGAGTCATTTGGGGATTCAATGACTTCTCCTGCCTTGCAGTAATCTATAAACTTACTTAGCCAGAGCCCTTTAGCGTTTTCTTAAGGATGAAGTAACAAAAACATGAGTAATAGTGAGGAATAATAGTGTGTTGTTTCTCTCATTCCTTCAAATTTAGCAGCAGAAGCATTAAATCCTTCATCTTTACAGATAATTCCAGCAATAATATAGCCTTCTTTCTCTCACATTGGCAGCAGACAGTTTTTGTATAAACCTTATTGTACAAATTATCAGATGACAGGCACAGTGGCACTAATATATAGCTTGTGTTCCCAAAATGGTGGTATTGACAACAGGCTTAGTTTTAATAGCTTCTTACTGGGCCAGTAATACTTTCAGACTCGTCAGACCTATTTCTACTTACTCTCCGGTTGTGCATGTGGTGAAAATGTAGTTTAGAAATGACTTGCAGTGAGGCTAAAAGCAAAATATACCTCTTCAGCAAAAGTGCCTTTTCTGTTAGGTCATGAAGAAGTATGTTTTTTACATAAAGATCAAAAATAATATAATTTAACATTCTTAATAAAAAAAAATCAAACGTTAGTTGAAACAGTAGCAGTAGGAATACCAATGATCACTGCTTAGTAGTTGAAAGAACATCTAGATGTAGGAGAAACTGACCCAGCAGAATATTTACTCTTACAAATGTCATACAGCTTGGTTATTACTCTAATCGTTAAGATACTGCATGCTTTTTTGTTTCTGTTCCCACCCTGGCATGTTGTCTTTCTTGATCAGTGTCCTGGATATCCTCCTTGATCATCAGTTCTACCTTCTCCAGCACCTACCAGTCTCACCCCTTCAGACTGGAGCTCCATGAATGGGTAAAATCCCTAATGCAACCAGTTGGGATATTTGTATAGCTCCATCCTCATAGCTGCAGAGGGCTATTTTGAATGCCCTACCCTCTGTTCCACCCATTTCTTAAAAGTGCATTACATATGCATTCTTCCCTGGACTACTATCACTGGTGTCCAGTAATTACTGATAGTACTTGGTTCTAATTCCTGTCACTCTTCCTATGATAGATGAGCTGTCAGAAATGCCACTCTACACTATCACCCCAAGTTAACTGATACTATAACTCATGTTTGACACTAAGACCTATGTTTAAGTCTAATTTTTAGGACAGAAACATTTTTGGTACAAAATCTAACACATTTTCAAAAATGTAAACTACGGATTTTCAGATTCAAACATTAGGTTCACAGGTTCAAAGGTAAGTACTAGATAATCAGTCTGCAGACCATTACATGTCTAGCCAAAACATTCTATTCAGAAGTTTCCTCTAGCTTCAAGGAGGAAAAGGCAAGACAGACCAGGAGAGAGAATGTGGGTTCCCAATCCAATTTTCTAGGTTTATCATGAAGGTGGCAAAGGTGTTACCTACCTTGACTTAACATGTAGTGGAAGCTTGTTCTAGAGGTGAAGGATATATTAGAATATGAATCTGTTACAATAATGTGTCTTATTTATCGACGAATGAAGGTTTAGTTCCCTTAACAAGATATTTGAGGTACCATTTGTTCAGTGACTCATAAACAATTAGGCATCAGTTTACTACTTCATAGCTTTACAGTAGTTTTGTAACTAAGAATGTGCAGGTGGGTAACTAGTCCTTCATGAAAAAGGGAAGTAGTTTTAGCTGAGCACTGTTTCATCAATTGACAGCAGCATGACACCATTATCACTGAAAAACATCTTCACCTTTCTTCACTGCTCTGTGACTGTGCAGTTGATATATACAGAATGGGAGGATGTGGGGGGTCTCCTCCCACATGAAGGTGCAGGGGCTGGTGCAGGGGGCTTGACCCCTACAAAAAAGTAAGACTGTGTTTGCTGAAAGTGACTTTCAGCAATTTGTTTCATTGGCTTGTCCATTGCAGAAATGATCACTGATAAATAATTATGAATCCATAAACAAAGTGCACATTTTTCCTTTTCCCCCCAAAGGAAAAATGGCTTCACTACTTATCATAACCTTCTTAGCCGAGTGGGCAATTGCCTTCCATGAGTAGAATATCCAGGCAGGATGCAACAGGCAAATCTGAAGACTCTCTGCCTTTTACCACCACAGGCAGAAGTAAAAGACTGAATGGCAGAAATCAAACAGAATATTCTATTCATAAAGCAGTATAAAGTATTCTAAGAACTAGGATAGTGTGGAAATGGAGAAAGGAGATTTTACCAATAGGGATGTCTGCAAATAGGAGGTTTGAAAATCGCCAAGAGAAGGCTGGCATTTACTGGAGGAAATTAGTAAAGGAACTGAGTTGATGGGAACAAATAACTTAGGATGGAAAGGTAATATAGTGGGATGAGGCTGAATGGGACTTTAGACTGTAAGTTTGCAACTGCCTTGCCTATCAAAGCCAAAGGGATAGGTACAGGGGAGTGATAAGTGAAAAACCAGCTCTGGTAAAGTTTTCAGTTGAGTCTAGAACAGAATACAAGATGCAATTAAAAAGACATATTGTTAGAGTATACAATATTAAACAGTAGCTATAAAAACAAATCAGAGGAGGTTAGAAAAGACTGACAAAAGAAAATAGAAAAGCAAATTACAAAGAAACAACAGGAAGACATCTTGTAGCGATCCTACATATGTGACAAAGTCCAGAAGGTTTAAGACTTTTGTACAGAAGTATTTGCATAGGGATTTTTATTCCCCTAGTAGATCTCACAGGATTTTTCTGCAGGTATAAAACAAATGTTAAGAGATGTGATGGGGATGAAAAAGGAAACAGAGAAAATTCATTTTGAGAATGTAACATATTGCTCGATTTAAAAAAAAGTTCCTTTATGGAGTAATCTGTCCAAAATGTTGAGGGAATAAATAGTTGCAGATAAGGAAATTATTATTTTGATCTGTGATATAGGATCTGAATTGCTTGGATATAGTAAGGCCTTACTAACTTAAATGTTATTGTTGGCCAAAAAGAAGAAGTATTAGATTTTGGAAATTAAAATTTAAACCAGCTGTGATTGAATACTTGAATATTGTAAATAAGATAAAAGAACGGAAGGTGGGATCTTTAGAAAAGGGAATGTCCAAATTTCTTAGAAATTAATGGAATTTGTTAGAGCAATACATGCAGAACAATACTCAGGAGGAGGTGGAAATCTAGAGGAAAGCAGGAATTGAGCAATCTATATAATTCAATGTGATTGAAAACTGTTAAAAAAAAAATATATATATATATATATATATATATATATATATATATATATATATATATACTGCACAGTGATAGAAATGGAAACTGTTATTGTGGTTTGCTTTTGTTTCTATGAATGTATGTGAACTCATGTAGCAACTTAAAACATGGTGACTTAATACAGATATTAGGGGAAAAGCAGACAGAGATACAGGTTTCTCTGTCACAGCCTTGACAGGTATCGCAGACTTTTTGGTAGAAAGCACCTTGGAACTTCGGCACTGCTGAATGTATCTTCTTCCTTTTCCAGATTTACAGACTACTCTAATTCATGTGAAACTTTTTTATGATTTGATGAACATAACTTCTCACAAATGATTCCATGAATTCACTATAGGACATAGGTCTTGAACAATTTGTCAGTTATGCCTGGGACCCATTTAAGACCATACTATTTTTTCTCGCTTCTGCTTGATATGTTTGTGTGTTGTATATCAAGTACTTGTATTATATTTGCTTGCAGCTGAATACTTGTTTATATATATGAGTTTCTGAAGGCCTAAGTACACATCTCCAGACTCTAAATATACTAGGTCATCATCAGTGTGACCTTTAAAGTAGTGTGTGTGTGTGTGTGTGTGTGTGTGTGTGTGTGTGTGTGTGTGTGTGTGTGTGTGTGTGTGTGTGTGTGTAGGGTGCATAGGGTACATGGGAACAGGGGAGCAGGACTCTGCATTGGGGGTGTGGGCTGGTACAATTAGCCTTTGAATTTTATGATACTGGCCAGATAGCAGCAAGTGGATGAAACTTAAGCAAATGGTATTTAAGCTTATTCTTCAATTCAATTTCAATGGAACCATTTTCAAGTAAACATTATCTCAAGGTGCAGAAATTTTCAGCTTTTGCTTTCTGTGGATGTTTTGCTTTTAAATGTGACAAAAGCAACTCAAATGTGTATCTCAGTCTTTTTGACATAAGCAGTCCTGCTGGAGATAAACATTTTGTTACCTGAAGACTATGTCTGTTAATAAATAAGGGCTGCGACAGTTTCTGCAGTCTCACCTTTCATCTTTTTTCATCCTTTCCTTCAAAATCTGCTACTTTATCAGAAGAATAATAATACTTACATAATGAATTCAACTGCTTTCCATATTGTTTGCAAATTCCACATTGACAAGACAATATTTACTATCAGGTAATACTATTATTGAAATAGCATGTGTACTAAAACTTTGGTTCTGTTTTTCTAAGGCTGGATGTGAAATCATCATAGTCTATGCCATCTGTATCCATCAACTTTGAATGTGCATCTTTCAAAATCAGAAAGATTTTCCTGAGAAGTGGTCTGGCATATTCCACATGCAATTTGTCCTTTGGCTTCTCAGGTTATTTTTATGGAGTGTACTGGTGAATTCAGTCATGATTTACCATTTCCTTGACATTCATCACGTTTACTTTTTTTCCACTTCCTGACCCTCAGCTGGCCACCATGTATGCCCTCTGGTTAAACTTTTCATTGTGGACAATCCAGAGTAAGCTTGATATAACATTTTTATTATTAAATAACCTTACAGAAGGAATATGACTATAAAACACATAATGACCACTGTCATGTAATTGTAGTCTTCTCTCTTCATTCATTCTCATACATCACCTCTATTCACTTTAGATTTATAGGGAAGCTGAAGCATATCCTGGCACTCTGTGTTCACAAGGCAAAGAAATAAATTCTGGATAATATCCCAGTATATTGCTAGAAAAACACACACACACACACACACACACACACACACACACACACACACACACACACACACACACACACATGCTGACACGCATATATTCATTCATATGTGTGGGGGCACACACACACACACACACACACACACACACACACACACACACACACACACACGCATACACCCACACGCATGCGCTCACATGCGCACAAGCACACATGCACACACGCACACACATACACATGCACACACACACACACACACACACACACACACACACACACACACACACACACACACACACACACACACACACACACACACACACACACACACACACACACATGCGCACACCCTTTTGGACAGTTTGGTGGATAAGTAGTTTACCCATGGCATGCCTTTGGGATGTGAAAGAAAACCAGTGCAAAACCTCACATGGACTCAGGCAAGACATGTAAACTTCACAGAGAATGCAACCTGGAACTGAACTGCAGAGGCAAATAATTTGAGGCAGCAATGCTAACTGCTGTGACTCTGTGTCATCCCTCTTCTAGAATAATGTACCATACCTTTGCTCAGTGATTCTAGGTCATCTTTCTAAGGCATATTATGCAGTTGCCTTTGACAGTCCAACATTTAATTTGCTCCGTATACTCTGATTCATTGTTGATAACATCTAATGTCTTTACTTGATCTGTTATGTCAAAGTCTCCAGGCATTTCTGAGATAGGTAACCTAGTTAGTGCAGCAACAGTAGTAGTCTCATGAAGCATGAATTTTAGCTGTCATTTCTCTTAACATTTATTTCTTCTTTAAATATGCTTTCATGTTTCATAAGCATGTTCACAAAAACTTAATTTTCAGAATGTATCTTGTGCACATCTCTGAATTATATTTAGCCAAATCTTTCCAAATAAACTGCAGTAAGTGCCTTCTATTATTATCAAAGGTAATGTTGCCTTTTGTTTCTTTCTAAATAACTTTCCCATTAACAACTCTGACTATTTGATAAAGTCTCTTATATAAGCTTTTAATACAATATCAGTGGGTTGTAAAACATTATTACTTATATTTTTATTAACAGTTTATGGACTTAAGCTTTTCACAGTATGTGAAGTATATGCTTCCATAGATGCTTTGTTCTTTTTTCATTAGAAAAATATGTGAACCACCATCAGTCATATGCTTCATTTCAGTTATTAAATTCCCAAAATAAGAAGACATTTTAAATATTACTCAGTTATTAAAGGCTCAAAATAAGAAGAAATTTTAAATATTACTCTTAGAAACTTAGAAAGTTGCTAGAATAATAGGATTGTGTTTGCACTTATTTTCTGAAGGATATGAAGTCTGAAACTCAAATGTATGTCATTATTTAGTGACTTTGGTCCTCAGTGATTTGCCAGAAAACAATAATTTTTAAGCACAGACCAAAAATATGAGGCAAAAATCTGCTCATTCTGTGAAAATCTGGACAGTTGTGAGGTATGCTGTACATCTATAACAAGCTTCAGGCTTGTTATATGCCATACTCTTTGGACCACACCCTGTGCTTTGTTTTTCTTTTACTTGATAACATGCTACTGTCTGATATTTCATTTACAAATCTCATTCAGTTTTTATCATTCACATCCAATGCCAAAGCAACACTTTATTTTCAAAGTATCACTGTAGATGATTATGTGGTATGTTATAACAACAGAAAACATGGTAGAAGAAATATCACATGTTTATGGTGTTGACATTTTATTATATTTGAACTTAGCTTGCTCCAGCTGTTCACCTGTATGTTTTGGTCATAGGTTTTGACATGGAAAATGTTTTTTCTAAGACTGTATAACTCTTAAGTTATTATAAACACAGACTAAGAGTGTACTGAGCTTTTAAAGAAATTTTTTTATTAATTTAACATATTTACAATATATACACAGAAAGGAAGAAATTTAACATAACATACTGTTAAACAATGTTAAGAATACATTGAAATATCAATGTAATCTTATACAATTAAAACTTTAAGAGTCCTGGTATTTCAATAGCAACATTTTAAAGCTATCCCAACTGCTGAAAGTCTTAGTGTGATTTATAGATCTTGTTTTGATCAATTCTTTTTTCAGTTTTACATAGTATTGTTGTTGAATTATAATCTACTTAAAGGTAGGAACTGAATTTTATTTCCAATTTTTTGTAATAACTTTTATAGCTACTGCCAGGAGACTCCCAAACAGTTTTTGTTGTTTGGCTTTTACAGATAAAGAAAGTGAAACATTTATTAGTATTATTGAGTAAGATGAAGTACAATTATCAGACCATAACCCCTTAAAGACATACTTATCTGTTCCCAACATACATTTAATTTTTCACAGCCCATAAACATGCATGTCTAATCAGCTTTTATATCTTTACTACACCTCCAACAGACTGATTTTATTAAACTAGGATATTCTATAGGGAGTAATAAACATTCTATATATATATATTTCTACATAAAAAACTTTTCAGTATCAACTTGAAGAAATTTGACTAACTAATTTAAGTAACAAAGTTTTGTTCACACCATCTATTGAGTCACTCAATCCACTAGTATCTAAAAAGTTCCAAAATTTTGCATCATCATCATCATTATTATTATTATTATTTATAATTAAGTTATATAACTTGGATAAGTTTCCTTTGCAGGTCAATTTTGCCTCGATATTATAATTTATATATTCATATAATCAGGGAATAGTATTCTGTTCCTCTTCATTCATATTGTCTACAAATTCATTTAATTTGTTACTGCTGGATAATTTTAACTGGTTTACAGATTAATCCAATTTATAATCTTTCATTAAATATTCTGGTGGCTTAGTTTTTAAAGCAATCAGATCATAACAGTATTCCATTCCTTTTTAATAAATTTGTTTTAACATTGTTCTCAGTTTCCTTAAATCTAGAGGTGTGTGCAATGGGAAAGCATCAACATTTCTATTTGGATATTAATGGAGTTTTAAAAACATGTTTGATTGTTTTAAGAACTGATTTCATATATGCAGAGTCTAATGACTGAAATGAATTTCCTTCTAAGATAAACTTTATTAACCCGATGAAAGGATTATTGCATATTTCTAATTTATCATGTTTGATAAATCTCTAAGATTTAGTCAAAACTGTTCCTGAACGGTTTTCCATTGACTAGTGAAACTTGGGTCTATCCAAAGTATAACATAGTTAAAATTTGCAGCAACAGAATAAGATTTTACATCTGGAAAACTAATACCACCATACTCCCATAATGTTATATGATTTCTATAAGCAATTCTCAGCTTTTTAGGACACCATAAGAATGAAGCTAACATTTTTCCATTTTCTTTTTGTCAGTTATTAAAGCTATTGAATATTGGGTAATATAATCATTTTAATAAGTACTAACCTATCTTCAAAAGTAAAAACAAAAAAAAAATTAAATTTTTTACTAAGAAGTAACACTTCTTCAATTATTTTTTCAAACTTATTATTAGTAATCTTACTCACATCTTGATGGATGTTTGTTCCTAAATATTTAAGTTATTTTCCTTCCCAATTATATTTATAGACAAACAATAGAATCAAAATCCACCAAGCTGTACAAACTCTGCAATACACTTTATTATTAAGCACTTTTCGTCCAACTGAATCGTTAGACTTCCTCAGATAAAATATAATTAAAATTCATGGAGTTAAATACAACTCTAAAAAGGTCAGGTGACCTACTCATTGCATATTTAAAGAAAAATAACTTGTTTAAATACAAATCCATTGTGAATATATTAAGTTAATTGTGTTCTTTAAAACATGTATATTGTTTAAAACATTTATGTTATTTAAAAATTGTTTACAGCCAGCAACAAAAATATTTTCCACAAAAAACTTATTCTTTTTAAACTAAATGTTTACCTACATGTTGGGAGGGTGGCCTAATGGTTTAGGTGTTTGCTTTACAAACACAAGTTGCAGGGTTTGAGTTTCACAAGGGATAATTGGCTAGGCAGAAAATGGCTCGCAAGGGCAGTTAGCTTAGTACTAACCTATAAATGTAAAAATATATTTATGAAATATAACTTTGTGAAACTAAACCTATACAAGACTTGATATTCTATATTTTAAGCATCTGAACTATATTGATTCTGGTCAGATAAATATGTATACGCATATACTTTACCCCCTGACCACTTATAATGCATACCTTTATACAAAATAATAATGCACGATGCTGAAGAAGGTGTATATGTATATATACAAAAAATAGAAAATCAGTATACTTACATACACATATACATATATGTAAATATACAATTCACCTCTCTAAACTTTTTAATTTTAATAAACACATAATAGAACATTTGTCATTAAAGCCTGGATATGTATAGGCATTGAGCCTTATTTGCCAAGTTAATTCTAATTTCTCTAAAAATAGAGAATGAGAGCCACCCCTAGGGTCAATTTTAATCTGATCTATGACCTTAAACTTGAATTTATGATCTGGGAAAACAGATATGTGCCTTTCTAAAGCATTGTCTTCTTTATGTTTGTTTATGCTGTACAAGTGTTCATACACTCTATCTCTTAATCTACGATCTGTTTTCCCAATATAGAATGATGGACTGACTTGGCATTTTGCCACATAAACCACTCCCTTGGAATTGCAATTAAATTTACATTTGCTAACTATTTTTTGGCCGTTGATGCTTGTGCTGATTCATTGCTCCATTATGTTGCAGTAGGGACAGTTGCCACACTGAGTCATACCTATCTTGGAAGTAGATATCGTTTTCTGCTTCTCTAACAGGTTTTTGAAATTTAACCCTCTCCTCAAAACAAAATTAGGAGTTTCACCCATTTTGGATGCCAAAAATATATCTTCTTTAAATATACTCCAATTTTTGATGATGTTTTTAATATCGAGAGAAAAGGTCAAAATACATGCTAAATTAAAGTTTAACCTTTTGTTTTGGCCTTCCATTAGTAACATAACCAAATTGTTATCAATGTTATTGTCAACATTATTTATTTGTCTATTCTGTTTTAATATGGGGTTATATTGTCCAATACTTCTTTTAAGTTTGACTTCCTCTATTAAGTCATCTAACAATTTAACAGGGTATGCTCTTTTTAGAAACATCCTTTTTAGATTAATACATTCATCAAAGAAGTCCTGTTCAGTAGTGGTCATTCTTGCAGCTCGTACTAATTGACCCTTCACTACTGAACACTTCTGATGAAAACGGTGTGTACTTGTGTAGTGCAGGAAAGTGTTGGAATAAGTAGATTTTCTAAAAATCTTAGCTTCCAAGTTGTTATGTTCCCTGTTTTTATTTAATTCAACATCTAAATAAGATATGGAATGTTCTTCAAAAGCATATGTAAAATACAGAAAGTCTGATGTAGTATTTAACCATTGGACTAACCTATTTGCTATTTTCTTATTTCCATCTATTAACATGAAAATATCATCCAGGTATCTTGTATAAAATTTAATAATATTTTGAAATTCCTGGTTCCCCTAGAATGTAAGTGTGTTCCCAGTGTGACATCACTGGATTCGCGTAGCTGGAACCACATGGGGAACCCATTGCTACTCCTTTAGTTTGAACATAGTACTTGTTGTTAAAAAATATAAAGTTATTACTTAGTATAATGTCCAATAATTCTGCTACTAATGAAATTTCTTGTTCTGGGGCACCCTTCTCTCGCATTCTCATACTTGCCCACTCAATACCCTGTTCATGAGGGATACTGGTGTAAAGGTCCCTAACATCTATTGTTAGGAAATTATACTCAATTTTATAATCTAAGGTGTTTAACTTGTCTAAAAATTACCAGGAATCCTTAGAAATAACTTCCTCTGTTGTGACATACTTTTTCATAATAGAATCTACGAACTTAGCACAAGCATATGTAGATGAAGCTCTCCCATCCACTATGGGTCTAAGTGGGGGGGGCCTTTTATGTCTTTATGAAGTTTAGGGACTCCAAACATACAAGGGGTCCTTGGTGAAAGTATTTGTAGATAATTGTATATGTGCATGTCTATTCTACCTTCTATAAATAAATAAATCATTCAGATATATTCTAATACATTGATTTGCTATATTTAATGCATTTAAGGAGGCTTCTGAATATGCATCAGACTCCAAAATAGTTTGGATTTTCATATCATGATGAATATCCATAAAAACTAGTCCACCTCCTTTGTCCGGTTTCATTACATGGACTTTTGCAGAACATAACAAATTAAATAAGTCTTTTTCCTCATTACATAAATTAAACTTATAATCAGCTTCTGATTTGCTCAGTTTTCTAAAATCCAACTCACACATTTTTTCAAAAATAGATAATAAATTATGTAGTGGTGGATTAAAACAACTAGATACTTTAAATTCATTAATGGTGCTACCCTGTGCACCCAAAAGCTGATGGAAATTTAATTTTCTGACAAACATTTTGAGATCACAAATGAATTGTGCTATATTAATTTTATTTGTAGGAATGAATGACAAACCTTTAACCAGAATATTAACCAAATCTTCAGAAACCTCAAACGAAGAATAGTTATAAATGGAGAAATCCTTCTCTTTATTTTTAATAACACATGGGTCCTTTTCAAGTGAGTTAGCAGTGGTTATCTCCTGTTGTTGTTCCTCCTCTGCTTGTTGTAATAATTGCGAGGCCTGCTCCAGGTAAAATCCTGCCTCAAAGACTGTGCTACTGCTTGCTGCTGGTTATTTAGTTGTTTATTATTATTAGAGTGTCCCTTACGGTCTCTAAGACAATCACTTCTCCTTACATTTTCTGCCTCCTGGTTGTCAGAAAAGTTACTTGTTTCATTTCAAGTCCTCTGCGGGGAAAAAGAAGAAGAAGGCATAGCAGATGCTGGCGTGTTGACGTCATCATTAGCAGCAGCCGATTCAGGCTGGTTGCTTTGCTGGTTAGAAACCCATGCTTGAGATGGTGGTGGGCATGGATACGCTACACCTGCTTGATACTGGAGATGGTCTCTGTTTAACTTTTTGACTTTGGTTAATCTAATTTTTGGCAAATGCTCATCTATACTTTGAAAGATACGATTATAATCGTACTTGTATCTTTCAAAGTCCAAGTGAGTTTTGACTTGGTTATCCAGTCTTGCAATTATAACCATAAGCTCTTCTAGCATTAGGTTATAATGTTTCACAATGACTTGTAGTAATTGTATACCCTGTTGATTGAATAAGTTAACTAATTCCATATGGAAATCAGAATCCAGAATTAATCCGGTAGGGTACTGCCACATCCTTAACCCTTCCGGTACCATTTCCAGCCTAATGCACTCTTGGAAGTATTCAGCTTCCAAGCAAAGCCTTTTGCATTTGAACATGTTCTGGTCAAATTGATTTAATAAATCAGCAAGTGATGTATTACCTCCGGCTGGGTTACCTGTCCCTTGAATGATGTTAGAAGTAAAAAGACCAACTGGAGATGCAAGCCAGTCTTTTAAGACTGGTGACCCCATAAGCCTCGAGTGGTTGTTCTGTTGTACATCCTGCTGTAATTCGGACACCCGACTTGTGTCCACTGAACCTTCACGGTTATTCGCAACAATAGTAGCGAAAGTCTGTATTGAATTATGTTCATTAGGCTGGTTTTGTTGTACCTTAAACATTCTCCTTTCCTCAGGAGATGTACCTGCTTGAACATTCTGACTCGGTTGTTGTAAGGGTGTAGTACCTTGATGTTGCTGCTGGCTGGATGTCACTGCATCTAAGTGGTTATTCAATGTTTCAGCTTTTTGCGATAAAAGTTGAATAAGTGCTGTTAACCCCCCACTGCTTCTGATTCAGTAGTGGAATCTACAAACAGTTCAGGTGTGGAATTCAGAGTGTTGTTAGCCATGGCGGAACACCAAACTCACTTTCAAAATGACAAAAAACTCAAAGACAAACAACAGAATAAAAATCCACCAAGCTGTCCGAACTCTGCAACACACTTTATTATTAAGCGCTTTTCATCCAACTGAATCGTTGGACTTCCTCAGATAAAATATAATTGAAATTCATGGATTTAAATACAGCTCGAAAAAGGTCAGGTGACCTACTCATTAACACTAAAGTTTTAGTTTTATTATTATTAAACTTTTCAATTTCCTCATCTATTTCTTCAATTGAATAATTAAAATCTCTTATAGTTAGTAAAATATCATCTGCAAAATGCTGTATTTTAGATTGACAATCCTTGTTAATTGATAACCCATCATTTTTTTCATTGCTTCTTATACTATTAGCTAAAGGTTCAATAACTAATGCAAATAGTAGAGGGGCAAGGGACCCCTTCCTTTGTGCCTTTGTTTGCAGTGAATCCTTGAGAAATGTAAGATCCAGTTTTAACATATGCTTTGGCTTCTCTATACAGTTTCAGGTTTTTCTTAATATTCCAATAAATTGTTCTGGTAATGCAAACACTTCTAAAGTTTTAAACAAGGAGTTCCAATCTACAGAATCAAAAGCTGCCTCAACAACTAAGATAATTAGGGCCAATTTCTTGTTCATTCCTTTTGCTAAATCTAAAATAGTTACTATCCTTTTTATATTATCATACATTAATCTATTCACTATAAATCCTGTTTGATCTTTATTAATTAATCTACTACATCTTTTAATCTTGCAGCAAAGATGGAAGTAAATATTTTATAATCTTTTTTTTTTAAATCTACATTTTTATAATCTATATTTAATAAGGAACCAGGTCTATATGAGGAAACTAACTATCCTTTCCTTGTTTAAGTATATGTGAGATTACAGAACATTTCCATGAGGGAGGAATTATTTTGTCAATCAGAATTATCCTGAAAACATCACTGAGTGATTCTAAAATATTTAATGGACACAGACTATATAACTCCATACTTAAACCATCTAACCCTGGAGCTTTACCATTTTCCATTTTTAAAGCTTCTTTAACTTCTATTTGGGTAATAGGCTTACTCGACAGAGATATCTGTTGGTCATAAAGTTTATTAGTAACATTTTTCTTTAAATACTTGTCAATTTTGTAATCATAAGGATTATTATTTTTATCTTTACTAAAATTCTAATAGATTTTTTTAAAATATTAAGCATTTCCAGTATGTCTGAAGTAAGCTATGAGTTACAGAAGTAAAAGTTTAAGAGGGTCACAAGGAATGCTAAAAGATCAGTAAGAAGTTATGTGCAGCAAGATATCTTCCTGGCCCATCTAAACTGATCACTGTGGTTCCTTACCGATACTTTTTTTAGTTTACGGACTATGTAATTGGACCCAGGTGGCATAGCCATGCTGAGGTAGTGCTGCAGGCTGACAGCAAATACTTCTCTAGTCTGATTCCTGGTTGAGGTGCTTTCAGTTCTGTATGGAGTTTGTGTTGTCTACATGTGTTCATGTGAGTTTTAAAGACATGGTGTAGGTGAACAGACAATCCATCAAACTGCCTCTAGGTGTGCATGCGGTATGAGAGTATGTGTCTCCTGCAGGAATTCTTTGATTCTATGTTGTTTGATTAATAATGTCTGTGTGTCTACAATGTAACATTTTGTATATGCCTACACAGTCTATATCTGCTTGTTTTAGATATTGTATGATTTCTAGAGTATCCTTGTAGCAGATCAAGACATGCCTACAAAGTGTTAGCTGTGGGAAGAGCATCCACCCATTTAGTAAAAGTAAATAAATATGCAATGCCAAAAATTTAGGGATTGGTTACTTAATTTCTACAAACTGCTCTGTCTATTTTCAGAACCACAGTGATCAGTTTAGTAGGGCCAGGAAGCTATCTTGCTGCACATAACTTCTGGCTTATGTTTCAGCATTCCTTGTGACCCTCTTAAACTTTTATGTCTGTAACTCATAGCTACCTGTGCATGTACAGTTTTTTGTGCACTGTCTAGGAACACAGTGCAAGAGAATGAAAATGCTAGGAAACTGAAGGAATGGCAGCATTGATAATTTTAAACTGAAAGACAGAGAAACAAATGGGTCTTGTAACTGAAGAGGTTAACATGTCAACTGGGTTTCATTTGTTAAAGTGTTTATAAGAGACTTTGATAGAGGCATCTTGAGAAAGCTGTGAGTATTCTTTAGCAGAAGGCTCTGAGGAATTGTAACAGAAATATTTAGTGAAACTAGAAAATGAAGATAAGTAGATGAAACCATGTAGCTGAAATTCTAGATCAGAAAAAAGTAATTTTTTTTTTACATCTAATGTTGCTCCTGATGAATTTTGCCCAGTGGCAAATATGATCATGCCTATTACAACAACAAACTTGACATGTGTGGCAGTTTGTCATGTACAGTAGCATGTAACATGTATCACTGTAAAGCATCCTGTAATATCCACGTAATGAGACATGTGCGTAGCATCTGCCTATATCCCTACCGTGTAAAATATTTACGTAAACAGTTGAAAAAGAGTGGTCCTGGAAGCTGAGAATCATATTGAGGGTGCAGTATTTGCATGATGCGTGATGAAGTGAATGCCACAATTATTTAAGAGCTGCATTAGTAGCTGTATGTACTGTTTACAGTGCTATTACAGTAATACATGAAACTCAGGTCTCAGCCTTACTAGTTTAGTGAGGAACTAGTGTCATAGTAATCACAGTCAATGCAGAACATTCACAGCTGTGGTGGGATATGGTATTCCTCTGAGTGCCACATCATACTCACCTTTTATTTTTAACACCATTTAATATCAACATTTAGGATGCAAAATCAAAAATCATGAGAAAAACTTTAGAAAGATAATTTACTACAGGCATTTTATTGATAATCACATCTTTTGATGGATAGCTATACTATAAGACTGTGATCGAAAATTATTACACAATTCAGATTTATTCTTCAGGGATAAAATTGCCAAACTTGAGTGAAAGAAATCAATTCAGTGTAACTGAAAGTTAAACACGTGAACTTTATATTTCAAAACTTGCAATAAAAATAAAAAGAATAGGTCAATACATTATTCATTACACACATTCATCACTGGATCAAGTTGCATTGATCTTCCACTAAATCAAAGACCTACAAATCAATGTTACATTCTACCAATATGCAACTAGTTTTACTGTAACTGCACTGTATATATGTATGGATTTTATATATATATATATATATATATATATATATGTGTGTGTGTGTGTGTGTGTGTGTGTGTGTGTGTGTGTGCGTGCGTGCGTGCGTGTGTGTGTGTGACTACATGTATATATATATATATATATATATATATATATATATATATATATATGTGTATATGTGCAGTTCTAAATATTACACATTACTATCACTTTACGAGCAGTTAGAACTTAAGCAGAAAAGTGATTTTATATAAAATGGAAAAATGTCAGTGTTTGATATGACTAACTGAAGAAGCCATCTGATGGACATCAGTGCCCCAAACCAAATATCACAGTGCGTTGACTAAGATACTTGTGCAGTTTATGGTGTTTTATTGTTACTAATCTCTTGTACTCCACAAGGAAACAAAAGCATTCATAAAGATTATTTTCTTATCAATATTTACTTGTGTGTTTTGTGGTACAGCTGTCTCATATGCACTGAAGAACAAGCAGAATCAAATAAATTATTTGTAGTCAACAGGATTACTTCCTACTGCCTTGTTTTATCTTAAAGGCAGTATACCAAAAAAATGAATGATATAGCAGGCATTTTTCAGTCCTCTGTGAAGCATAGTTAGTTTTATTTTCTTACATCTAACATTATTGTAAGATATCACAACCATAAATCATGTCAGAATATTTAAATCTCTTTTTAGAATAGGCTTAGATCCAAATGTTTTAAATGTTTAAAGAAAAAGAAACAAATCGGCATAAAAGTTCAAAAGCATACAAAAATATATATGATTTGCAAGTAACTGATACACTATTCTAGTATGTGCCAACTATTTTGTAGTCTGTGCCAAAAAGATAGCTTAGAAATTATGTTATTGTTTGCCACACTATAATAGAAAAAATTATGATTGCTACTCTGACTGTAAGCAACTTGTTGCGTGTTGTCAGAAATTTACCTCAAGAGTAAAGGTCATGTTAGTGAGAGGCATAAAAAGCTATGAACCCTCCAGAATCATTTAGAATTAATGCCAGGGATACAGTTGGCATCCTAACTAGCAATCAGACATTTCTCCACCCTCTGTCTAAGCCTAAGGACCAGCAACTGGAGAGGACATGAAGACATCTCGAAGTATCTGTCCTTCACTAAATATAACTTACTATTAATTTTTCTGTTTACTGCGGTGGTAGTGCTGCGGTAGCATTGTTGCCTCACAGTTAGACGTTGCCCGTTCGATTCTCAGTTAGAGCGTCTTCTGTGTGGCGACATGCGTGAACGGGCATTCCTTCGTTGAAGGTTGTGCATTAGGCCCGGCAAGCTAGCACGTAAAACTCTACTGCCAATCATTAGCGGACCGGAGTTCCGCTGTGGCGACCCCTAACCAGGAAAAGCCAAAAGACACAAACAATTAATTTTTCTGTTTACTATTTCCTGGATGGTCTCCTTAGCCTACTTGATCAGGACTAGCACCTCTCTGAAGCATCTCTTGGTTTTTCATCTCCTCATTCTTTCCCTAATGGGGTCCCATAATAACACTCCCCTGCCCATGGAATATGTGCCCAGTGGTGTTGGCTCAATAAGAATGTAGTCTCTTTTACTGTAAAGCCTTTTGCAGAACCTCTAGTCGCTATAGTAGTATGTGTCTTGGAAGATCTGGGTTGGCCAAATTCAGGGGAAAAATAAGGGGGGGTGTTTTGGCAGATGATTTGGGAAAATCTTTCTGGTGTTTGCTTGCCATAACAGCCCTATCTCTGGAATATGAGCCAAATTTGGGGGCCAGGGAGGGAGGGGGACAAGCCTAGGTGTCATTAAGAATATGCAAAAAAAAAAAAAACTGAAAAAAAACAACTGCTAAATAGTCACTAATATGTTAGTAAAACCTTATTATACTTGGTTTTGTTGTGTTTTTTTTCCATCTGTTTACTTGTTTAAATAACTAATTTCTATATACATATATTAATTGTTATACTTTGTTATCTAATTGTTAAATCTTAATAAAATTTTTTTTACAAGAATATGCAGCTCCCTCTGGACATCCACCACTTTGATTTCAAGTTCAAGTTTATTATAATGTTTAGATATAACCACTGTACAAATAAATAATAAAACATGCGTATAGCAGACAAGCAGTTTAAAATGACAATGAGTAACCTTAACATAATTACGAGCTGGTAGTGACTTACCAGCTTAAAGGGATAAGTCTATCCTGGTGATATGTTCAAAAAATGCCAGCCCTGGTAGGAAAATAAGAAATTTTCAGATGTCCTAACTTTTCTGTCTGAATCTCCAAAAGCAGGGCACAGGGGGCATCAATATTTTTAAATACTAAAAATAAAAGAAAAAAAAAATGGAGCAAAAGTCCAATGCAAACCAATCACAGCTTGTAGAAAATCTAAGCAAAGTTTCCAATAATTGCTTGCGAATTGACCAGTTAGAAAGGGCTGCTGCATTCACCTCTGACTTTTAACAGTACCTGAACAGTTGCATAGACAAGTCAGTACCCACCCACCCTAAATATAATTGTAAATTTTGAACAGATCTCTCTGACGGTACTCCTGTAGTAATAAATTGTACAGCAAAAGAAGGAAAATACTGAAAAATGTAAAGAAATCCCCAGCTCACTACCACAAGACTACACTGAAAATTGCCAGCAAGGAACTTAAAAAAAACACTTTTAGAAAATATAAAGCAGTGTGCAAACTTAATATTTCTACAGATTCCAAAGGAAACTACAAATCTTTCTTTAGTTGTCAAAAAAATGAAAGAATAATGTCCAACACTGCATCCATAGTAATATCTACTATTCTGACCCCAATGATATAGTTACTTCCTATGAACCTATAGCAATCTAACACCATGTGACTAATGTGTAGAATGATATAGGCATTTCCATTGCACCTATAAAACTATGTGACTAATGTGTAGAATTATATAGTTATATATTTTGTACCTATAGCACTAAGTGAGTAATGTGTAGAATGATATATTTATTTCTTTTGCACCTATAACACTACGTGACTAATGTGTAGAATTATATATTTATTTCCTTTGCACATATAACACTATGTGACTGATGTGTAGAATAATATATTTATTTCCTTTGCACATATAACACTATGTGACTAATGTGTAGAATGATATATTTATTTCATTTGCACCTATAACACTATGTGACTAATGTGGAGAATGATATATTTATCATTCAAAGATGGCCGCCATTCTGTAGACACTGCATATCTGCAGCTCTCCAGATACTCGGAATAAAAATTAACCCTGAGGATATACTGCAAGATTTTCTACACTAATTGTTGGCTATAACTAATCTACTACAACTAAATATCGCTTGAGAGGTGAAAGAACCGGAGGAAATTAAACAAACTCACAGGATTAGATCTGATTGTCTGTCTGACTCTGAACAGAGTATTAAACAAAGGAACTGTCTGACTAGTAATCGTGGATATTTACTATTCAGTTATACTAAAGTTTTGCTTTGCTTCACAATGTCAAAAGAAGACAAAAGTATGGAAACAACAACAACTAAAACCAAATTATCAGCACTTCAGTCACCAGAAAAAGATTCAATAATAAAAAGGCAGAAGACTACAAAACAGCAGGAACTTTTAAAAGCTGGAATGACAAATAAACCGTATCAACTGGCTAACATGGAATATATTAAAACTGCTTTGTTACCCATCCAAGAAGCTTTGAAAGAACTATCAAACCAGGTACTCTCTTTTGGTGTCACATGCAGTCAAAGTCTTGAAAGGATGGATAAATCAGAAGCTAGAATATCCGAAAATGAGGACAGAATAACATTGCTTACAAAAAAAACAGACATTCATGACCTGGATATTCAGTCTATGCAAAATAAAATTCTGGACTTGGAGGCAAGATCCAGAAGGAGCAATATAATTATTAGAGGAATTCCAGAAACTATCCAATATAATGATTTAATTTATACCATCATACAAATACTCAAAATATTATTCAATGACTCTGATATCGCCAAACAAATAGTTATAGAAAGAGCCCATAGAGCTCTCAGAGAAACACAAGCTTCAAACATACCTAGACCAATTTACGTCAAAATACTCAACTACCAGGATGTAAATAAAACAATTCTAATTGTTAAAAAGAATGGAGGTTATGTTATGTGGCAAAATAATAGAGTTTCTATGGTACAGGATTTACCATTGCAAATAAGACAAGCTAGACAAGCATTATCTCCATACTGTAAGTTCCTCATTGAAAAGAATATTAAATTTCAAATGAAATACCCTAACACATTAATTTTTACAGTTGATGGCTCCAAATATTCCATATCTACAAAAAAAGAAACAAAAGTTACCTTTTTGAAGATTTTTAAGTCTCTGCCAGCTTCTGAATCTTGATCTGGCCATCCAGTCTGTTTACAGCAACGTGGATGCTGGGATTCCATGCTTACTACGTTCTTTTTTCTTCACCAGGCCCCTTGGTAAATGTTTACTTAGTTTCTTTTTGCAGCTCCAGCTCGTCCACGAAGATTTTCCGAACTTTTATGGCTTCTACGAACTGAGTCCCTTCGCGAAGTAACAGGAAGTCCTTTGGGTGCTACTGAGGGTCCCCTTTCGAGGTAGCACATCCGGAAGTCCGTCCGCGTAATGGTTCCCCCGTCGCGAACTTGAAGACAAGATTACATGCTCAGGAAGTAGGAAGATCTCTGTGGAAGAAGGGGAAGCTAGTTGAACTGTAAAACGAGCATTCGTGGACATTTAATGTATGTTACATGTCTTATTTCTTTAAAGGGAACTGTGAATCCATTCAGGTAGGATTACAACTGAACTAATAATGTACTGGTTTAAAATGTGTTATTTAACTGATATTTTAGAAGTATGATAGTTTTACCATAGTTATTCTTTTTCCTTAGGTAGTTTATCCTGAATGTGGTTATGTTAATAACATTGTAGTATACTTTATTATTTATTTTCCTGTATTAATGATGTGTTTTTAATACTGCAAATGTTTAGATAATAAGGGGATTTAGTGTTGGGATAGTTAGTAGATAAAAAGACCAGAAGATATTATATTCTGGCATTTCTAGGAATGTGAAGGCTATCTTCTTTTTATACTGGCATGTGGTTCTGACTGTTTTGGGAACTGTGTTATTTAGTCATCATTTTATAAATTCAAGTATATTACCCAGTAAAGTATAGTTAGAGTGCTATTTGTATTCACCTTTTTTGCTGACATTATAATTCTAAATTATTTAGATTATATAAACAAAGTCAGATTTAATACTATACTTATAGGTTAAACATTTGTTTTCTCTCTCTTCCAGCTAACAATATATATGGTGAATTATCTTGAAGTCAATAATGCTATTGTTTAATAGGGGTACTGTCATATATCTGTTTAGGTTAGATTTAAATATGATAGTTAGTTAACTTAAGGTAATACAACTAATTAGTATAACTAATAATATATGTGAATTATTAGAGAGGTATAATAGTCACTATGCGTGTAGTGAAGACCACTTATTTGATAGGTTTAATTAAATAGTGTGTTCAAGAGCTGTGGATAATTATCAGTGTTTATTAGGGAATGTTTTGGTTAGGCTTTGTAGAGTTAGATGTAGTTTCTATAGGTTTTTTTGCATGTTTTTGATGTTTTATTTTGTAAGATAAAGAATAGATGTTTAGTAAGGTTATTTACCCATAAAAGTTCTAACAGTGTAAAAAACCTATGTATGTCCTGGTCCAGGGGAATAGTGGATAGGCACTGGTTAGGGATGGGATGTCAAGATTGCTTCCAGACATTATATACTGTGCTAGTATATTTGAATTTAGTATTGTTTTTCAATTTTAAAACATCTTTAAAAGATTTAAAAATCTTAGTATGTGGATAGTAGACTCATGGAATACTAAAGGGCTCCAGAACTTGAAAAAAAGGAAATTATTTCTTCATTTATTTCTCCAGTCAAAGGCATATTTTATTTTATTACAAGAAACCCATTTGACCAATGACCAATGGGCTGTCCTTAAGGATAAGAAATGGATTAGAGAGGTGGTAGTTTCAGAAGGGACAACTAATAGTGCAGGGGTGGCGATTATTATTAAAAATCAGTATCAAGAGAAAATTCGAGATTTTAAAATAGACAAAGAGGGAAGATGGTGTTATGTGATTCTTTCATCTATACTTTATGATAAACATGTGATACTTCTTAATATATATGCCCCATGTACCAATCAACAACTTTTTATAACATCACTTTATTTTATCCTGAATCAATATAATAATTGTTATATAATAATAGGAGGTGATTGGAATACATACCAAGATTCCAAATTGGATAAATCAAGTTCACACAGGTCCTTTAATAATCAAGCAGTGATAGCACTACAGGAACTTAAAACAGATTTTAAACTATATGATCCATTTAAATACACAAATAATCAAATGAATTCAAATAACTTTACATTTTATTCAAGTTGTCATAAAATGTGGTCTAGGATTGATTTTTTTCTAATTTCAGACGTACTAATGACCTTTGATCCCTGTGTATCTATACAAGCTCGACATTTATTGGATCATTCGAGGATCACATTAATTTTTAATAAGGACACTAGACATAATATGCGTCTTAGAGGTTATAATTGGTCCCTAAACCCGTATTTATTAAATAAAGAAGATATAATTAAAGAAGCTCAAGAGACCTTTAATCAACTACTAGTTAATCTTTCTAAACACCGGCATCCATCTGATATAGAATGGGCAACGACCAAAGCACAAATAAGAGGAATCTTTCTTCAAAAGGCTACTTATTATAAGAAAATACAATCTAGAGACATACAAGAATTGGAAACTAAAATTAAATTACTAGATCAGGATTTAATTGGGAACTATAGTAAATAAACTGAAACAGAGTTATTAAAATGTCAAAAGGATCTCTTTTTACTACAAAATAGTAAATTGTCATTTTATGAACAGAAAATACTGGTAAAATATGCTAATCATATACAGACCCCTTCAAAAGCACTAGCGCGTATCATTAATCAATCGAAAATACCTTCTCAAATTTCTGAAATACACTTTAATAATAAAACATATACCAATACTGAAGACATTATGAATACCTTTGAATTAATATTTTCTCAAATCTATGGTGAACATCAGGAATTATTAATAAATAAGAGTAATAATGACTTTCTGCAGAAGATTATCTTTCCGAAAATTGGTGATGAGTTTCATGTGAATTTAGTCAAACCAATTTCCTCAGAGGAGATAACAGATACAATTAATAATTTGAAGCCATATAAAGCTTCAGGACCGGATGGTTTGACTACAGAATTTTATAAAGCTTTTAGTGATATATTGGGGAAAATACTTCCACAGGTATTTAACTATATAATCAATAATAAAATTAATGATCCGCACTTTAATGCTTCAAAAACAATTCTTATACCTAAAGAGAATGCTGATCTGCAAAATCCGGATAACTATAGACCCATTTCACTTTTGAATATAGACATGAAAATTATGACATCTGTTTTGGCTAATAGATTGAAGAAGGTAATTAACCTGATAATATCAGATGAACAAGCTGGCAGACAAACTACTGATAATACGTTATCACTTCATACACTAATTTCTTATGCCACTCATAGAAATTTTAATATTTATGCACTCATAATTGATGCTCAAAAAGCTTTTGATAAAGTTAATTTAGATAATTTAGTTAATTTAATTTAGTTAATTTAATTTAGAATTTTTGTTTGATATTTTATCATATTTTAACATACCTCAAGACTTTATTTTAACATTAAAAAAATTATATAACAATCCCTATACAAAAAGAATACAAATTAAGAATGGTATCCGTCAAGGATGTCCGTTATCTCCTATATTATTCAATCTATATGTAGAACCATTATTTCTACATATCAAGCAAAATATCTATCATAATGCTCCAATAATATATGGTACGAAAATATCCATGGCTGCTTTTGCGGATGATTTAAATATTTACTGTACAACGCCTGTTTCAGATACCAAGAAAATATTAAAAGCAGTGGAAGACTTTGCAAAAATATCTAATTACAAAATAAATTTAAAAAAAAAAACAAGTTATTTCCTTTAAAGATGCCTACACCCTTTTCGCTTTTACCATTGGTAGGTCAGTTGAAATCCGAAGAAAAAATAAAATATTTGGGTATTGTTTTTTCAACAGACAATAGAGACTTTCATGTGAACAATGTTAAGTTAATTTGGGATCATATAGTGTCTGATTTAAAAAGATGGAATAATTTGAAATTACCAATAATGGCAAAGACCTCAATTATTAAAATGAACGTACTCCCCAGAATATTATATATTTTTAGAGCTACTCAAGTCCAAATTTCTAGGAAATTCTTCAAACAACTTCATACGGAATTAGGTAGATTTGTATGGGAACCTAGAAAAACTAGAATATCTTATGATAAACTGATGACTCCAAAAAACAGGGGTGGTTTAGATTTACTGAATTTTGTAGCATTTTATTTAATAATAAATGCTAATAGAATTCTAAGAGTGGTTAACTTTGACAGGTCCAGTCCTAAATGGTCACCCAAGTGGTTGATTCTGAATCCCAAACATGCTGCTGGGTTGGGTATTAATTGTAAAGCATTACCCTTTTTAAATAAAGATACCCTTAAAATGTACGCTCTGATGGAACATATCAGAGTATATATAATATCAGTACAAAGTCTGTTTAACTCACTAAACCTCTTACAATATATGATGACTTTCCAACCATTTCATAAGAACCCAAATTTGAAAATTGGTAATCACCTGATAGATCTTAAAAAATTCCCACTTATAGGGGATTTAATCATACTTGATTTATATCCCTTTCTTGGTATCTCAATACACGACATGTTAAGAAAGATGAATCTTCCTAACTCGTATTTAATTATAAAGAGACAGTTCAAGGATCTTTCAATAAGTTATTTTAGTAACTTTAAAATTAAAGAAGAAGACTTAACCATTTGCCTAAACCTATGGCAAACTCTTATGCAGGACTGTAAATATATAACGGCTTCATATAATTTGATAAAAGACATGAAATATAATAACCAAATACTCTTATCTAAATACTGGAAGGAGAAATTATTACCGATTGATGATAGTAAAATATTGAAAGAAATTAATCTAACCCTAAAATCAGTATCTCTTCAAAAGCTATTATTTACTCAGTTGATGATATTTAATAACGCTTATTACACTCGTCTCACTCTGCATAAATTTAACTCTACAAATTCACCTAAATATTCATATTGTATAGATAAAACGGCCAACCTTTTACACATGTTCTGGAGTTGTAAATGTATTTTCAAACTTTGGAATTCTTTAAAAATTCAATTACAAAAAATGGGTTATCAACAGTCTACACTTTCTTGGGAATTTATGATTCTTCATATTCCTCCGAATAATTTGGATAGATCCCAAATGATCATACTCATAAATATTTTCCTGTTAATGAAGCTTTATATAGCTACAAATTGGCTGAATCCATCCCAGACTTCATGGGAAAACTTTAAAAGTGTAGCGATAAGACATATTTTAGCACATAAATTACTAATTAAAGATCATAAGAAAAGTATAAATAACACAAAAATATGGGAGCAAATCTTTAACATTGTGTTAGCTTAAGGTTCCAATCCACTTTTCCTCGGGAAGTACATACTTAATATGGAAGTTATTATAGATAAGCCTCATATTGATACTAGATTTTTATTTTCTCTTTCTTTAATACCCATCTAGAAGTTTATATTAATGTATAAGGATTTTATGTAACTGTTGGAAGCATTCATGTATATAATGTACATATGTTGTAGTATTGTATTAACATTTGGAAAAGAATAAAGACTTATTATTGAAAAAAAAAAGAGAATGATATATTTATTTCCTTTGCACCTATAACACTACATGACTAATGTGTAGAATGATATATTTATTTCCTTTGCACATATAGCACTACGTGACTAATGTGTAGAATGATATCATTATATCCTTTGTACCTATAGCACTAAGTGAGTAATGTGTAGAATGATATAGTTATTTCCTTTGCACCTATAGCACTACTTGTCTAATGCTTAGAATTATATATTTATTTCCTTTGCACCTATAGCACTACGTGACTAATGTGTAGAATGATATAGTTATTTCATTGTACCTATAGCACTATGTGACCACAGAATTCAGAAATGGTTTCTCAGACAAACGGGATGTCATGTACCCAGAGAAGAATGTGAGATATTTTCCAGAAATATCATAAATATATATCATAGTTAATAATTATATTAATAACTTGAACCAGAATGTGTTTATATTTCTCTTTGTGGTATCAAATGAAAAGACACAGAATGTCAAAGTAACTTTGCACTGATGGTTGTACTGATACTCTTGTGTGTGTGTGTGTGTGTGTGTGTGTGTGTGTGTGTGTGTATATATATATATATATATATATATATATATATATACATATACACACACACACACACACACACACACACACACACACACACACACACACACACACACACAAGTATTTATCCATTAAACATGCAGATATTGAAACCATCATAATTATGAAAATATCACAAAACTGGAATAAAATGTACAAAATTGCTTTGCAGCAGAGTAAAGAGCTCATCTGGCTGAACATAAGTCACACTGATAGCTGGGTTTATCTATTATGGTAATAGAGCTAGTATTACTTGTTTGCATAATTGTACTAGTTAATTTTACATAATGTGGAATTACTTATTCAATATAAAATTATTATTATATCTGTCTGACATATTAATATCACCATTGTGAACAGAAGTGTGTGCTGAATAATTTTCATATTGTGACTTTTTTTGTAACTTTTATAGTTTTTGAGATATATACATTTGTTTACAGGTAGGTTGGAAAATTGCATTCTCAGAATTTTAGCTTAGGTGAATGCTGTCCAGGAATCAACTCCACAGGTGTCAGGAGGTTTTAAATCCCACTCAGATTAACTGTGAAAGAATTAATATATTAGCAGACAGATTTAGTACTAATTTTAGCCATCTACCCACAATGTTGCCAACACTGTCCCGGAGAATTTAGTTCCCCTGTGATCACACTGGAGCAAGTCTTAGAAACCCTGTCAAAGGCTAAAATAATACTTCCATGAGACCAGACAAGATACCAAGCTGCATAAAATGCACTGACTCAGCCTTTAATGAAATTGCTCCATCTCAGCCTATCTACAGGGTTTGTTCCTGATACCTACAAGGGACTGACCCCTTTTCAAATCAAGCTAATTATAGACCCATCAGCCTCACCAGCCTTATATGTAAAACCAAGGAATGTATCATAGCAGAACTCATTTATGCAGACACAGGCAACTTAACTGATCTAGATTCCAATTGCTTTTGCTTTGTGAAGGACAGGTCCTGTCTGCTGAGGCTAGTAAGCTTTTTTGAAAAGGTTACAGTAGCTGTGGACAGTGGTCATTCTGTGCACAATACTTTCACTCTCTCGAGGCACTCCTAAAAATGGAAGACATCAATATCTGTGCAGTAACTGAGACCTGGTTCAAGGCTCCAGAGAGCACCCCTGCAATACCAGGGTACAACTCTTACCACACTTTTCAGCCACCAAACCAAGACCGAAACACTAAAGGTGGAGGAGTGTCCATATTCACCAAGGATATTCACACCTCCAAGCTAGTTGCCCAACACAATGCATCTGAAATTCTCCAGGTGCAACTATTACTAGGTAAGACTGCAATCCAAATTGTAGCTTGCTACAGATCCCCCACCATGCCCCAAGATTCTTACTACACCTTTCTAAACATACTGGAAAATATTAAGATACAACCAAACACCCTAATACTGGGTGATCTCAACTACCCTGATATTAACTGGGAAAACTACTCGGGGACCAACACCTTTTCCCAACGGTTCATGGAATTCATAAATTCCAACATCCTGGATCAACTAATCCATTGTCCCACCAGGGGCTCCAGTATCCTAGACCTGATTATTACCAACATGGGAGATAGATGTTCCACACCAGTGATCACCCCCTCATTGGTCAGGTCTGACCATAAAAAATCACCCTTGACATCCACATCCCACCCCCACCCCCCCAGTAAGGAAACCTCCATAAAAAAACTTCTCCAAAGCCACCTTCATGCTACTCACATCAGAAGTGACAAACTTCATGACACCCATGCAGATGTGATCTGAAAGTTCGACTGCTGAATCCTACATTAAGGCACTGTACAAGCACATCCACTCATGCATGAATCGTGCCATCCCAAATAGAACCAAGACGCTCTCCTCCAAAAAAAGGAAGCCAATCTGGTGGTCCCCTGCCATAGACAAACTATACAACAGAAGGAAGAAACTGTTGCAGAAAAGAGGAAAATCCCAGGATGCAAAAAACTCCCTTACCGGCCTCAGTAAGAAGCTGCGATCCCTCATAAAATTCTCCAAAGGTAATTATGAAAATAAAATTGCCAGATTCCAAAGACAACCACAAGGCATTCTATAGTTATGTCAAGAATCTAAATGGCAATGCTCAGATCTGCTCTGAGCTACAACAGAATGGTATTAAATATACTAATCCCAAGGATATTGCCAATATCTTGGCAGATCGATTTAGTGCCAACTTCACCCCCCCCTCACCCTCTAAAGGGCCCATCTCAATACCAAAAGATTGCCAAATTTCGGTAATCATGGCCACACAGGTAGAAACCGCACTCTCCAAAGCTAAGAATACAGCATCCATGTGAACAGATGACATCCCAAGCTGTGTACTACATGAACTACAAAATGAACTGGCACCTCACCTAAGTATCATGTTTAATCATAGCCTCACCTCAGGCTTCGTGCCCACTGAGTGGTGCACAGCTGCAGTTATCCCACTCCACAAGGGGGGATCCACCTTGGATCCCAGGAACTATGGTTCCATCTGTCTGATGAGCCTGATCTGCAAGGGCATGAAACGCATTATCATGGAACTTATAAACAAAGATATTGGCAACCTTCAAACACTGGACCCCACCCAGTTTGGGTTCGTGAAGGGCCGATCTTGTCTCCTGAACCTGATTGACTTCTTCAAATTAGCCTCCAGAGCTGTGGACGAGGGTAAGGCGGTCCACACAGCCTATCTGGACCTTGCCAAGGCCTTTGACACCATCCCAAACTCTGGAATCATAGATAAACTTACTAATCTGAGCATAAATCCCTGCGTCACTCGATGGGTTGTCAATTGGCTTACTGGCAGAACCCAGACTGTAAAAGTAGCCGACTCCAAATCCAACTCCAGACAAGTGACAAGTGGAGTACCTCAGGGTTCAGTCCTGGGATCACTCTTGTTTGGCATCTACTTCTCTGGAGTACAGGCCAACACTAAGGGAATCTGGCTAACAAAGTTTGCAGATGACTGCAAACTGGGAGCCATTATTGAATCCCTAAATGATGTAGATATTCTTGACACTCTCTCGTGCAGGCATTATTAAAAAATTTAACAAGCTTGATGTGAACCCATACATTGTCCACTGGATTGCAAATAGGTTATCCAATAGATCCCAAGTTGTGAGAATTGCCTGTTTCCTCACTGAATATAAATTTGTAACTAGTGGGGTATCATAGGGATTAGTTCTGGACCTTCTCCTGTTTGGCATTTATTTTACAGACATCAAAGCCAATATCCCAGAAGTGTGGTTGACCAAGTTTTCTGATGACTATTATCTGCTCATCCACTGATACAAAACAGCTCCAGCAGGGATGGAATATGCACATATATGGTGTATCAAAAATATCTCTAAATGAAAAAAAGTTCAGCATAGTAGCATTTGGCAGAAGGGATGTTCCCACCTCATATGTTATAAATGTCACTCCTCTTCAGACAAAAGCAGTCACAATCAATCTGGGAATTTTTGGATAGCTTTCTCTCATTTGATCATCATGTTTCCGCAACAGTTATAAAATCCTTCTAACTGGCCCAGTTAATTTCCAAGGGGAATATCTTCAAGCCCCAAAGAAGTCATCCTACCAGTGTTCTCTTTCCTTATCAGACACATCACTGAATATCAGGTCGCCATGGTGTGTACAAATCCAACCATATTGCTCAACTGGAAAATCCCCAAAAGATTTCTACCCAATAAAGTTAAAGATCTTATATCCTTGAACTACCCCCAATAGATTAACATGACTGAGTAGCCTACAGGATGTTGCAAGGTTACCTGTGTCTTATTTTTTTCAGCCATGAAAGGCCTGTTCTTATTTGACCTCCTACTTTTCAAAACCAGTTTTACTACAAACATATAAACACCTGCACTAATGACCTAAATCTTCACCGAAAAATAAACAAGAATTCCTGGAGGGACAGATTTCTAATTCAATGTATTCTTAACCTATGGAATAAGTTATCATTATAGGACAAACAAAGAACTACTTTGGCTACCTATAAGTTAGTCTTGATAACTGGAATGGTAGATACAAATTTACATCAGGGTATCATTGTACTGCTTGATTTCAGAGGTCAACACTATTAAGTGCTAGAAAAGGGCAGAAGAAAGTTGTTTGCCTGCTTAAAGGTATATATGACTAGTCATGTTATGGTCCCTGTGATCTTTGCCCAGTATGTTTCAATGCTCCTATCAAAGTCATGTAGGGCCAGACAGCCCCTTGCTAAAGCCTTGTAAATAATGCAAAATATAACTGGCAACCAGTGTTGACTAAGAAATACTGGTATACTAAGCTGACATTGAAAGACCCTATAAATAGCCAGGCCATGGACTTCTGTACCAACTGCAGACAATTGTGTTCATAGTCAGGTAGTCTTAGGTACAGGAAAATGCAGCAGTCCAAAAAGGAGGAAATGAAGATGTGCACAACTTCTCTGGGATCCTCAGATAAAATAAGGTACTTAATAAAGGTATTGCTTGTAAGGTAAAAGCAAAAGGACTTGAATGGAACTTAATACATGATCCTTAAATAACAGCCTGTTGTCAAGGACCGTACATATTTGATGTGAATTTTAGTGTTTCTCCATGACAGGTGATATTGGAGCACAAGACTGGATCATGGGAATCTTGATGTGCAGTATGAATAGCCAATAGCCACACTGATATTCATGGAAGAGCTGAGTTTTGCCCAATTACAAATCATTCAGGTTTAGATGCATTTCTAGTCATTTGCAAGTTTTCCATTGGCGGACTTGGTATCCTGAGAGAAAGACATGTATAATGGGGTGTCATCATCATCATCATAGCAGTTATACTGAAAGTCTGTCCCTTGAATCATGTCTTCCATTGGAAATATACCCTGCAGACTCAAAATGTACTCTTGCAGAATTCTATAGATAAGAGTATATGGTGAAAAAGAGTTACCCTCATAGACAAACTACTGTGATTAACCAGACAGATATGAAAATAAAAGAAAAGCTAGTCAAAGACCACTCCCTGAGGAACTGCAGTAATACTGAAAATGGTCCAAAATGATCCAATGATCTGCCATGTTGAAACCTGACAAAAATCAAGACATAAAAGAATTGAATACAGGCAAAGTTCCCTTGTTACCAGGAGACAGTTAAGAACCTGTCCCATTTATTTGTCCTGACTATAAGTTGGATTAGAATGGTTCCACATTCCTACTCTTACAGAAAGAATTTACTTGCACATGCAGCACATTACTGAGGGCTTCACTTATGAATAGAAGCTTCAGGACGGGGATCTAATTATCCAGGCTGGCATAGACTGACCCTGTCTTCTTAAGAACAGGGGTAATGAGTGAGTCCTTAAAAACAGTCAGAAACAATCCAGCCATAAAGAGAAAGAGATGACCTAGTAAGGAATTGGTCTTGGCACTTCCAAGCAGGAACTAACCATTCTGGTGGGCATGGACTAAGTCCACAGTTAGACTGATACATACAGAAATAAAGAGGAACCAAATTATTGTGAAATTGGAGAGTAAGTTCATCCCAATGCTCTCTGAACCACTTCTTACCTGTTGACACAAAATCCATAACACTTGAAATGACCAAGGCAAGCCCAGTAACAAAACCAGACCAGCTAGTCACAGTTTAATACCTTCTCAGATTGATGTTCAGCATGTCATTCACTTTTCATAAGATGTCCTAGATAGTTAACAGTCTAGTATGATTCTTTTTCTCCATATTTTGCAAGATATAAATAGTGACAATATGTTACTGTATACACAACCTGTTAATGTAGGTACATATAAATACTGAAGATATGTTACTATATGCAAAAGTTATTGATGCAGGTACATACAAATACTGAGGATATGTTACTATATACAAAAGCTATCAATGCAGGTACATATAAATATTGAGGATATGTTACTATATGCAAAAGCTATTGATTGAGGTACATATAAATATTGAGGATATGTTACTATATACAAAACCTGTTGATGCAGGTCCATATAAATATTGAGGATATGATACTATATGCAGAAACTATTGATGTAGGTACATATAAATATTGAGGATATGTTACTATATGCAAAAGCAATTGATGCAGGTACATATACATATTGAGGATATGTTACTATATACAAAACCTGTTAATGCAGGTATATATAAATATTGAGGATATGTTACCATATGCAAAAGCTATTGATGTAGGTACATATAAATATTGAGGATATATTACTATATGCAAAAGCTATTGATGCGGGTACATATAAATATTGTGGATATGTTACTATATGCAAAAGCTATTGATGCAGGTACATACAAATACTGAGGATATGTTACTACATTCAAAAGCTGTTTATGCAGGTACTCATACACTACACCATTTCTACACTACACTTTTCTAGATTAATAATCTCTTGGTACTAGTAGGTACAAAGGTCTACAAAAATTACTATTATAGTAAACAATGAAAAACATGCACACAGAAACACGACCGAACAACCACCATGTAAAAATAAACATATTTAATAGTAAAACTGGTAAGCGCTTTCGCTATATAAAATAACTTCTTCAGACCAAAAGTGAGAACATACATCAATCTGGTGTACCTCACTTTTTGTGAGGTATGCTCTTCAATTTATATTGGCAAAACAAACCACAGGTTGAAAGAAAGAGTCATAGACCATCTTTATTATATATGTAAGGGGAATGTGGTTAATGCCCTAGCAAAACATGTTAATGCATTTGGAGCCAACCATGCTTTTAAATTTATAGCTATATATGTGGTAGGGACTGATACAAGAATGGGAGATGTAGAAAATGAGACTGGGTTAAGGGATATTAGATGGATAATTTCATTGCAGACTCATAAGGGCCATGGACTAAATGAACATATCTCTCTACACCCGGTTTTAAAATCTAGGGGTTTGAGGAAGAAGTAATTCTGCACGCTTATATGATGTTTTTATTTTTTTTCTTTTTTTTTCTTTTATATTTTTCTCAGAAGTATGTTTTTGTTTTATGTTTCATAAAAATCAGATGCCTGTATCTTTAAATATGTGATTCTTATGATTGGTTAGTTGTATAACAGGTAGTGATGTAATTCTATTTAAATGTGGATGTTGAATGTTCTCATTTTTGGTCTGAAGAAGCTATTTTATATAGCAAAAGAGCTTACTAGTTTTATTATTAAATAAATTTATATTTTTATATGGTGGTTGTTTTACTCAGTTGTATTTCTGTGTGTGTGTGTGTGTGTGTGTGTGTGTGTGTGTGTGTGTGTGTGTGTGTGTGTGTGTGTGTGTGAGTGTGCTTTTTTATCATTTACTTTGGATTTATTTTACATCACACAGTTAATTCTTTAAAAATGACTATTAGATTATATATACTAGTCACTTAAAAATCATAATTAACTCATATTTAAAATGCATACATGAAACTCTGCAACAAATATAAGTATAAAATAACACATTTCATAAGTGAAGCATATCTAGCTCACTTTTCAGAAAGTACCTCTCTGTAGAGATTACACCATCTTTCCTAAATACCTTTAATTCAATGAGCATTTAAAATTTTTGGAATATCATGGTTAGCATTTCACCATATTTGGCAGCTTCTAAATAGTGTAAAATAATAATATATTCATAAATCTACTGAAAGCAAGAGACAGTTTACTATAATTTTTTTCTTGATAACAAAAAATGAAATGAGAGAGGGAAAATTATATTTTTAGCTATGAAAAAAATGGGAACAAAGGACTGGAGAAAAAACACCACTCATTATATTAGTCTTCCAAATGGCTGACACTTCACTACATTCTAAATTCAAAGTCAAAGTCAAAGTAAACTTTATTGTCATTTAGAACTATACACATGTAGCCTAAATGAAATTTCATGCATCAGCTCAATTATTGAGATTACAAAGGAAAGTGAAACAACACATACACGTAGAGGAATACACATAACTAACAAATATAATACTACTCCAAATACACACAAGAAAGAGCAGAGACATTTACCAACACTCATATACAAAAATAATACCCTCCCCTGAGTTAAATTAACTACCCTATTTAAAGTAATACAAAACACACTACAGATAGAACAATGCCTAAGTTATTTGTCTAATATTGCACTTGAGTGAGTTAAATAATATTGACAATGGATATAATAAATATACATATCCCAAGTAAGTGCAATATTTAAGTATATATTGCACAAATAAATAAAAATTGACTTATGTGTCCAGACCCCTGGGACTAGTGCTCAAGTTCAGAAGTCTAATCACTGTAGGGTAGAAACTGTTACTGAATCTTGTAGTCCTGGAGTGGATGCTACGATATGTCCTGCCTGATGCCAGATGGTTAAACAGTCCATGCGCAGGATGCATGCTGTTCTGTATTATTTTGGTGGCCTTTCAGATGCCCCTTGCAGAATAAAGATGTTGCATCGATGGAAGACTGGAACCTGTTATCTTCTCTGCAACCCTCACCACTCTTTGTAGCACATTCCTTTCAGTAACTGTACAGCTTCCAAACCACCCTGTGAAGTTTCAGGTGAGGATGCTCTCTAATGCACCTCTATAGAAGGTGGAGAGAATATGAGGAGAAAGCTTAGCTTTATTCAACCTTCTTAAAAGGTGAAGGCATTGGTGCACTTTCTTGACCAGTTGACTGGCGTTTACCCAACCATGAGAGATCCTCTGATATGTGTACACCTAGAAATTTCATACTCTTAACCCTCTCCACACTCTCACCATTGATCCTGAGCACTGGGTGTTTTTTTCAGGTCAAGGTTGTTCCCCTCACACCAACTGATCAGAGATGCCAGCTCCCCTCTGTATGGGTCTACTTTTCTTTATCACAATTTCACAATTTCAAAAAAGAAAAGTAAAACCCCACTTCCACGAATGTGCACTACATCAAAACTGCACATTCACGAAAGCCGATTCACCAAATCGGAAAAAGAAAACAAAAAACTACTAAGCCCCCCCACACCCCCCTACTTAAATATACTAACTCTGAGATCACACTACAGTGGGGAAAAGGATATATTTTCTTATTCCACGGTAATGTGCACTTTTGCTTAAGTGGGTTTGACCTTCTGTTTTTCGATAAACTGTGTTTTCGACAAACAGAAGGAGACCCCTTTGTATGCCCTTTTATCCTCTTTTGTGATGAGTCCCACGACTGTGGTGTCATCAGCAAACTTGATAATATGGTTGAACTTGTGTTTAGCATAGCAGTCATGGGTCAGGATGGTGAATAACAGTGGGCTGAGAACACATCCCTGTGGAATCCCGATGTTAATCGTGATGCACTTTGATGTGATCTTACCTGAACACACCCCCTGTGGTCTCTCAATAAGGAATGAAAATGTATATTTTCATATAATCATTGACCATTTGTTGCATTATACTAACTATTTCATATAATATCATCTTAAAAAAAGTGTAAGTGCTTGCATGAACAATTATTATAAACTATATCATATTTATGTAACGCAAAATTGGCAAGCAAATATTAAGTATACTAGAAACAAAAATTTATAGCAATGCATCCATATAACAGTGTAATATACCTCATACCTTAATGTTTTACATCTATAAAATACGAAAACAATCACTTACCTGACAATTTAGCCAAGTGTAAGACTTTTTCATATGGGTATTAAGTAAATCTTTCAATAATTTGAACATTAATATATATAAAACCCTAACATTATCCAATCCAATCAAGTGGAACCTTCAACCCAATTCAGCTACATTGATAAAGAAAGTGAAAGAATAAACTCATGTCTATCTCATATCAGATGTGTCTTCCCCTTGATTTTCTATTTACATTAACATTAATATCTCTCAGCTTAAGTTTTTTTTCCACTTGTAATTAAGCCTGTTTCAGTGGTAGTTCTTTTATTTTTGCAATTGCTTGACGTGGGTTAGTAAAAGTCAACATCCTTCCATTCCAAAACATCTTTGAAGTGGCAGGGAAGTACAACTTGTATTTCAATGTTTCTACACTTACACTTTGTTGTTTTCACAAATTACAAAATTATATTTCAATGCCACTTCAGAGTAAACATGCTCAATAAATACAAGTCACACTGCCACTGATAACTCTGTCTGGTTGCAACAGTTTTCACAATACGCGTTCCCTTTCATAACATGCCTGAAATTCTGTTAGTGTCAGTCTGGGCTTCCAATCTCTAACTTCCAAATCTGGTAGTGGCAAGCATTTCCTAATGAACCTTCTGCATACCCAGTTTACTGCAACTTAAATCTTTCACATCATTAATTACATCCCCTCTTCACCCACTAAAACACCACACAGTCTTAAATTTCACTTCTGTCTCGTCAGTGGAGCTAAGGGTTACTCATTATGATTTTTTTTAAATATTTATTTAATTGTCTGACCTACTTTTTTGGATCTGAAATATTTACTGGTTAACGTGATCAATGGTTGCATGCATTAAGGGTGTGTTTCACAAGGACACGTTTAGTGCTGTTTACTGGGCAAGCAGGTAAACCATCAGAACATGTTGATTGTGATATAAGGAGGTGCAAGGGATTTGGGAATTTCTGAAACTAAGACAATTGTTTCAGAGGTAAACTTTGTAGTATGTCTGTCCACTAGTATGTTCAATATGTGTACTGGGTTTGAGTGGGTGGAGTCATCTTGATAAGTTCTGAAGACTGCTAAGAGTTATTTCTTATTTTCCTAATGTAACTAAAGAAGGACTTATAATTATCTTTGGCTTCATAAACTAATTTAAGCCCATGATTTGCCTTAGTGGCTCTGATAGTAACTTTTAGCTCCTACATATATTCTTGATACAGTCTTTAAATGAGGAATGGTAAAACTGTTGCAAGCTTTAAAAACTCTTGTTATGGAGTTTATTTAAGCTGATGGATCACCAAGGTTGTTTGTTTTTAAACTTCCCATTATATTTGGTACTAGTAGGGATGGCTAGGTTGAAATACTCATATTTGTGGGAATAGAACTCCACTATATAAATATCAGCTGTATCAATGTTGGTTCTGGTGATGTTACATGTGAATTTGGATATCTCATCATAGAGTTTGAGGAGGTTTACCCATTTGAAATCTACAAATTCAGAATTATTTACTGCTGTGGGTTAGAAATGTTGATAGAGAAGGTTACCAGTTTATGGTCATACTTAACCAGGGACAGAAAATTGCAGTACATGTATGGCTATATTACTTAGGACCAAGTCAAGAATATTATGGCTTCTAGTTGGTTAGTAAATTATCTTTTCCAAATAATTTTATTTATGTCTAGGAATCTCTGGACATACCTAGCTTTGGGGGTATAGGTGATCCAGTTTTTTGATAGGTTGTTGAAATCTGCCATTAGGAAGGCATTTTGGTAATAGGTAGTTCTTCAATTATACTCATCAATATTACATGATCATCAGAGGACATGGAGGGTGTCCTGAGGCAGGCCATAAGTTGATAGATTGTCTTGTTTGGGATAAGTTGGAGTTCAATGACTTTAGTTTGTGGGTTCCTGGGAAATTGTCCAGTGGTGATGTGGTCCTTGATAGACATGGAAACATCACTGCATTTTCTATCAGGCCTGAATACATGGTAGGTACAAAACCCAGGCATGGAAGTATCATCTTTATATTGAAATCAAGTCTCGGTAACTACACAAATGTCTATGTGCTCAAGTTACTTTCCATGGCTAGGTGTAGGGTGCTGAAGGAGAACTAAACTATGCGAAAGCACAAATAATTATGCTCATCTAAGAGCAGGTTAGTGCAGCCATGTACACACAATGTGGAAACAGCACAGATGGTACAGCAACTGCTACAGCAAAAATGAGTCTGCTTAATCGATAGCAATACAATAACACTGAGGGGCACAGCATGTAGCTAATACTGGACTAGTATTAACAGTGTTCCAAAATGGTCTCCACACACTGCCAAACTAAGTTATGTCTAGCCAGCAGTAATTTGAACTCCCAGAAGAGTACCAAATTACCTTTTTTCACTACATAATCACTAGCAATGTTTCAAGATGGCCTCCAAACACTGCCAAATTAACTTATACCCAATTGGCAACATGCACTGAAATCAGAAAAAAAGTTGTCTCAAATGATAAATGTCAATTTAGGTGATTAAAACACAATTCCCTGGTGTTTGAAGGGACTGAAAAAAGGAGTCACATCCATTAAAATTGGGTCAAATCTGTTTTCCGCATGAGCTCAGATGCACAGCTTCCAGCACTCTAGAAAAAGGAGAGCAAGACCAAAACGTTGAGCAATATATAGGGGGTTAGAGTGTTTCTGTGTGTGTTACTGAAATTTGGAACAGGGTCAAGGATAGGTGAGGGATAGGTGTTGCATGTTTGTGTGAGCATGTATGTATTTTAAGGTTAGGTTAAGTTTTAAGAGGATATATTTTGTGCTGTTAGTGTGTGTTTGTGTGTCCAAGTGTGTCTTGTGTAAAAACAGTGCTAATGGAAGGTTTTTTTAAGGCAAGGTGTAGAGTTAGGGTTGGAGGAAGGGGTAGCATTAGGGTTAGGGTTAGCAGCCATTACCAAGGTGGGCAGAAGGGTCAAGCTGTCCCTTCTCCCAACCCTACCCCTACATATTACTTTAATAAAAAACCTTCCCATAACATTGCCACTATTCAGACAAATTTTAGGCTAGTGTTATGGTGGGGTTTAATGTTCAGATTGGGAGAGAAAATATTTTTTCTTTGCCGATCTTTTAGTCTGATATTTAATTTGTTCAAAATTTATGTATGTTAGAACATACTTGTCCATATTTTCAGTTTGACATAAAAGATGTTTGATTATACATAATAGAACTATATATATAAATATATCATATATATATATATATATATATATATATATTTATATATATATATATATATATATATATATATATATATATATATATATATATATATATATATATCTTGATTATAATAGATTGAATGAGCACAACGTTGATGCCCAGAATGTTTACGTAACAGCCTCAAACATAGAGCATTGACACATACTGTGCATGTAAAGTACAAGGAACGTCCACAAAAGCTGAACAGATGCACTAATTAAAAACAAAGGTGAGTACTTTTGTGGTTGTCCCATTTCTTCAGACCATAAAATAGCCTACCATTTGAAGATTAAAACAACCAGTCATGTGCAAAATAACAAATCTACTATACAGAGCAAATCAGAATCAACGAAATAAACCTTGCTGCTTATGCACAGGTTTCAAAGATACGTGATCATTCAGACATGATGTGTTATTTGTTTTTAATAAATCAGTATCAGTATATCAATTCAGCTTTTGTGGATGTTCCTTGTACTTTACATTTCTGTTTTTTGGATATCGCCCCTAATCCACTGTTCCTACCTGGTTTACATACTGTGCATACTCTGAGGATTTCTCCTGAGCAGGTTAAACCAAATGTTTTGCAGGCAGGAAAGCTCAACTGCACCTCATGCTAATTCGATATACAAACTCCAAGATTGTATAATACTCTAGGAAAGGGAATATTCCTCATACTCAGGGATTATGCATCTGATGCATATATCAACCATCTGCTTCTGTCGACCAAATGGTGTTGACTAAAGATTGTGCACATTCAGCTTTGGGTAATGCACTGAATACAACTTGCTACTAGACCAGTGGTAATTTGAACTTCCAGAATAAGATCAAATAATCAAATTACCTCTCTTAGAAGGTAATCATTGGCAGTCTGTCAAGATGTCCCCGACTCTGCCAACCAAGTTATGCCCAAGTAGCAATATACACTGACATCAGAAAAAAAATATTGTCTCAAATGTTAAATTGCAATTTAAGTAATTAAACCACATGTCCCTGGTATTTGAGGAGTCTGAAGAAAGGAGTCAAATCCAGATACCTTAGCACATTTTTGGGTTCTCTTCTCACAAGACCCGAAACATGACTGCTAACCCATTCTGCTAGTCTACTCCAAACTAACTTAAAAAAAATCAAGATTTCACCATACAATCTGTTTCTTCAATTGTCAGTGAATAAATGGCACCTTCAGTCCTCAGTATGTAAAAACAAGCTTAGATTAAGCTACTTTCTCTGCATAACTTGCCAGTTTTTAAGTTTTAAACAAACAGAGTGACCTGTGGAGGCAACTGATTTTACCATAAACCATGTGCTTGTAGCCCTAATAACTATAGTATTTTAACAGGCAGGTCCATTGTTGTAGAAACACTGGCTATATATTTCACTTAGTTAATTCTTTTGTTAATTGGGTAAATGAACTGGTCTTAAAGACCATTCTCAACAAAGGCACAGGTGAACAAGCAATACACACAACAGCAGAAAAGAACAATTTTGGTGCAAACAGCATGTGTTGAACAGCAAGGTACAGATTAAACAATAAAATGCAAACAAAAAGAACAAAACTATTTTCAAAAAAATATTTCCAAAGTACAAATTGTCATTATTATAAAACAAGAAACCAAGGCTGTAGCAGGCAAGTAATGGATGGGTTTTTACCGTTAAAGATCATGTGTACCTATTTTTGACATACCTGCAATTTGCTTTTTTTTCTTTTTCTTCAAGATGACTGGATGGCATACTGCTTTGTGAACTTGTTACTCAGATTTTTAAATGGTATTTTACAATAATCACTTGCTGGTAAATGTTGGTTCTCCATAGATGTATGAGTGCAGTACTTCCTGTCTTCTCATCGTCACACTTAGCACTTTTTGATGAAACAAAGTCGGGTCAGTCCTGCACTTCCTGTTCTAGTAGGCTGCATCTTTTATTTCTTCTATGGTTGTTTGCATATATTTTTTTTTAATTAAAAGGTTACTAGAGCAACTGTTTTTGCATCAACATGCATTTTCAAAACAATAAGTCTAAAACTTTAAGGTCTAACATTATTGACCGACTGTAATATCAATGGTTTACCTCAAAATTCACAAATTTAGACAGAAGGGACAGGGCAATAATATGAGGCAGAATAAAGGATGCTCTGCACAAATCATGGACAGTTGAGATGTATGATTCGTTGCTGTTAGGCCGAATCAGGGAAACTGAGATGTGTGCACTTTGTACTGCATGTACTACACTTCATAGGTTCATAGGAGTGTACTAGGCCAACAGCCCTGGAGCCTTTACAAGCCTAGCCCATAGAAGTGCTCTGGCATTGTGCCAGCTGACGTTAGTTCCCAGTGCCTCTATCAAGTAGAGCCACTGGAGTGATCCCCGGGGTGAACTTTCTATTTCCCATCCACTCATCAAGACTTCTCTTGAAGAGGGCCAGTGAGGTGCTCTACTTGACATGTATGGGAAGTCTATTCCAGAGCATGGGCAGTCTCTGGGTTATGAACCTGTCCCTCCAGCATGTGGTAATGAGGTTGAGGTCACTGGAGCGTGTGGTGCAGGGGGATTGGGATTTCTTTAGATGTAGCATTTCTAACAGAAATGGGTCAGACATGGCTTTGTAAGTCAAGCAGAGATTGCCTCTTGGTAGACGAAATGAGACAGAGAGTAGCTGAAGTTTTTTGAGTCTGTCCATGTAGGGCATGTGTTTAAGGCCTAGGATCCTCTTCATGAGATACTTCTGCGGCCTCTCCAGCTGTTGCAGGTGTCTAGTGAGGTACATGCCAAATGGGGCATTATACACAATGAGTGATCTAATGAGGGAAGAGTAGAGAGAGATGATGACCTCTTTCTTCCTGGATGCAAAACCTTTGGTAATGAGATGTGCCACATAGAAGGAATTTCTGACCACAGTGGCAATGTGGTGGTCGAAGGAGAGGTTGCTGTCAACCAGTATCCCCAGATCTCTTATGACACCTTCAGTGTTCAGTGGGCTCCCATCAATGTGATAGTTAGTGGGAACTGAGTTTTCCCAAAGGGGATGATGATGAATTTTTAGGCATTAAGCTTAAGGCCATAGTTTCAACACCAGTCATTGGTCTCAGTGAGGCCTTTCTGTAGGATTTCTACATCACTTGGGGAGTTAATAATGGCTCCCAGCTTGCAGCCATCTGCGAACATGGTCAGCCAGAGTCTCTCCGTGTTGGCCTGGACTTCTGAGAAGTAGATGCCAAACAGGAGAGGACCCAGGACTGATCCCTTTGGGACTCCACTCGTGACTGGTCGGCAGTCTTACTTGGAGTCCGCTACTTTCACACTGTGGGTTCTATTTGTGAGCCAATTTGCAACCCACCTAGTGATATAGGTTCATAGGTTCATATGTAGGTACTAGGCTATTGGCCCTAGGGCCTATATAAGCCTAGCCAAAAAAGATACCCTGGCTTTCGCCACCCAAGAAAAATATTTTCCTGTGTCCCTGTCAAGCAGAGCCACAGAAGTGATCCCTGGGGTGAATTTCCTATTTCCCATCCAATCATCAAGATTTTTTTAAGAGTACTAATGAAGAGCTCTGTTTGACATAGATAGGTAGTCTGTTCCAGAGTATGGGAAGTCTCTGGGACAGGAATCAATCCCTCCAGCATTTTCTGTTTATTGTGGTGACAAGGTTTAGGTCCCTACAGCGTGTAGCTTGGAGGGATTGGGATTTCTTTAAGTGGAGCATGTCCAACAGCTCTGGGTTTGACATAGCTTTTCATGTTAGGCAGAGATCACCTATGAGTAGGCGATATGCGACAGAGTAAAGCTGGAGTTTTTTGAGACGGTCTGCATAGGGCATCTGTTTGAGGCCAGTAATCCTCTTTGTGGGGTATTTCTGTGGCCTTTCCAGTTGTTGTATATGTCTTGTGAGGTACATACCAAAAGGGGTGTTGTACTCTATAATGGGTCTAATGAGTAGAAGGGAACAATGACCTATTTTTTTCTGGATGAGAAACCTTTTGTGATGAGGTGTGCCACATAGAAGGATTTCCTGACCACTGTGGCAATGTGATTATCAAAGGAGAGACTACTGTCCACCTGTGTCCCAAGGTCTCTTATCACACTTTCGGTGTTAAGTAGACTACCACCTATCTGGTAGTTCATGGGTACAGAGTTTTTACCAAAGGGGATGATGCCTAGTTTGGTGAGTTTATCAATAATTCCTGAGTGGGGAATGGTATCAAAGGCCTTGGTGAGATCGAGGTAGACTGTATGAACTGCCTTGCCCTCATCTACAGCTCTGGTGAGTGACTCAAAGAAGTCAACCAGTTTGAGCAGGCATGATCTACATTTCATAAAACCAAATTGCATGGGATCTAGAGTTTGGAGATTCCCTATATCCTTGTTAATTAGGTCCATGATGATGCACTCCATAGCCTTATATATCAGACTTGTCAGGCTAATGGGGCAATAATTCAAAGGGTCTGTAGTTGCCCTTCCTTTATGGAGAGGAATGACTGTAGCAGTACGCCACTGGGTAGGGACAAAGCCTGAGGTGAGGCTGTGATTGAACAGGGCACACAGATGTGGCACCAGTTCATTTTGTAGTTCATGTAGATCATATCCAGGGATATTGTCAGGTCCCATGGAAGCTGTATTCTTGGCCTTGGACAATGCATCTTTAACCTGTGCTGCAGTAATTCTGGGGGCCTGGCATTCCTCTGGTATTGTGATTGGTCCTTTGGGGAGGTAAAGTTGGCACTGAATCTGTCGGCCAGTATGTTGGCAATATCTGTTGGCTCAGTATAGAAGGTACCATTGTGCAGTAACTCAGAGCAAACCTGGATATTTCCATGGAGAGTCTTGATATAACTATAGAAGGCTTTGTGGTTGTTTTTAGTGTCTGCCACAATTCTGCCTTCATAACTGGCTTTAGAGATTTTGATGAGGGATCTCAACTTTTTGTTGAGGCTAATAAGGGAGTTTTTCCAGTCTTGGGACTTCACCTTTTTCTGCAACAGTTTCTTCCTTCTGTTGTAGAGTTTATTAATGGCAGGGGACCACCAGATTGTCTTCCTTTTTTGGAGGAGAGTGTCTTGGTTCTGTTGGGTATGGCTAGTTCCATGCATTTATGTACGTGTTTGTACAGTGCATTGGTTTATGATTCGGCAGTCATACATCTATTTTCCATTGACATGGGTGTTGTGACATTATCCACCTCTGTTTTTAGGAGCACAAAATCAGCTTTGGAGAAGTTTTTCAAGGTAGTTACCTTTGTGGGGGGTGTGGGTGAGATGTGGATTTCCATGGTGATTAGTTTGTTGTAGGATCTAACCAGGGAGGAATCGACTATTGGTGTAGAGCAATGGTTGCCCATGTTAGTAATAACTAGGTCAAGGATGTTGCTTCCTCTAGTGGGGGTAAGAATAAGCTGGTTCAGGGCATTGGAAGTGATGAATTCCAGGAAGCCTTGGGCCAGTGTATTGGTGCATGAGTAGTTTTCCCAGTTGATGGAGGGGTTGCTGAAGTCACCTAGAATGAGAGTGTTGGGTTAGACCCTAATAGTTTCCAGGGTGCTTAGGAATGTGGAGTGAGAGTCTTGGGACATTGTTGGAGACCTATAGCAGGCTATGACCTGAATCACCATCTTACCTAATGTTAGTTGTACCTGAAGTATCTCAGATGCGTTATGCTGGGCTACTAGTCTGGAGGTGTGCATATCCTTCATGAATATGAAGACACCACCACCTTTGGAGCTTTGGTCTGTGTTCTGGGGCTGAAAGGTGTGGAATGGGTTGTAGCCTGGTAGTGCAGGGGTGCTTTCTGCTGGTTTATACCAGGTCTCTGTTACAGCACAAATGTCGATGTTCTCCATTTTGAGGAGTGCTTCGAGCAAGTGCATCTTGAGATTTAGACTTCTAGTGTTGAGCAGCATAGCCCTCAGTTTGCATTTATTTATAGCTGTTATGGTGGTAATTTGGTCTTTGGAACACCACCTAAAAAAGGCACTATAGGGGTGGCAAGAGCCTTAGCTAGTATCCAGAAACACAGAGGTGACAGATGCAGGTCATCTCTGACAAAGCATCGAGGTCTGTCAATCATGTCATCCCAAGCAGACAGATACTGGATCCCCTTAGAATGACACCAGAAACTTAGCCAATTGTTGAAGTCAATCATTTTCTGCTTGTACTGTGGTATCATTCTGGGCAACGGTAGGATGATGCTAAGGGCTAGGGTCATACCTGCTTGGGCCACATAATCCAAAAACTCCTCCATGTCTCTTTTCATGTAATCCAGGGAGGTGCATCTCAGGTCATTCACACCCACATGGACAGTGACAGAGTCATACTTGTACTTGTTGTGGAGCGACCTGAGTGTGTGTGTTATGTGTCAGATTCTGGCACCTGATAGACAGCTGACTGTTACCTTCTCATTATTCAGCCTAGTGAGTGGGACATCAGTGTGCTTCACTATTGAGTCACCTATGATTAGTGTATTGGGTAAGCTGTTTTGCCTTAGGGGCTTACGGTGAGGGGCACACTGTGTAGGTGAGTTATGTGTCTTGTGGTTTGTGCTGTGATGTGGTAGTCAAGTGCATTTCTACCTTGGAGGTCTCTGCTGTTTGGGTAGATTTCTATTGAGAGCCTCCGTGAAAGTGGGTGCGTGGTTTGTATTTTTATGTGAGAGCTTTGATGGTGGGTGTTCTGGAGAGCTATGTGTTGCATGTGTTGTGGTGCAGGTGTTGACCCTCTCCTCTTGACCAGCTATTCCTGTCTTGGCTTGAAAGTACATGGCTTCAAATTTGGATAAATAAGTGCATCTTTCACAAGTCTGAGTGTTGGGAGGTAAGAGGAGACGGTTGTCTGTATACATGAGGCAGTTGCTACACTGCCTCAGAATGCCTAAGTTCATCAAGTTAATAGGAGAAACCACAGGGAACTGACCTTTAGACATGCCAGGAGGGATGGGCATTATTACTAAGTACTGGAGCTGTTTCCTTATATATTCCTTTTACAGGAAAAATGTCACTCAAGGTGTCTGAGTCTGTACAGAGCACTTCCAAACACTTGAGGGGAAACTAATATGTAGACCCTGAACATTTAAGGATGAAGTATTTAGGCAGATATTCTGAAGTTAGAAAGAAATCAAGCAGAAACAGTGTAACATAAGCAGCTTTAATATTTATTCACACATAAACACAATTACCAGTTGTTGTTGGTTACCACTAACAGGTTTTGCATCAACAGCATTTAAGTTACCTGAAATTGAAAAAGAAAAAAGAAAACAGGGTGAAAAAAACTGTCTCTGTATGACGTCCTCCCTCTTGCTGACTAGTAGATACTTCCAACTCCAATGTGATGTTAGCAAAGAAGTAGAACATCCTATGGAGGAATCAGTGAGGATGGAGCATGTTATGGCTATGGGAGGCACTTTTGGGAAGCTATTTTCATTAGAAAAAAAAACAAGAGTGGGGATTTGAATGAGGGAAAGCACAGCCCAGGAAAACAGACAGGCTAATTTCATTTTTTCAGTGTGCACATGATGTTTAAGTAGCTTACACTTTGCTTGTATTGAAAAATGAGCAAACTGCTTTACTCTGAATGAAGTAAAGTCAATCTGTCTTTTAACACATGGAGATGAAAGCATTCCAGAGTGAGGTTTAGAAACAAAGTTTTTCTCTGTGATTTTAATAGTAATACAGGGTCAGTGAAGGAGTATGATGCCCTCATCAGGGCCGATAAGGAATAATGAATTTGTACAATATTGAATGTGTGCTTAAGTGTGGTGCTACAGTCATAAACTTCTGTATGAAGATAGTGAATAGCAGGGAGACCCAGGTTAAGGCAGTGAAAAATCTACTTATGGTGACACAATATAGTTCCAATCAGATGGAAAGACAGCAGTATTCAGCCTAGAAAGTTATGCAGATGACCTCGTAACGAAGAGACTATATATATACTGAAGTAACGGAAGTAGCATATTTTGGACAATAGCTATCCACATCTCCAAGTTAAGTAACCTTGATGCTTAATAGACATTTGCAATTATCCTATGAATGTATTGCAAAAAATCAGTATGAAAGTTACAGACTAGTGTGAGGTACACCCAGAGTCTAAGGTATGTAAAGTTATGGAGAAAGGAAACGTACATAAAATCCTTATGAAAGGCTTTATGGGCAGTGGTAACAGAGTTTCCTGATTTAAGTACAACAAAATTATCAGCATACAGAGTTAGCTTAGAGTGCGGAAGGAGGGAGTTTAGATCAGTAATATAAAGAAAAACAGAAGGTCTCAAAACTGACTCTTAGTTTAGTCCAGACTGCATGGTTACTAACAAAGACCAAGTATTTATAAGTATCTGTGCAATTACATTTTCTAAGCAGATTTATATCATTTTAGCAGCTGTTCAACAGAGCCAGTCTTCTCAAGCTGAAGTAACAAACTATGGTCAACCATGTTGAGGCTGCATCTAAAGACATTTACTGGAATTTCTGCTGGCAATCATCTGTCCATGTTAGAGAAGATTCATGGTCAAAGCTGTATTATTGTTGCAGGCCTCATGAGAGGCATGATAAAAATTTGAGAGGAGGCCGTATTTGCAAACATATTTCTATACCCAAAAATGAACAGTTTTTCAAATATTTTAATTATACCAAATATATATGAAATGGGCCTAAGACAAGCAATTTTTTTCAGGTTGTAGCTTTAAACAGGGGAGAATAATAACATACGTCCAGATTTGTGTCTCCATCCCTGTGGAATAGGAAGAGTTCAGAACGAACCACAGTGGTAACATTTAAACAGATTAGGCAATGGTGAGGAAGGAGGCTTTCAGATTTCTCAGAAAGAAGTTTTATCTTGAAGGTTATGTAGTAATCTGCAGTTACTTTGGACCTTATATGCTGAAAAAGACAATTTGGATAAATGAATGAGTTAACATTAGTGCTGAAAGGGAGATTAAGGTGGCAGGAATAGGATTAAGTTGTGTAACTACTGTAAAGGTGGTCAGTTAATATGAGTAAGCAAGGCTGAATATATTCATTTTGGCATATACTAGTTTTACAGTTACTTTATGCTTATTCATGTATTTGCCACACTGTCTCAAAATGAGCACTTGAAAACTGAGGACCTAGCAATGTCTTCTGGGCAGATTAAAATGGAGAAAATGGAATGAGCTGAATACGTACAATGTATGCATATACACATACATATCTATCTATACATATATGCACAAATATAAATAGGCACACACACACACACACACACATACATTATATATATATATATATATATATATATATATATATATATATATATATATATATATCCAAAAATGGATATAAATCCAGAAAACAGCACTTTAATACCCAAAATGAATATATCCAATCTTTAACAGGGGAATATCACAAGTGAGCAAGTTCCTTAAACCACAACCAGACCTTGGCTTTGTTAATGGAATCTATTTTTTTCACTTCTGAAAAAAAAAACTTTTAAATAACAAGAAAATCAATCATATGATCACTCTCTACCAATAATGAATCACATACCATAAACAACTAAATCAGTCACAAGACCAAGCAATAAGCAGTACATAGTTTGTTACTGAATAATAAATATGAAGAACTTTGACTTATGACTTCACTTTAAAAAAATAATTAATGAGTGAAAAAGAATGTTTATACTTACAGTAAGAAATGGAGTAATCAAGCATTATGGGTCAAATCAAAAAGTTTAATTTAGACCTGAATGGACCAAGGCCCCCAATTAATAATCCACGTCTTTTCTTTACAATTTAGAGTTTCGGGCCTATGAGTAATTTAATGAATTGTGTCCCTTAACACAATCCAACACTATAGATGGTAAGATAGCAGTGGGGTGCTGAAAGGTATTCTTATATAGTGCACTATGTACCCTTTAATAGTGAATATCACTTAAATGAAGGGCAGTTCTTTCCTTTCTAGAGCATCTAGATTGCCGCATATAAAAAGAACCACAGTTGTACATTATCAAGTGTATTTCCCAACTGGTAGAACAGGTGATAAGGTAGTTAATTTCAAATGTGCAGAGATATTAATGGAAGTGAAAGTTTTTTTTTTTTTACAGATAAACTGACAATATATGCTACTTCCAAAAAAATGAACATCCTCAGAGTGTAGCATTACTAAGACTTCACTTTTTCAGCATATCTGGTATGTTATGCTAGAAAGAAACTAGGAAATATTCTTACAACAGTGATATGAAAATAGACAGGAAGAATGTATTATGTCATGAAGGAACCTGACAGATTTGAGTAAATGCCAGTGCTGTCCTTAGTATACTGTTACATTTTATAAGTATTGGTCCCATATGTAGTCCTGAATCTAATAGGATGCTTTAAAGCTCCTGGACTATGTCTAACAATTATTAAATGTTTCATTCCTTGATTGGCCAGAAGATATATTTCCAGTTTATACTATGCTTTTAGTCTTATGGCACCAATCCAGAAATTTGAGTTCTAACTCATTTGCATCCTTCTTGAAATCATTAGTATAATTGCAAATCCTCCTTAGACTTAAAGACTGAAAAGGAGACATGCTGTTTTTTTGTTTTTTTGATGGGGAATATTTTGGTCATACATCCTAGATGACAGTTCTTTGAAAATTAGTTTCTGCTTAAACATGTATAAACTAAAATAAATCAACTTGTTAATGGTTATCACCAAGTAATTAGCAATAAATAAATAAATTGTGTGATGCAGAAAAAAATGGTACCTTATTTATTAGAATTAAGAAGACACAAATCTCTTTAGTGTATTCGCTGTACCTTTCCAAATGAGTCAGCAATCATTTCTGCACCTTCCCCACATTGAAATGTTTTCTAAAAATGTGTTTAATACAGAATCACAAACAAAGTCTTTCTCAAAATAAGCCATAAATAAATCTACTGACATAAAGGTGGACAAACGTCACCTCTATTGCTAGACCCCAGTACAAGTAAATAGCAACAATCATCAAAGTAGTTTTGCAAATTCTAGAGACGGAATGCCATGTCACTGAGGGGGGAAGTAGATTGATGGGGTATAGTCAACATCAGATCTCTGTCTCCCTCATTTAAAGTCTCCTGAGCAATACCTTCTACTTTATACCAGAAGGAGATGGTAGGGGATAAACCCTATTGTGAATTATCCTCTATAAATAGAAAGTAGTTGTCTCTGTGAGGCCCAGATTAGCCTTTAATGCATCCCTGCCTTTGCTAGTGATGATAACCTTATGACTTCTTAGTATGGTCTAATCTTTGTAAAGAGTAATGGAACTAAAATTGCTAATTAAAGTTAAGGTTCGTCTGTATGCTCTAACATCTTATTAGCTGGCATGTTCTACTCTTATTTCAAGAGCAGGGAACAAGTAGCAAGAGAAAAATTATATACACTGGCCCCTCCAGTGACTTGTAATTTCTGATAAATTGGCACATCATTTTCAAGATCTTTTTGTCCACCAGGTCAGTCTAAACCCTATGGCATAGAATAGCAGTTTCCTCTATCCTCACATCCTTAGCATATGATGAAGATCGTGTCAACTGTTAACCCAACTGAGAAAGCTTATGACATTCTAATGTTGTCAAATAAGTTTTCTGCAGACATATATTGGATGGCTGTACCACCATCAGATGTTGAAACCTGTGGGCCATTTTGCATAGATTTATAACTCACTGACATTCCATAATAGCAATTTTAGATCTTGCATCTCACCTAAATTTTCATATGTTCACAATATCCAGTCCTAAGTTCGTAGGTTCGTAGATATTAACTAGGCTAACAACCACAAGGGCCTTTTTTTAAGCCTAGCCATGCATCCCATATCTCTGATAAGTTTTGATACCCTTTATAAGTGTAAGCAGGGGTTTAGGAGATGAAACATTTACATGCAGGGGCCTGGGAGATGAACCATTCACAGGTTGCCCGTGTCCATAAGAGACACAGGTGCCAAACCAGGAATAAATTTCCTGTTCCCCATCCAATTGACCAAGTTGCACTTGAATTGGGTTATAGGGAGGAACTCTGCTTCACCTGGATGGAAAGTCTGCTGCACAGACTCGGTAATCTCTGGGATACATACCGGTCTCTCCGGCAGGAACTAATTATATTGCAGGCAATGTTTAAAGTCTTTAGAACAGGTGACTCTGGTGCTGTTTGTTTTGGGGATATGCAGGAGGTCCAGAGTGGGGGCTGATAATTTCCTGTATGCCAGGCATAGATCTCCCCTCAAAAGTCTGTAAGAGGCAGAATACAGGGATAGGGCCCTGAGGTGGTCTGCATAGGACATTTTACTTACACCCTGTATTCTTTTAGTGAGGAACCTCTGTGGACGTTTTAATTGTTGGATATGCCTGGTTAGGTACATACCGAAGGGGACACTGTACCCAATGATAGGTCTGATGAATGTTGAATATAGTGGAACAATGACTTTCTTGGACTTAAATGCCATACCTTTGTTTACAAGTTGCACAACATAGAATGATTTCCTTACTACTGTAGGTGCATGATGGAAAAAGGATAGATTATCTGTGTGTCCCCAAGTCCAAGTACGTAACATAATACATGTGTGAAAATTCAACATAACAGCATATGTATAAACAAGATCATTGCTGCAGTACACGTTTTCTCATTTGTGACTTCCAGTACTGTGAACATATTGCACCTGATAACTATAATAAACCTCCTTAGTAGTCTGACAGTCTAATTCAGTCATGCAACTAGATCGTAACTTGTGCATATAGTTAAAGTTTAGCATTTCTATTACCTCATCAAAATTTTACTGCATCGAAGCAATAAATGTTGAACACAATTGATCGATGTAGTAAAACATCGAACAAGGACAAAAATACAACAAAAAAAAAAACTAAAGGGCGTAGGCAGGGGGGCAAGTCCCCCTGCACTCCCTATGTGGGGACTGTGCCCCCCCACCCCCCGCTACTTAAATATACCAACTTGAGACCGCACTACATTGAGGTAAACAGAAATCTCCCCCTATGGAGATTTCCATTTACCTGGCCGATATTTTTCGCTTTTGATATTGTCGTGCCGACAATATCAGATTCGATATTGTCAGCTTGCGACAATATAATATTGACCCAAAGTTTATTATTCGCATACAAGGAGTCACAAACCAATACCATGTCACATCAGTAGGATCAGTGCTGCAAAATTCACAAATCTATACTGTCCTTTACTTTTAAAGCACTTACCTTGAAAAGTAAAATTGTGTCATCAACTTACCATAACTGCAGATAAGAGTACGGTCATTGCTACAATTGCAACTTTAAGAAATTCTGCCACAGGCACCGTATGTACTTCTGTCTGGATAAACTATCTGATGGAGAAAATGTTCCTGCTCATCTGGGCTGCCACAATACTTTAGAGGTTCCCACATACTTGATATGAAGGTAAAAACATCCAGCCACCCTTAGCCATTTCATGCCCCATCTCCAATTAGGATTTGGAATGCAGTATGCAACCTGCCAAACCCAGAGTTCTGGTGATGCTCTGTGGAGAACATACATTCCAAATATTACCTGAACAAAATGGAGGTGTGACAAAGTATGAACAACGGTAAAAGGAAAACAGGGTAAGAAAAGAATGGTAGGTGGTAGCCAGGACTGCAGTAGTGAAATAATGACAAAAGTTGGTTACACAACTTTTACATGCATGGTGTGCTTCAATATTGCAATCATAAGCTTAGGAAAGGACAACTGGCAGTCCCTGCTGATGACATGTGCACCGTTTGTGTGTAGTGAGGGGTGATTTAACTGGGGAAGTTGAGCTCAGTAATTTTTTTCAAGATGGCAGAGGCAAAACCTGTCCAAGTCTTAGGCATTAGAGTCAATATAGCACAAATGAAAATCAGGCAGCAGCCTCGGAAATAGCTATTAATCTCTTCAAAAAGACAGTGGTGGTAATCTTGACCACTGAGCGGAATCTAACCTTACGGAATAAAAAAAAAAGTTCTAGTATGTACTCACCACAACGCTCCATCCGAGTTGCTGCTTTTCACCTGTTCTCAACCAGACCGGAGTTATGATCCTTGACTTTATTCCCAATAGGAAAATTCCCAGTAATGATAAATAGTCTAATGGCTGCCATTGATCATAACACTCCAACCACTAAATAATTAACCAAAGTTAAATCATATGCATATTTAACAACCATGTAATGCTCTTGTCCTCCATATGAATGAAATAGCCTAGCTGTCATACTGTCCTTTAACTACAGTGTTGGTCAAATTAATAGAAATATCAACAAATAATGGAAAATTCTTAGTTTCTTTAGTGATTTTCTGTCTGGCTTTTTCAGAAATTCACAAAATCATTTCAGTTTGCTAATTATTTAAGACAAATCTATTTAGCACAAAATTACTACGTTACTCACCTACTTTAAGAGAAATGGTGCCATAATGATGTGGCTCTATAGTCTTAAAATGGGTAAAATGGCTGACTTAATACCACAAAGCATGCAAAAGTTGAAATTCTGCTCAAAGAAGTGTTCCTGGATCAGAAAACGCCAAGAAGATCGGAGTTAGTCACCCATATGCCAGCTGAATTCAGAAGAAACCGAATACCTGTGAAGGGTTGTTGCACAGATGTTCTGGAAGACATGGTTGCAGAAGGTCCACAACTCCTCGGGATGATTTGTATCTGATCAAAGAATGCCATAAGAATTGCAAGACATCCAGTAGACAGTTGCAGGGGATGCTGGAACAACAGGATGCTACAGTGAGTTCCAGAACTGTTTGACTGAGACTTCTAGATGCTGGGCTTAGAGCTTGCAGACCTTTGAAGAAACAAAAATTGTCCAACCAAATGAAGGCAAAAAGACTTGCTAGGTGAAAGAGTTTCAAAACTGGTCAGAAGAAGGTTGGGAATGGGTTGTTTTCATTGATGAGAGCATAATACAGTGTTCAGATCAGGAAGTCCAATATGTCCGACAACAATCTGGAGAGCAGATGAGGGACGGTTGTATCATTCAGCGTATCAAGAACACCACTCAAGTGATGGTATGGAACGTTATGAGCATCTTCAGAACAGGTCGGCTCTACATTGTTTAGGGAAACATGAAGCAGGAACAGTACTACAGCAACATCTGCTCCCTGAGCTGTGTTACTGAGCAAAGAAGAAGGGATTTACCAGGACAGGAGACCAAATTCATGCACAATGACGCCCCATGTTACAAAGGTCAATAAGTGACAAGTTTCCTTGAGGTCCATCGTATTGAAGTGTTACCATGGCTGGGTAATACCCCAGATATAAATCCAAATGAGAACTTGTGGTCTATTCTGAAGTTAGAGATGAAGAAAAAAACATAACAAAGAAGCAGCAGCTGATTGAAGAACTCATTTCAGCTTGTGCGTGCAATGCTTCTATGACTGAACATTGCCATGAACTTGTTTGTTGTATGCCTCAACTAGTTAAATCCTTGATAATGGCCAAAGGGACATTCACAAAATATTAGAACATTGTATTAGAACATTTTCTCATAAAGCATGAATTATATTGCTTGTCATTTAATATACTCATATTGAGATATATGGCAAAATGATGAAAACATTGATTTCTATTACTTTGGCCAACACTGTACAAAATGGGGCTTAATAGTGAAGAACAGGAAAAGAAAAGGAGATAAGAACTTCACCAGAAATTCAAGCTCACCCATACATTATCCTTAAGTGATGCAGACTATCCAAACAATGAACAGCTGTCCCATCATCCTTAACAGAGTTTATATCTGTAAGTCAGAAAAGTAACAAATCTCTGCTTAAAGGCAATGGTGATGATAAGATTAACAACACAGCTTTACTCTTTCCTCGAAGAGGGAGGAACAAGAATGACAACTGTTGAATTTGTCAGGAGGACACTGGTAACTAATATTGTTGTCCTTTGTAATTCTGAAAATAAAAGTCTGTCAATAAACAAAGAAAAATGCTTTTGTCTGTCAGTGAGAAGTAACAGTACTTCATAATATAGTTCCAGGCAGAACAAAATGTTATCATACTAACGTGTAAGTAAATATAATAGTTCATAAAGTAACAAAAAATAACTGGCTATAATTCATTATCCATTAAATATCTGCAAATTATTAAATATCTTCAAATTATGTGGACATTCTTCATTATGAAATGTATTATAGGAAAGGCAGACAGCTGTTCACAAGTCACTAGAACAAGAGTTGCTTGAATTTAAATGTGAATGTTACCATTAGTGAAAAATAAAAATGTTCATATTTGATAGTTGTTGTGAATGCTATTTCCTTCCCACTGATTAAACCATAATCCAATAATGTGTCACACTTATGTGTCCATCTGACACATTAAGTTCCATTAATTGTATTCTTCTATTTTGTATAGCCCATTGCCTCTCCCACTGACACAAAGGACTAAATTCTCCTTGGTACCTCACTCTTTTTGGTACACCAAAGTAGCCTCAACCTCCTTCTTGGTTCTCATTGCTTTAGTGCAGGAGGTAATGTTGTTCTCTTCTCCACTGTGTCACTTACAAAATCATTGTCAAAAAAGGCTGAATGTCCCTGCCACATTAAAAGATAGTGATAAAATGTCACTTGTAGAATCCTGCATTTTGATCAGACAATAGCTCTTGGTTTTACGTTAGCCAACACTAGTGGTTACTGCCACAAGTGAAGGGATCATTCAGACTAAGTCATAAATATTATCTAAATGTAACAAATTTAGCAACAGCTCCACCAAAAACATAGTCATATTCTGTCTTTTGTCTTTTCACAAACTGACAATTGTCACAGCTGTTACAAGCTTTAATTTCATGCTTTTCAAACATATGAGGGTATGTTCAGTTTAAGTACAAACTCCAGCTCACTTCCAGTTTTTCCATTCAGCCCTGTGTTTTTATTAATGCATCTTCCAGCAGTATAATCTGACCAACAGGCTTTTAGGTCCATGGGCTGTGTTTCTGTTGACCTATGTAGGGGAGCTAACACTTCACCTTCAACATTGTACCAGGTATATTCTATATATCATTTGGTGTCGCCCATTTCTTTACATATGGGCTGTCCATGGGCTTCATGTTCATCAAGTTGACCAATATTCCATACTCACTAGCAGTCTCATAGCTCTGACAATGTGGCAACTTGATTAATACTTTATTTATTTATTATTTCAGTGTGATAACTGGGTTAGAGCACTGATCACGGCTGCTCAACTTTAGACTCAGTAAAACCATTCAATTACAAAAACAATGAGAGAAAGAGTCGACTAGTAAAGTACAGTGATAGTAAAATATAACATAAGCATAGCAGTGATTGTAAACAGAATAGCAGATATATAGAGCTATTTACAAATATATACAATTGTTAAGGATTTCAATAGTCTCATGATTAGGTTTAGCAGGCGAGTCACATATGTAGTAAGAGGTAGAGTGAGACTTAGAAGTGGTTGGGTTATGTTGTCAGAAGGGTGACATTTCCATTTAGACACTATCTTAAGGTGAACTTTAAACTGGGAATGGAATTATGTGTAAGGAGCTGATTCTTTATGACGGGGAAGAGATAACAAAATGGGTCCAAGAACAGTGAATCTGTTGTCTGTGTAATAAAGCTTGGTATTGGGGGCTTGTAGGAAGACAGCGGAGCTATTGTGGTTCCTAAACTTGTATTTGGAGGGAAGTTTGGCTGCCAGATGAGAAATGGTTTGGTTGTTACGAAGTTTGAATAATGGAGAGCCTAGTAAAAGCTGACATCTTTGTTGGACTGGGAGCCACTTTGTTTTTTCTAAGGTTATGCAATGGCATTCTAAGCTTTGGGGGAAGGGAATGCACCTACAGATCATATGTTAGAATAGTATTTTCCTAAACTAGAACATTATGAAGAATGAGTGACTCAGAAACCACTTGAGTGACTGAACATGTCTTACACCATTCTACCAGAATGCTTTGTCTTCATTTACCTCCATATCTTAATTATCTTCCTGTGTATAAATTTATGTTTGTTTGCTTATTTATTTATGGTAAATAGATTGGATCCACATGACACTTTTTTCAGGTACAACTTAGTTACTAAAATAAAGTGCACAGAAAAATAAGAATACAGATGAACAGTCAATGAAACAGATGAAACAAGCCAGTAAACAGATCATGATAGTGATTAAGCAAGGTCTAGACTAGCTAACAGCATGAAAAGTAGGCTGTACATTTGAACATATTGTTTATTTCAAGGTAATTAGGAAATGCTTTAAGATGTTGATACACAATTTTTTTAGCTACAGCTTTAGTCCTTTGTTTTTATTTGGAACTGTTGTGCAACTTGCTGCTCCTAAAACACAGTGACTGTCTGGTAGACTTTTCCATGTCCCCTGTACGTCCTGAACTACGCCATGCCTCACAAGATATCAAACACATTAACCAGAGATTTATTAATTACCTACGCCCACTGTACTGTCTTTCCACAATGTAACTACACATTTCCAACTTAGCTGCCTAGAAATTACCACCACTCGTATAATCTGTTGTTGAATGTTAACAGTATTAGTTAGATCTCTTCTGCATTTACAAACTAAAGGTGTTTTGTAGTGTGTTACTCCTGCTTTATTACCTTGCTGTTTAATTCTCTTAGCTGTGCCCTGCTATGTTTTATTCTACATATACACTGCTTGTTGCGTTGTTTAATTTCCAGATCTCTCCAGAGAAAGCAAGACCACTATGTAAAGAGCGGGAGAACAAAGTTACTAAAATGCAAATAAATAATCAATAAGCATTCAGTTTCATTAACTAGTGATTACTAGCAATGCAAGAATTGCAGAGGGGAAAAAAGAGTTTAGTATACACCAACCACAGTGTTGTGAAGATTAATTCATCTAGAGAAATAAAAAACACAGTTTGCACTTCAATGGCTATGCCAACTATCCTGCACACAAATCTGTAAAAAGCAAAAGAAAGCATGGATGTTTCATTGCATTCCTGAGAAGGTCTGAGTGTGTGTGTGTGTGTGTGTGTGTGTGTGTGTGTGTGTGTGTGTGTGTGTGTGTGTGTGTGTGTGTGTGTGTGTGTGTGTGTGTGTGTGTGTGTGTGCAGTGCAAAAATGAAACAGCAGACTCCAGATTCTTGCATACTTTCAATATAACAATTAAAACTCAAGTTGCCCTCAGGTGCCATCTGCTATGCTGTAATTCATCTTCGCTTCTTTCATGTAAAAAAATATCAACTTCCTCAAGTTAATTTCAGCCCAGGGAATTCTCAAGTGACTCCATTATGACTGAAGCTATATTCCTGCTCTCTAGGTAAACATCATAAATCGTCATTAAATATTTTTGGAAACCTTACCCAATGATAACTGACCATCAGAAACTACTCCATCAGACTGCAAGGCAAATAACACTCAGCTGTTGAAGGCATATCTTAGATTCATGGGAACGTTACCCTCTTTGTAAGTTATGATATCACATTTTCTGAAATAGTTTGAGCCCAGCTGCCTTTGTTTTTTGGCAGATACATATGAAACAATTTTGCCGTTATTGATTTTATGCAGCTGCAACATACTGGACCTATTATACACATTTTACTCTGTCAGCAGTACACATCATATCAGTGGTCAGACCATATCATTGTACCTGCTGTATGAGTAGCAAATACAGCCAGGAATGCCTATTATCACAAGAAGCATTTATGAGTTTGCATGTTACAGTTTCTACAGCTCCTACTTTATCTCATAGCTCAGAATTTGTTGGATGATCATTTAAATGAAATGCACCATATACAGTATGACTCCTTTCAGCACCAAACCAGGTTCCAAGGGTCAGTATGAGGGCAATATATATATGCATTCAGCAGTTACTGAGCAAAAATGATATAAAAGTACAGCTAGGGCTTTAGAGAAAGGCTGGCAGGGCTCCATGATAGGAATACTGATAGGCAGATGCACAGGAATACTTAAGTCAACTATAGAAATCCATACTGATCATTCTATAGAGTCATTTATCATTTGCAAGCATAATTACTGGTAAGTGATTACATATGAATTCCCATCAATTTTAAAAGCAAAGATGTGCTGTAATGACCTGTGAACTAATGTATGCCAGTATGTAGAAATCTGAAGGTCAATGGAAGATTAGGAATATTTTATTAACCTAATGTAGGAATATTTTATTAATCTACCCTGTCAGGTTTAGTTAATAGTTCTAATATCACAGACCACATATGATTGCATCCCTACAGACACATACACACTTTCATTATCATTAAAATTTTAATTTGTGCCTCTCATACTTAAGAGAAATCAATTCACATTTCTGTCATTTCATTTATTCACTACTCCTTCTGTGGAAAAGCATATCATAACATCTCTTCTGAAAGTACCCATGTCTAGTCAGTCTCAATATCACATCCCATTCTTTCTTTCAGGGATATTAGTCTAAATACTGTTATTTAGTTTTATATTGCTGTTATAATGCTTAACTTTAACCAAGAATGCGGTGATTGTAAGTGATTTGCCTAGAATCAAATTCTACACTGAAAACACCTGAAGAAAAAAAAATCCATGTCTGTATAAGGTAATTCAATGTAATATGTGACTTAAAAAACAAGAAAAATGGGTTTATAGGTTCATAGGCAGGTACTAGACCATCGGCGCTGGGGCCTATATAAGCCTAGTCAAAAAGGTACCCTGGCTTTCGCCACCCAAGACAATTATTTTCCTGTGCTCCTGTCGAGCAGAGCCCCAGAGGTGATCCCCGGGGTGAATTTCCTATTTCCCATTCAAGCATCAAGAATTTTCTTGAAGAGTGCTAATGAGGAGCTTTGTTTGATAGGTAGTTTGTTTCAGAGTATGGGAAGTCTCTGGGACAGGAATCTATCCCTCCAGCATGTTCTGTTTATTGTAGTGACAAGGTTTGGTCCCTAGAGCATGTAGCTCGGAGGGATTGGGATTTCTTTAAGTGGAACATGTCCAACAGCTCTGGGTTTGACATAGCTTTGTATGTTAGGCAGAGATCACTTCTGAGTAGGCGATATGCAACAGAGTAAAGCTGAAGTTTTTTGAAACGGTCTGCATAGGGCATCTGTTTGAGGCCAGTAATCCTCTTTGTGAGGTATTTCTGCAGCCTTTCCAGTTGTTGTAGATGTCTTGTTAGGTACATACCAAAAGGGGTGTTGTACTCTGTAATGGGTCTAATGAGTGATGAGTAGAGGGAAACAATGACCTCTTTTTTCCTGGATGAGAAACGTTTTGTGATGAGGTGTGTCACGTAGAAGGATTTCCTGACTACTGTGGCGATGTGATTATTAAAGGAGAGACTGCTGTCCACTTGTGTCCCAAGGTCTCTTATCACACTTTCAGTGTTAAGTAGACTACCACCTATGTGGTAGCTCATGGGTACAGAGTTTTTACCAAAGGGGATGACAATGCACTTTTTGGCATTGAGTTTGAGGCCATGGCTTTGACACCAGGCATCTGTCTCCATGAGGCCCTTTTGTAGGATGTCCACATCGTTAGGAGTTCAGATTATGGCTCCTAGTTTGCAGTCATCTGTGAACTTCATTAGCCAAAGACCTTCTGTGTTAGCCTGTACTTCATAAAAGTAGATACCAAACAGGAGAGGACCAAGGACTGCACCCTGTGGTACTCCACTTTCACTGGTCTGAAGTCGGATTTGGAGTCTGCTACTTTCACAGTGTGCATTCTGTCAGTGAGCCAGTTGGCAACCCATCTTGTGACATGGGGATTTATACCTAGTTTAGTGAGTTTATCAATAATTCCAGAGTGGGGGATGGTGTCAAAAGCCTTGGCAAGATCTAGATAGGCTGTGTGAACCATCGTACCCTCATCTATGGCTTTGATGACTGCTTCAAAGAAGTATATCAGGTTTAGTAGACATGATCTGCCTTTTACAAACCCAAACTGGGTGGGGTCCAGAGTTTAGAGATTACCAATGTCTTTATGTATAAGATCCATGATGATATGTTTCATGATCTTGCAGACCTGCCTCGTTGGGTTAATGGGGTGGTAGTTCCCGGGGTCTGTGGTGTCTCGCCCTTTGTGGAATGGGATAACCGTTGCTGCGCACCATTCAGTGGGCAAAAAGCCTGATGAGGCTATAATTGAACATGGTGCATAGGTGGGGTGCCAGTTCATTCTGCAGTTTATGTAGAACGCAGCCTGGGATGTTGTCTGGTCCCATGGATGCTGTGTTCTTGGCTTTGGAGAGTGTGGTTTTTACCTGTGCTGCCGTGATTACAGGAAACTTGCACTCATCCAGTATAGAGATGGGCCCTTTAGGGGGTAAGAGGGGGGTAATGTTAACACTGAACCTATATGCCAGGATGTTGGCAATATCAGTTGGTTCTGTATATTTAGTGCCATTGTGTTGTAACTCAGAGCAGATCTGAGTGTTGCCATTGAGATTTTTGACATAGCTATAGAATGCTTTGTGGTTGTCTTTAGAATCAGTGGTGATTTTGTTTTCGTAACTAGCTTTGGAGGATTTTATGAGGGATTTTATGATAGGACATCTTAATATCCAAAGTATTAATAACAAAATAGCCCACCTCCATGCCCTGCTAGATATTTACTCCTTTGACATCTTCTGCCTCACAAAAACGTGGTTAAAACCTCATACTAAAGACAACAAAATCATTCCCCTAGGATATAATATATTGAGACAAGACCGTATTAAATGTAAAGGTGGGGGAGTAGCAATCTTATATAAAGATGGACTTCACATTACCTCTTTATCTTATAACCCAACGCAGGAAAACAATGCTGAAATCCTTATCTCCAAATTTCAAATCAACCCCATCAAATCACTATATATCATCTGTATCTATCTCCCTCCAGGTAACAATACCAATAGTATTGAGGATATCCCTAGCTGGATATCCTCTACTTACCCACAAGAAACAATAATACTAGGTGACTTCAACACCGACTGGAAAACTGTCAATGCTGAAAATCCTACTTCCCATATTAATCTTCATGGCTTTAGTCAAACAATTACCTCTACAACCAGAATCAACAAACCAAATAAAAAAGAAACCACCTTAGATTGGATTCTTACTAATAATCATAAACAAGCTTATAAGACTGGAACTCTGCCTGATGATGTAAGTGATCACTCGTTGACCTACATTTTAAGGCAAAGAAATTATATTACTAACTCCCCCACTTATAGGGTATCACGGTTCAACAAACACTTTAACCAAGTACTATTTCAAAATGAACTTAGTACCTGTGACTGGAATGCTTTAAAACCCCTTCCACTTGATGAGGCTGCTAAATACTTCAACTCCAAATTCTTAAGTATCCTTGATAGGCATGCTCCTAAACGTTCCATCAGAATGAAAACCAAACCAGCCCCCTGGCTTTCTAAGGAAGCCAGATAAAAAGTGTTACTTAGAAACAAATCATAGGCTAAATGAAGAGCTACCAAAACTCTCTCTGACCAACAAAACTTTAGGCAACTTAGAAATACTACAAAAAGGCTATACTTACTGACAAAAAGAACTACTACTGTAATTTACATTAAATCCACCAAAACAACCTACAGAAATTCTGGTCAGGAATCAGTCGTCTCTTACTCCCAGGCCACTCTCGTACACCAACCCCACTAGGGTCTGATCATAATACCTCCTTCCAAATTGCTAATGCTTTCAATACTTTCTTCACTGAGATGAGACCATACAGTCACTTGCCAGTCAACTAACCCCAGATAACTCAAAACCTCATACCACCAGTCCTGGCTCTCTTCCAACATTTAAATTGCAACCCATCCCTACAGCTCTCATCCTCAAATTCATCCAAAAACATAAGCCTTGCACTCCTTCTGCTGACCAGCTACCATCTGAATACCTGCAAAAATCAGCCAAAGTTATTGCATACCCAATATCCATCCTTATTAATAGAACCATTACAGAGGGGTCCATCCCAGAAATCTGGAAAATCTCTCATATTATACCCCTACATAAAGATGGTAACTCCAAAGATTATTCTAACTATTGGCCTATAGCCCTTTTATCTCCCCTAGCAAAAATTATGGAGAAATGTATTCACCATCAGCTTTTAGACCACTTAACTCAACATGACATTCTCGCTAATTGCCAACATGGCTTTAGGCCATTTCATAGCATCACTAACACCCTCTTATCCTTTACAGATTCCATCAATAGAAATCGCAACAGTAATATCCTCTCATCTGCACTCTTTATCAATCTCTCAAAAGCTTTTGACATGGTTAACCACACCCTTCTGATTAACATTCTAGTGTCCCTTTCCCTTGATACTCTGGCTATCCAATGGTTCAAGTCCTACCTTAGCAATAGGCAACAGGCAGTTCTCTGGGATCAGAACCTATCATCCCTCCTGCCAGTCATCCTTGGAGTCCCTCAGGGCTCTATTCTAGGACCTCTCCTTTTTTCACTATTCATTAATGACCTGCATGTAATAATTCCTCAAGCCACCTGTATACAATATGCAGATGATTCAGCTATCATATGCTCAGCTAACTCCCCCTCAGAACTACATTCTTCAACTCAGAAGGTATTCAACATAACTGAGACTTGGTTCTTAAAGCATTGCCTCCTTCTAAATGCCAAAAAACAAAGCTCCTACTCTTTGTACCTACCAGTAAGTCCTCCCCAATAGACTTCTCAATTAGTTCCAACAACGGTACCCTCATATCCCCAGACTCCACCACTAAACTGCTAGGAATTACTATTGATAATAACCTTAACTTTGACAGCCATATAACAACACTATAAAATCGGTAAACAAAAAACTTGGCTCCTTATACAGAATGAAACCCTTCCTAACAGCATCAGCAAGAACCAAAATTGCTCACTCTCACTTAATTTCAACTCTTCTTTATGCCTCACCCATTTACACTAACCTAAAAAAAAATAACCTTACCAAACTAACTAATTCCTACAATAGTATTGCCCGATTTGCTACTGGCAATCCCTTTAGAACCCACCACTGTCTGAATCTACTGCAACTAGGCTGGCTAGAACTACAAAATCTTCTGTTATTTACACAACTCACCATTGCCTACAAGCTATTTTACCAACCTAACACCACTCCTATGCTCTCTAACCTCATCATCCCCTACAAAAACTTTAACTCACTACGCTCCTCTAACAAACTTCTAGCCACCTTAACAAAGTCCAACAACAAAGCAGGTGATTCCTTGTTCTCTAATACTGTAGGTAAATACTGGAACCTTTTACCTATAGAACTTACCTTACTTCCCTCTCTGCCTCTTTTTAAAAAAAACCTCAAAAACCACTTAAAAATCCATTGGTTATGCCTCTGCAGCAATCCTGATTAATCCTTTGATTCTTTACTTCTCACCTCTCTCTCTCACTTTTCTTCCTAAACTCTGCTGCATATCCCTGTAAGGACTGAGCTGTAAATAGTATTCCTAAAACTACCTATTGTACTGTTATTTTACCTATGTATTATATTGTGTATCAATTTGTCGTATATTGTCTGACACTGTTTAGCATTCATATCTTTTATCCTTTATACTGTGTATATATTGTTTGTATATTCTGTTGTGCTTATATTGGAGCCTCGGGCTTCTACTGAAAATGGAAATATATCCAGCTAGACTAGCCCGGTTAACAAATGTAAAATAAATAAATAAAATAAAATAAAATCTCAGCTTCTTACTGAGGCTGACCAGGGAGTTCCTCCAATTATAGGATTTTACTCCTTTTTGCAACAGTTTTTTCTTCTGTTGTAGAGTTTGTTTATGGCATGGGACCACCAGATTGGCTTCCTTATTTTTGGAGGATAGCATATTGGTTCTGTTAGGGATAGCACGATCCATGCACTTGTGTAAGTGCTTATAAAGTGCATTTGTGTAGGATTTAGCAGTTGTAACTCTATTGTCCATCTGCATGGGTGTTGTGAAGTTTGCCACTTCTGTCTTAAGAAGCGTGAAGTTGGCTTTGGAGCAATTTTTTACTGTGGTTTCCCTAATGGGGGGTGGGGGTGGGATGTGGATGTCTAGGGTGATTAGCTTGTGGTTGGATCTGACCAACGAGGAATTGGTAATGACCAGGTCTAGGATATTGCTACCCCTGGTGAGGGTGTAGATAAGTGGATCCAAAACATTAGAATTTATGAATTCCAGAAAACGTTGAGCAAAAGAGTTGGTACATGAGTAGTTTTCCCAGTTAATGGTGGGGGTAGTTGAAATTGCCCATTATTAGGGTGTTGGGTTGTACCCTAATATTTTCCAGTGCATCAAGAAATGAGGAGTGGAAATCCTGGGGCATGGTGGGGGATCTGTAGCAAGTTTCAATTTGGATTGCGGTCTTGCCCAGAGTTAGTTGCATTTGGATAATCTTGGATGCATTATGCTGAGCAACTAGCCTGGAGGTGTGGATATCCTTAATGAATATGGACATGCCTCCACCTTTAGGGTTTTGGTCCAGGTTAGGTGGCCAAAAGGTGTTGTATGAATTATAGCCTGGTAATGCAGGGGTGCTCTCTGGAGCCTTGAACCAGGTCTCTGTCACTGCACAGATGTCAATGTTCTCCATTTTAAGGAGAGCCTCGAGTGAATGCATTTTGAGGTTTAGACTTCTAGCATTGAGTAGCATTACCCTCAGATTTTGCTTGCTTGTACCTATTATGGTGGTGAATTTGTCATTTGAACCTTGCCTAAAAAAGGCACTATAGGGGTGGCAAGAGCCTTAGCCAGTATCCGGAATCCAAAGGGCAACAGGTGCAGGCAATCTCTGGCAAAGCATCGTGGTCTGTCGATCATGTCTTCCTAGGCAGACAGATACTGGATCCCCTTAGAATGACACCAGAAGCTTAGCCAATTGCTGAAGTCAATCATTTTGTCCTTGTACTGTGGTATCATTCTGGGTGATGGCAGGATGCTACTCAGGGCTAGGGTCATACCTGCCTGGGCTACAAGATCGGGGAGCTCCTCCGTGTCTCTTTTCATGTAGTCCAGGGAGGTACGTCTCAGGTCATTCATGCCAACATGGATAATGACAGAGTCATATTTGTACTTGTTGTAGAGTGACCTGACTGCGTGTGTTATGTGGCAGATCCTGGCACCTGACAGGCAGCTGACAGTAACTTTATCCTTGTTTAGCCTGGTGAGTGGAACATCAATGTGCCTGACTATAGAGTTACCTATGACTAGAGTGTTGCATACATTGTTATGCCTTATGGGCTGTAGTTGAGTGATACATTGAGTTTGTGGGCTATATGTCATGTGGGTTGTGTTGGGGGAGGTGGAGGTTGCTTGCGTTTCTGGTTTGGAGGGCTCTGTTGCTTGGAGCAGATTTTTATTGAGAGCCTCCTCGAATGTAGGTGTGTGTTTCGTGTTTCTATGTGTGTTTTGTTGGTGTAGATTTTGAGGGACTATGTTATGAGTGTGGTATGAGTGTTTACCTTCTCCTGTTGACTGTCTAGTCCAGTCTTGGGTGAAGATAGCTTTTCTTCCAGTTTGGCTATATAAGTGCATCTCTCACAGGTCATAGTGTTGGGTGGTAGGAGGAGAGGGTTGTCTGTGTACATGAGGCAATTGCTGCATTGTCCCAAGATACCCAGATTCATCAGGTAGACAGGAGAAAACACCAGGAGCTGACCCTTAGACATGCCTGGATAGGTGCTTATTTATTAAGTACTAAAAACTGTTTTCCTCTAGACAAGTGAGGAAAGTTGAGTGCTGTAGTAATTTGTAGCTTATTTAGTGCTTACAGTGAGTTCTGAACAAGTGCTACACTGAAAGAAACAGATTTTAGTGCTAAAACTTGTTCTAAGGGAAAATTTGAAGAGCAGACTTTATGGCACCGGGAATAGTTTAACCATAGCTAAGCGGCAATGCATAAAGTGTATATATATTTTTTTATAACAGTAGCAAATGAGCAAACTGATTTAAACAAACTAACCAATAAAAAGCTAATAACTGAGCCCCATTCCAGCAGTCTTCGATCAGAGAAGTTCTAACTGCACACTCCTGCCACTAGGGTGCAGGGGAACCTTCTCCAAAAAAAGATGGTCTGGATTAGTGCTCAAGTTATACAAACAAAACTAGATTCATCAGGTCTGAATTTAATCTATGCTACAGCAAACAAGGCTACCAATTTCAGAAAGAACCAGTTCAAATAAGTAGGCACAATAAGCCTTTAACCAGAAACTCCCAGCTCAGAAGGGCAGAATCTACCCTCTCCTCCCACAAGAGTGCAGACCACACCTTATTAATGTGAAATAACTGGCCCAAAGCCCAAGTGCTTAAACCAGAACTAATGCACTTTTAGAATAACAGACACTAAGCCTTCAATTAGCAAGCTACCTGTCCTGCCATAACAATACGTACCACAAACCTTCTTAATGTAAAATAACTGGTCTGAAGCCCAAGTGCTTCAACCAAAGGCTTCGAATAACAGTTACAATTTAATCAGGCTACTAACAAGCAGCAATAAATGCAGCAGAATAATTGCAATTAGTAGTTTTAAGAACAAGCAGCAAAAGCAAAATAAAGTAGGAAGAAACAGAAATACAGTAAAAGCAGATAAATAAAGCACATTTTATATAACAATAGAAAATGAGGAAACCAATTTAAACAAATTACCCAATTAACCAGTAAAAAAGCTCAAAACTGAGCCCTGTTCCATCAGTCTTCAATCAGACAAGTTCTAAATGCACACTCCTGCCACTACAGTGCAGGGGAACCTTCTTCAAAAGACATGGCCTGGATTAGTGCTCAAGTTATACAAACAAAACTAGATTCAGGATGCCTGAATCTAGTCTATGCTACAACAACCAAGGTGCACCAATTTCAGAAAGAAACAGTTCAAATAAGCAGGCACAATAAGCCTTTAACCAGAAATTCCCAGCTCAGAAGGGCAGACTCTAGCCTCTCCTCCCACAAGAGTGCAGACAACCAACCTTCTTAATGAAAAATAACTGGCCTGAAGCCCAAGTGCTTTAACCAGAACTAATACATTTTAGAATAGCAGACACTGAGCTTTCAATCAGCAATTCCCAACGTAGTAGGATGTAAGTTACCTGTCCTGCCAGAACAGTGCAGACCACAAACCTTCTTAATGTAAAATAACTGGTCTGGAGCCCAAGTGCAGAATAAATACAATAGAATACTTTTAAGAAGAGGCAAAAGCAAAATAAAGTGAATTTTTTTAGTAAAGTGCAAGGAGAGAGGAAGAAGGAACAGCAGAAAAATTCAAGGTTAAGAACATAAGTGGGTTGGCCTTCTCAGATGTTCTTTCTGTATTAAGTAGAGTGAACACTAGACTGGGAGGGGTGTCCCACATCAAATTTACTGTAGGGGCGGGCAACTGCAAAGCCACCAACTATAACACCACCACAAGAATAGGGTGAGGGGAGAAGAAACAGTTTCAGGACAGATGAGAAACAGAAAACAAAGCAGTTTCAGGACAGATGAGAAACAGAAAACAATGCCAGTAAATATACAAAATAATTCAGTCAGGGAAAATTAAGACAATACAGAACTCTGAAAGGTTAAAATGCCAAGAAATATACTTATCAATCAGCGATATATTTCCAGATTGTTTGAGAATCACACTGCAGCCAGAACACCAGGAGTTTCTAACAGTGTATGCAGGAATTTACAAACAGAAACTATTTTTAAATCAGCAAGCCTTGAAGCAATCAGATAACACAAAAGCTGTTAGACCAGTTTTATAAACTTCACCACAGGAATAGGGGGAAAGCAGTTTCAGGACAGATGAGAAACAGAAAACGATGCAGTTTCAGCACAGATGAGAAACAGAAAACAATGCCAGCAAATATATAAAATAATTCAGTCAGGCAAAATTAAGACAATGCAGAACTCTCTGAAAGGTTAAAATGCCAAGAAATATACTTATCAATCAGTGATATAGTTTCAGATGTTTTGAGAATCACACTGCAGCCAGAACACCAGGAGGATATATGCTGTGACCAGCTAATAAAAGTTAAAAATTAAACTTAATTTAGACTTCTTTTTTGCCCAGTATACATCTTTATTAAATTATCATGTATGGCATAGGCAATCTTGCATTTATATAAATGAAAAACAAACATTGACACCACTTTAGTTGCAAACATTTTACATCACAGACACCACTGAAACAACTGTAGTTGCAAACATTATACATCACTTATAATCTATCCAGTCATTGTCACTTAAGCATCATATGGCAAATTGAAATCCTGCCTCTTAAACCTTGTTCCTTCTCTGCATATATTGTTCTCACAATTCTCATTTTTTCTATGTAGTTTGCTCCTTTCCTTTACTAAAGATCCCAATTCCAGTTGTTTTATATCTGTTAGTATATTCAATACTTCTAATAAAGTTGGTTTAGACTTTGATTTCCATTTTCTACTAATTGCTTTTTTGGCAGCACCATAATTAGACTCAGCAAGGCTTTGCTACTTCTAGACAATTCTGATTCTGTATCATAGATCAAAAAATCATCTCCACAGTCATTTCAATCTGCTCTCCCAGCGTCTCCAACAGAGCAGTCCACAGGGAATCCTTAAAGTCTGAGGAACATTCTTTATAGTCTACTTGTAGTATAAAAATACCTATTTAAACACTTCCAGGCAAAGATCTTTAAGACTTTGTTGCATATTTGGGATATACACATATATTCCCCCCATGGTCTCTTTGTGAATTGATTATCCAGTTTCTCTTCCCAATCCTTTCTAATCTCCTCAGATTGATTCTTATAGTTATCATGCAATATTTTACATGTCCTACTAATTATTCCTTTTTTAACAACAACTTCTGTTCTAGACTCTATTAAAAACTCTACCAGTGCTGGTCTTTCATTTAAGAGCCCTCTATTTCTTTCTCTTTACCTATACTCTAATATCATTTCTTGATAGGGAAGGCAATCTCTAATATGCAGTCCAAATAAATTATTGGCTTCTTCCCATTCTGTTATCTTTCCTTTCCTAGTTATTTGCTCCCAATACCTTGGCTCCTTTGCCAGTTTTAATCTAATAAAATCCAGCACCCTCATGCCTATTATGTGTATACCTAACCATAGCCATCCCTATCAGCAGAATCTCTTTTCTCCATTCTTGTGCTGGTTTAGTTCTTAGAATACTCTCTGCTATTTTATGAATAGAATACTGTGTATGATTTTTGCTGTTCTTCGGGGTCTGCATGCAGAATCCAAATGTTTCCTTATTTCTTGAGCTTTCCCCTGTATCATCATCATTCCTTTCCACTTTGAATTATAGTTTTCTGCTTGTGCTATGTATAAGGGCCTTAACTGTGTTGCTCTAAAATACCCCCTCAAATTAATTGGGTAATCCTAGTCCACCTTGTTCTCTTTGGAAGAATCAACTTATCCCACTTGACCCTTACTGACTTCTTTTCCCAGATAAAATCCTTCAACTATTTTTAATTGCTATACATAGCTTCTCCTCTGGTTTATAAAAATATGCCTGTGTATAAGAGTAAAGGGACTAAAAACATTTTAATTGCTTGCATCTTCATATCTATATCCATATAACAAAGCTTCTAGTGTCTCAGTTTTTGTATTATCTTCTATTTAGTCTCTTCCTACATGTCCTTAGCTGCCACAACATAGTAATTTCTAATCCATACTCATCTAAATATGGATATTATTGGACCAATTCATGTTCAGGTACATACTTTTGTATTAGCTTCATTAATTATGTATCCTGAGGAGATTTGAAACTGTCTTAAAATATTCCACAACACTGTAATGTCACTTTCTGGTTTTGTCATGTATAAAATTATATCAACAGCAAATAGAGCCAGCTATTCCTAACTACCATACCAATTATATCCTTGAATTTCTGAGTCCCTTATTTTCTTTGCCAGCGGTTCTACATATAATGTAAACAACAAATGAGAAAGTGGACAACTCAGCCTGGTTCCTCTATTTAAACATAAGTTATCAGAGAGGACCCTACCCACTTTAATTTTCACCTTTGATCCCTTATATATACTCCTAATCATCCTTATAATTGTATTAGGGAAAGAAAATATTTCCATTGCCCTGCTCATGAAGTCACAGTACTCTGTCAAATGCTTTCTCTGTATCAAGACCCATCATTAACAGTGGTATTTTCTTACATACTGCTTCCTTCTGGATCATCAGTGTTCTGTTAATACTGTCAAATGTTTGCCTCCCCTCCACAAAACCACACTGATCCATATTTATCAATTTTTGTATCACTTTTGCCATTATTTTAGCCACTATAGACATAATCAGTTTATAAAGAATGTTTAGTATTGAAATGGGCCTGTATGAAACTGGATCTGATAGGTCTTAAGTATTACAGCTACCACCTCTTTCTTACAGGATTCTGTTACTTCTCCTCTTCTTAAAATGCTGTTAAGCAAAACCTTCCAGATCTTTATCAGTTTTTTCCCTCCTAGCTTTCAAACTTCCACAGGAATGCCATCTATTCCATGGAACTTTCCTGTAGCTTGTTTATGCATAGCCATTATTATTTCATCTCTTCCTATCCTGGTAGTAATTGAGCCTCATCTACCTCTAACTTTGGCATATTTATATCTTCCATAAACATTTCCATTTGTACCTTTCTTGGTTTCCATGTTTATCTGCTTTATACAAATTTTCTAAATATTTCTAATACTTCTACAGGATCTCTTGTTATCTTACTTGTTATATGCTCCCTAAGCTTAGTGGCTGCCCTTTCCAGTTTCTGTTGCCTCAGTCATTGTGCTAAACGTTTTTGTGCTCTAGAATTATTATCAAAAACAGTTGCTTAACAACAATATTTCTAAGCTCATGCATATTATTAAGGTAATCCCTTATTTTCTGTTTAGCATTCTGCAGTTGCTCCTTTATGAGATTCCCCTATTTTGCAATACTTTAACATTTGTCAGTCCCTCTAAATAATTCATGTTACTTCTTATCCATATCTCCCTTTTCTTTATTTTTACCCTAGTTTTAAACTCCACTTTAATTTTATCCCACTCCCTAACTCTATTTTCAGAAGAAATGTTATCTTCTCTAGTAGCTCCTTTATTAATTTCAAAACCCATTTTTTAAATTCATCTCATTTCAACAGATAGGTGGGAAAGCACAAGTGTCTCATTTTTATTATATTATCTTGCATTTTTATTTTGGTGATTATTGGTGCACGATCTGAAATAGTTATTGGGTGTGTTTCAAGACTTTCAATTAAATGCACATCTTCCTGTGAGATATAAATTCTATGTAGACTAGTCCAGTTTTTGAATCTTGGACAATAATATGTAAATTCACTCTGACCTCCTAGTACTGAATGCACATCTTCCATGCCAAACATTTTCATACATTTCCTCAAAAATCTATCCTCCTTTCTTATATTTTTCCCTTCTAGGCCCCCCAGACACATCACCACTGTTGCAAACCAAATTCCAGTCTCCACCTTTAAGTAATATTCCTTGCTGAAAATTGATTATTTCCCCCAGAATTTTCTTAAGCTCCATTATAGCAGTTTTAGGTGGAATGTAAATGCATGCCAATGTAATCCTCCTCCCTTGCCAGTAGCCCCTTAGTACTACATATCTTCAATTAACTTTTTTAATCTTCTATCACTATTGGAGCTCCTCTTGCAATTAATCTAAGTACTCTTTTTTTACTTTGCCCCAGATATTCTGCTGAATAACCATCCTAAAAACCTTTCTTTATTAAATTCACATGTTGAGTTCTTTCCAGGTGTGTCTCCTGTGGCACAACTATTTGCACTCTACATTTTTTAATATAGCTCACTACTCTTTCTTTTTTATATTTATCTGTAAGACTATTCAGACTGAAAGACATTACAGAAAGCATAATTTTCTTACACTGTTATTATTGCCACCTTTTATGTATAACTGCTTTTTTATTACATGTCTAGTTACAGCTTTTATGTTACATGCATACACTGTTTGGCAGTTTGATCTTTTTTACAGTTGTTACTTGTCATATCCATTTGAGCCTATGCTGCATCTTGCATAACTGTTCCTTTTTTGAAAGCTCTCAGACGGAACAAACAAACCTCCCAACTCCCTGCCCAAAAAACAACTATCAACTTAATGATAACACACAAAACTATGTACATATTCAAATACTGAAGTTTTTGCTTCCTAATAAGAACAAAAGTTTTAATTTGATAGCCAGACAGACAGGCTAGAGTTAACCACAAAGAAAGTTTAGCCATGCCAAGATGCATGGTACAGCCTGTACTATTAGTAAGTTCTATTTGATTTTGTCTATCTTTATAGCTGTCCCAACTGAGAAAACACTTGAATGCTTTCAGTAAACACTTTCTGCAAGCCATTTCTCTTTATCAAATTGTCTTCTAGTAACATGCAAACCAGACAAAAAACTGCTAAGGATACCTTGTTTACCAGAAAAAACATATAATCTTCAATATTCTTTTTCATTTACATGCTTTGCAATAAACTTGCTACTGGATAATGCCTAGGGTCTTAACCCAGTCATTTCCCTATGCAAGCATGGGAAAAAGCACACTAATTTTTATTTTGTTGCTCTCTTAACTAGACGCTTCCTTTCCCCCTCCTCTTATTTTAACATTGCAGTGCCTACATTTCGTAAAACAAAACTGAACAAAGAAAAGGAAAGAAGAGTGAAAAAAATAAAAAAGCAAAAGCACCTGTTTATATTAGTGTCCACATTGCATTTAAAAAAAACTGAGAAAACTTTACTTCTAGTCTAATTGGTTTTGTCTTATCTTTAAAACTCTCCCAGCTGGGAAAACCAGCTGATTGCTTTCAGAGAACATTATGTCCTAGCCAATTTCTCTTTTCTTTTTCCCTCAGCCAATTCTCTTCCACCAGACTGTCTCCAGTTTCTCTTTATCAGTTGTCTCCATGGGGACATGAAAACCAGACAGCCAGTTTCTCTTTATCAGATTGTTTTCATGGAAACATGAAGACCAGCTGCAGAATAAGTATACATGCATTTGCTAGAAAAAAGCCTCATAATATTCAATATTTTTTTTCATTTACATGCTTTGCAATAAACTTGCTACTGGATAATGCCTAGGGTCTTAACCCAGTCATTTCCCTATGCAAGCATGGGAAAAAGCACACCAATTTTTCTTTTGTCATACTCTCTTAACTAGACTCTTCCTTTCTCCCCCCTTCCCCTTATTTTAACATTGCAGTGCCTACATTTCTTAAAACAAAACTGAACAAAGAAAAAGAATGAAGAAGAGTGGAAAAAAATAAAAAAACACCTGTTTATATTAGTGTCCACGTTGCATTTAAAAAAAACTGAGAAAACCGTACTTCTAGTTTAATTGGTTTTGTCTTATCTTTAAAGCTATCCCAGCTGGGAAAACCCCCTGATTGCTTTCAGAGAACATTATGTTCTAGCCAATTTCTCTTTTCTTTTTCCCTCAGCCAATTCCCTTCCACCAGACTGTCTTCAGTTTCTCTTTATCAGTTGTCTCCATGGGGACATGAGAACCAGATATCCAGTTTCTCTTTAACAGATTGTTTTCATGGAAACATGAAGACTAGCTGCAGAACAAGTATACATGCATTTTCTAGAAAAAAAGCCTCATAATATTCAATATTCTTTTTCATTTAGTTGCTCTTGCTTAAAACTAATCAAGTTAAGGTCCTTAATCCAGTCATTTCCCCATGCAAGAATGAGAAAAAGCACATTAATTTTAACTTTGTCATGCCTTTTTAACCAGGCCCATTTTTTACATTGCATTGCCTATATTTCTCAAAACTGTGCAAAAAGAAAGAGAGAAGAGGGGAGACAAAGAAAAAAAAACAGCACCTGTGTACAATCCCTATTGCACTTAAAAATACCATGCAAAGAAAACCATATACCACAAATACACTACTATTAAGAAAATAAAATGTTTTCTTTACTTACAGTTAACTTTATTTCTCTTCCCCCTCACAAAGCATTTTTCTGAACATTAATGACATGAAGTAGCCATTAATTAAAGTGGGACAAAAGCCTAAAAATTGGAACAATTTTTAAATATTGCTTTTATCAACTTAGAAAATTGAGGGAATAATAGGTTTTGCATTAGCTTGAATTTTCTGGAGGGCATAAAGTCTGAAACTCAAATGTCTGTCATTATTTTCTAACTTCAATCTTCAATGACTTGCCATTGATTTGCTAGAAAACCACAATTTTATGAAAAATGGAACAAAAATATGAGGTAAAAATGTGGACATTCTGCGAAACTCTGTACAGTTGAGAGGTATAGACCTGTGTCTAGCAAGCAAGACATCCTCCAACCCAGAACTGATGGATTTTCTGCACTTCAACAAGTCAAATGCCATCTTCTGCAACATCAACAGAATGATTTGGAGGGATGGATATATCACGCAGAGGATCTAGCCGGTCTGGAACAGGTTTCCCATCCACATAAAACAAACTCATCCCTGCCCATATTCAAGTACAATTTGGATCCATGGATGGGAATCAGAAAATTTAACATAGGACTACATCCATTACTACTAATGGGCAGATGCAGCTCCTAAATGCTTTATCCCATGCATGGGTCCCTGCAAAATAACCTGTGCCATGATCCCAGTTATTCTTATTAGGGCTGATATATAATAATTAACAATGGATGGGTAAGGCCAGTCTAACACCAAATGGGATAAGTCAATTTGTGTACCAAAAAGAAATTTTCTAGGCTTTCAATGGCCTGCAAGAGTAGCTATCCAAGTACTGACCTATGAACCTATCAACCTATAAAAGATAAATGTCTTATACTAAGTAGATTATGAGCATTGCCCTTCTTTAAATCGTGCAGACCTTATGCTATACAAATACATTTCTAATATATGTATTGGAAAAAGAAGCACTGCCAAACAAATTTGTTCATTGCTGAAAAAAATAAGAATATAACTTGCACAAAAAAATAGCTCTGGCTTTGGGTGGTACTATAGAAAGGAAAATGTTTGATAACAGTGAAGTGTGAAAATGAATCAGAAACACTGAGACAAGTGCAAGTTAGATTGCTGGAAAGAAATGCTGAGAATTAATAAGTATAATGTTCAATTTAAGCAAGGTATATCTTCTGAGCAAAATATTTTATTTGTAGATACTAGTAAAGCACTGAGACACAAAAGTACTGTACAGAGACATACATGCCTGTTGTTAATATTTTCTAATAGGTGGAGCCATTGTGTCACAAAATGTTTATTTTGTTATAAAAACAGAAAGTAGAAAGATCCTTTTTTTCCAAATCACATCACTTAAAAAGAAGTGAAATATTATGATATTTTGGGCAATTTGTCTTGCAAGAACAGTAAAAGAAATTCAAAGTATAAAAACGAACACCATGTGTGTAGAGAGTTAGTCACACAGTTAGACATGTATCTCAGTTACTATAGAAAGACCAGTTGAGCAAAGAATTAGTCACACAGTTAGTGATGTACCTCAGTTACTGTGTAAGCTGTGATGCCCCTGCACTGGACCAGTAATCAAGGAGCCTCAGTCCTCACCACTGGTAACAGCTAGGGGACATACACAATGGGAGGATGACAAGCACACACACAGTAAAGTACAAATTCCCATAAGAGCACACAGAGATCACAGTCAATCTGGGGCTGGTTTCTCCCTCTTTCTCCAGATCCCCAGTAAGACTCCCCACTGGCACAGCTATAGGGTTAAGATCTCAGCTGAGGGTCCAAGCCAAGACCTCCAACACCCGTTCTGTCCAACCAGTGCTTCATGTCCCTGCCCAAGTAACCTATGCACACACACACACACACACACACACACACACACACACACACACACACACACACACACACACACACATACACACACACACACACACACACACACACACACACACACACACACACACACACACACTTTGGATTTTATTTATATACAAGCATGCACCTAGGGAAGGCTGGCACAGGTTTACTGGCTAGGCCCCCTTCTGTCCAGACTATAAGGTAGTTTCCAATGCCACCAACCGCTACTTATCAGCTACTGTAAGGCCCTTAACAAAGGGTGTCCAATCCTACTGTGTAATTTTACTATTATCCAAATGGTAGTCTGACTAAAGGCAAAGCTATTTAGGAGTGGCCTGTATAGTGTCACCAAATACATATGCAAATACTCTAAGAGCTTAAAGATGTCTCACAAACATCAGGAAAGAAGATAGGTTTAAATATATTTATTAATAAATAATAGAAGAAAGGCCGCGGTGGTGCAGCGGTTAGCATTGTTGCCTCACAGCAAGAGGTTCTCCCATTCGATTCTCAGCTGGAATGCCTTCTGTGTGGAGTCTGCATGTCCTCCCCATGGTGGAGTTATGTTAAAGACATGCAGGTAGGTGCATGTGTGAATGGGTATGCTTTCTTTGAAGGTTGGGCATCGGGCTTGCAACTCGGCACTGTAAAAATCCACTGCCAATCATTAGCGGACTGGAGTTCCTCTGTGGTAATCCCTAACTGGGAAAAGACGAAAGACAGCAGACAGCAATAAATAATAGAAGAAAAATACAACACTCAGTAAATTAACACAATAACGTCAGAGTTCAAATCACATGAAGTATTTAAAACAACATTGCAGGACAGTCTCAAATAAATAAAGAAAACATTCAAACTAATCTTTACTATATTCCTGTCTGAGTCTAAAAGAGTTACTTCACCTTAAGAACTTATTTATAGAGCAAGGCAAGTGCAGACATGATGATGAGTGGATGTTTTTGCTAGGTCCAAGACAAAATACAAAATGCGCAGTCTTTCTCTGAGAGAGAGACAAAATACAAAATGGACAGTCTCTCTTTAAGAGAGTTCTTAAATCAGTATCAAATATTACTGCTGGGTTAGCTTGGATGACATCACTTTTTGTCACCTGACTTCAGTTCCCAGGCTAAACAGAAACTAACCGAATTTAACATCTCTGTGTTAAAAATACATTTCTGCCAGATGTTTGCTGATCTTGGAAGTCATAAAACAATAAAACACTTTTACATTTGAAACCTAGTAATTATCTCTCTTTCAAGACAATACAAAAACTTCTATCTCTAGACATCGTGTCTGCTACTGAACTGAAAATGAGAGATAACATATTTTGTTTATGGCCCATCTATAAAGTAACTTAACCCCAACTATTCTTAAAGTTTGCAGGTTAATCTTCTATATCCCAGCAGTGTACACTGTGGATGCATCTTAGCTCATTTCATAACATACAGTTCTGTATAAATCATATCAATATTCAAAAATGACATAGAATTATTTACAAAATTCCAGATAACTGGGCTGGCAGTATTTCCCTATATTACATAAGCCATAGCATAGCACCTAATAGAGTGCCATTGATTCATACTCTTAGGAAAGTACCAGTAGCTGTTTGGAGTATAACAGAGCAAATGGAAAGCTTAGATATCATTAAGAAGAGCTTAAAGGCAATAGTATGGCTGTAGTTTCTGTCATAAAGAATGTCAAGATACACATTTGTATTGATCCACAAGATCAGAATAAAGCGATTAGCTTATTAGCCCTTCTGAAAGGTGAAATGTCACACCTTTAGCAGCCTAGCACAGCTGAATTGTGGAATGTCACACCTTTAGCAGACTATACACATCTTTGCATTCCAGAGTATTTTTTGGAAAATTAAGTAAAAAAGTACAGGACAAATGTAAATATTTTGTGAACAACAAGACCTATTAAAAAGGTACAAAATGCAGTTTTAGTCATAAAGTCTTAATGTCAGTGATAACAGTCAATACATTCATAGTCTTTACATCAGTACTACAGTACATAATAATCACATAAGCACAGAATGATACCTTTCCCTAAAAGTTTTGTAAAAAAATAAAAATCATATCCTGGAAACTGTATTGTAAGTCAGACATGAGCTTTCATGTGGCAGTTAGAAATGTCTGTCTGACTGCTTGTTTACTGAGATATTTATAGAAATATGAAAAAATGTCAATAATTATATAATTAGCAATGTAAATAACACTGCATATCTCTCAAAATGTGCAGCTTATAGTTGAAATATCAACATCATATTAAGCTTCATAGGATGTTATACAATAGTTTGTGTCATTTGTTTTTTGAAACATTAAGTGAATATATTTTTCTGCCTCCTACCATGGCATTTACACCATATGCCTAAATATCATGTAACTGCCTCAGTTTTGAAAATATGAATGCAACAATGAAATATGAATAACAATTGACAAACAGTGATTAATATTTCGACTGCTGGGCATTCTAGAATAAAGTTTTATATAAGTATGTTATTTTGTTACTTATACATTGCCATTTATAACACTGCTTATTATTAATTAGAAACCCCCCTTAGTCGAGGAAACCAGCCACCAAAATGTGTGGACACATAAGGATTTATGGGTGTTAAGCAGAAGTGTGCACAAATGCACTATGGCCTGGAATGAGTTAAAAAGGAGCATTATTCTAGACTTAAGAATGTCAAGTACAGAACTTTTTAGGACTAGATGCAAACCAGGGTTTCTGGAAGATGAAGCTAGATAAGGAAAATTCCAAGTTGCGTACACTTAATATGGCATTAGGAACACTAATAAAGGCGGTGGGACTCAATAAGGTACTGTAACATGTACACTTTTGTGTGGACATAGTTTTTCATGGGTTCATTGATAGCTATTAGGCTAAAAACCCCAGGGGCTTTTTTAAGCCTAGCCATAGGTTCATAGGTAGGTACTAGGCTATTGGCCCTAGGGCCTATTTAAGCCTAGCCAAAAAGGTACCCTGGCTTTCGTCACCCAAGAAAATTATTTTCTTGTGCTCCTGTCAAGCAGAACCACAGAAGTGATCCCTGGGGTGAATTTCCTATTACCCATCCAGTCATTAAGATTTTGCTTGAAGAGTGCTAATGAGGAGCTCTGTTTGACATAGATAGGTAGTCTGTTCCAGAGTATGGGAAGTCTCTGGGACAGGAATCTATCCCTCCAACATGTTCTGTTTGTTGTGGTGAAAAGGTTTATGTCCCTAGAGAGTGTAGCTCGGAGGGATTGTCCAACAGCTCTGAGTTTGACATAGCTTTGTATGTTAGGCAGAGATCGCCTCTGAGTAGGCGATATGCGACGGAGTAAAGCTGGAGTTTTTTGAGTCAGTCTGCGTATGGCATCTGTTTGACGCCAGTAATCCTCTTTGTGAGTTATTTCTGTGGCCTTTCCAGTTGCTGTAGATGTCTTGTGAGGTACATACCAAAAGGGGTGTTGTACTCTATAATGGGTCTAATGAGTGATGAGTAGAGGGGAACAGTGACCTCTTTTTTCTGGATGAGAAACCTTTTGTGATGAGGTGTGCAATGTAGAAGGATTTCCTGACCACTGTGGCGATGTGATTATCAAAGGAGAGACTACTGTCCACCTGCATCCCAAGGTCTCTTATCACACTTTCGGTGTTAAGTAGACTACCGCCTATGTGGTAGTTCATGGGTACAGAGTTTTTACCAAAAGGGATGACAATGCACTTTTTGACATTGAGCTTGAGACCATGGCTTTGACACCAGGCATCTGTCTCAGTGAGGCCCTTTTGTAGGATGTCCACATCGTTAGGAGTTTCGTTTATGGCTCCTAGCTTGCAGTTATCTGCGAATTTAGTTAGCCAAAGACCTTCTGTGTTAGCCTGTACTTCAGAGAAGTAGATACCAAACAGGAGAGGACCCAAGACTGAACTCTGTGGTACTCCACTTGTCACTGGTCTGAAGTCTGATTTGGAATCTGATACTTTCACAGTGTGGGTTCTGTCAGTAAGCCAGTTGGCAACCCATCTTGTGACATAGGGATTTATACCTAGTTTAGTGAGTTTATCTATAATTCCAGAGTAGGGGATGGTGTTGAATGCCTTGGCGAGATCTAGATAGGCTGTGTGAACCACCTTACCCTCATCTATGCCTTTGGTGACTGCTTCAAAGAAGTCTATCAGGTTTAGGAGACATGATCTGCATTTTACAAACCAGTACTGTGTGGGTCCAGAGTTTGGAGATCTCCAATGTCTTTGTTTATGAGTTCCATGATGATACGTTCCATGGCCTTGCAGACCAGGCTCGTCAGGCTAATAGGGCAGTAGTTCCCGGGGTCTGTTATGGACCCCCTTTGTGGAGTGGGATAACCATCACGGTGTGCCATTCAATGGGCACAAAGCCTGAGGTGAGGCTATGATTGAACATGGTACTTAGGTGGGGTGCATGTTCATTCTGCAGTTCGTGTAGAAGGCAGCCTGGGATGTTGTCAGGTCCCATGGATGCTGTGTTCTTGGCTTTGGAGAGTGAGGTTTTTACATGTGCAGCCGTGATTACAGGAACTTTGCATTCTTCCGGAATAAAGATGGGCCCTTTAGGGTGTGAGAGGGGGTAAAGTTAGCACTGAACCTATCTGCCAGGATGTTGGCAATATCAGTTGGTTCTGTATATTTAGTGCCATTGTGCTGTAACTCAGAGCAGATCTGATTGTTGCCATTGAGATTTTTGACATAGCTATAGAATGCTTTGTGGTTGTCTTTAGAATCAGTGGTGATTTTGTTTTCATAACTAGCTTTAGAGGATTTTATGAGGGATCTCAGCTTCTGACTGAAGCTGACCAGGGAGTTCCTCCAATCGTGGGATTTTACTCTTTTTTTGCAACAGTTTCTTTCTTCTGTTGTAGAGTTTGTTTATGGCAGAAGACCACCAGACTGGCTTCCTTTTTTTTGGAGCATAACATCTTGGTTCTGTTAGGGATAGCATGATCCATGAACTCGTGTAAGTGCTTATAAAGTGCATTTGTGTAGGATACAGCAGTCGTACCTCTATTGTCCATCTGCATGGGTGTTGTGAAGTTTGCCACTTCTGTCTTAAAAAGCGTGAAGTTGGCTTTGGAGAAATTTACGGTTGTTTTCCTGATGGGGGGGTGGGAGCGGGATGTGGATGTCTAGGGTGATTAGCTTGTGGTCTGATCTGAACAACGAGGAGCTGACCTCTGATGTGGAACACTGGTCACCCATGTTGGTGATGACAAGGTCTAGGATATTGCTGCCCCTGGTGGGGGTGTGGATAAGTTGATCCAAGGCGTTGGAATTGATGAATTCCAGAAACCGTTGAGCAAAAGAGTTGATACACGAGTAGTTTTCCCAGTTAATGGTGGGGTAGTTGAAATCACCCATTATTAAAGTGTTGAGTTGTACCTTAATTATTTCCAGTGTATCAAGAAAAGAGGAGTGGGAATCTTGGGGCATGGTGGGGGGTCTGTAGCAAGCTACAGTCTGGATTGCAGTTTTGCCCAGAGTTAGTTGAACTTGGATAATCTCGGATGCATTATGCTGAGCAACTAGATTGGAGGTGTGCATATCCTTAATGAATTTAGACACGCCTCCACCTTTAGTATTTCGGTCCGGGTTTGGTGGCCGAAAGGTGTGGTATGAATTATAGCCTGGTAATGCAGGGGTGCTCTCTGGAGCTTTGAACCAGGTCTCTGTCACTGCACAGATGTCGATGTTCTCCATTTTAAGGAGTGCCTCGAATGAGTGCATTTTGAGGTTTAGACTTCTAGCATTGAGTAGCATTACCCTCAGATTTTGCTTGCTTGTACCTGTTACAGTGGTGAATTTGTCATTTGAACCTTTCCTAAAAAAGGCACTATAGCGGTGGCAAGAGCCTTTGCCAGTATCTGGAATCCCAAGGGCGACAGGTGCAGGCCATCTCTGGCAAAGCAGCGTGGTCTGTCGATCATGTCATCCCAGGCAGACAGATACTGGATTCCCTTAGAATGACACCAGAAGCTTAGCCAGTTGTTGAAGTCAATCATTTTGTCCTTGTACTGTGGTATCATTCTGAGTGATGGCAGGATGCTACTCAGGGCTAGGGTCATACCTGCCTGGGCTCCTCCATGTCTGTTTTCATGTAGTCCAGGGAGGTACATCTCAGGTCATTCACACCAACATGGACAATGACAGACACATATTTGTACTTGTTGTGGCGTGACCTGAGTGCTTGTATTATGTGGTGGATCCTGGCACCGGACAGGTATCTGACAGTAACTTTATCCTTGTTTAGCCTGGTGGGACATCAGTGTGCCTGACTATAGAGTCACCTATGACTATAGTGTTGGGTACGTTATGCCTTATGGGCTGTAGTTGAGTGGCACACTGAGTATGTGGGCTATGTGTCATTTAGGTTGTGTTGGGGGGTGGAGGTAGCTTGCATTTCTGCTTTGGTGGTCTCGGTAGTTTGGGCAGATTTTTACTGAGACCCTCTGCGAATGTAGGTGTGTGTTGTTTGCTTCTGTGTGTGTGTTTTGGTGGTGAAGGTTTTGAGGGACTATGTCATGAGTGTGGTGCGGTGCAAGTGTTTACCTTCTCTAGACTGTCTAGTCCAGTCTTCGGTTAAGAGAGCTTTGCTTCCAGTTTGGCTATATAAGTGCATCTCTCACAGGTCGTAGTGTTGGGTGGTAGGAGGAGAGGGTTGTCTGTGTACATGAGGCAATTGCTGCATTGTCTCAAGATGCCCAGATTCATGATGTAGACAGGAGAAAACACTGGGAGCTGACCTTTAGACATGCCTGGATAGGTGCTTATTTATTAAGTACTAAAAACTGTTTTCCTCTAGACAAGTGAGGAAAGTTGAGTGCTGTAGTAATTTGTAGCTTATTTAGTGCTTACAATGAGTTCTGAAGAAGTGCTGAGCTCAAAGAAACATATTTGAGTGCTAAAACTACAAAGCTGGCTAGTTGCAAGGGAAAATTTGAAGAGCAGACTTTATGGCACCAGGAATAGTTTAACCCTAGTTAAGTTGGGGGGGGGGGGGCTCAGGAGCTTACAAACAGTCCTGGATACACAAATCTGTATCTGGACAAGACGTGTTACAGGAAAGGGGGGAGGCAAGCTTAGAATTTTTTTTCAGTAATTTTTTTTTCAGTAAAGTGGAAATGGAGAAAGCTGGAACAGAAGTTAATTCAAGCTTAAGAATCTGAGTGGGTTGGCCTTCACAAATGTTCTCTATTAGATTGAATGAACTAATGACACTAGACTGGGAGGAGTGTCACAGATCAAATATACAGTATGGGCGGGCAACTGCAAAGCCACCACGTATAAGAACACCACAACACTAGGGAGGGTGAGTGGGGAACTATTACAGTTCCTAGCTGTAGCCACTAAATGAAAGTTTTAAAACAGATCAAGGAGCAAGCAGACTCTAGAGAATGCTTAAACCTCAAAAAATCAAAAATGCACAGAAAAGCTCGAATAGAGCACTCACAAATAGAAAATACAACTCTCGGTACGAAAAAGCAGTTTACAGTTAAGTAATTCAGTAAACATGCAATTAGACTAATGAAACAGCATATAGCAATGAAAAATACAGTTAAAACAGTATAAAACAGTACATAAATGTAACAGTAAAAAAAGCTTTATAGCAGTGCAAAATGTAGTAGATTAACTGTATAGCACAATTATAAGCCTTTCAAAAGTGCAGTTCAGTGAAATAATTGTAAGAAATAACTTATCCTGCTCTTGGAATCTTAGGGAATTTCCACTTAGTTTCAGTAATGAAATGCCATCCACAGCCTGATGATTACCAAAGGGAAGAATCAAACCCTATACTTTGTGTTTGTAAGGTAAATACCTTAACAATTATACCAACCCCCAACACTTTTCAGTATTCAGTAACCACCCTAGCATAGTGCTGCACAGTGCATTAGCATAATGACATGTAGCACCGTGTAGGGCTTGCCCCTCAACCATGCTAAATCCTAAAGGGGAAGTCCAGGGGTGAGTCATATGGTAATTAGACATGTACTATCTCACCCAAAATGCCTCCAAGAAGGTATCTACATTACAAGCTATTTAGGAAATTGCTTGGCCATGCAGATCAACATGGCAGGCACCATCACACTGTGGTATTGAACATGGTCAAAAGGCCATATTCAACTGCCCACCATGACTATGGTACAGGGTTTGGGGAATGGGTGGAATAATTAGACACCAGAGATACAACTTCTTTAAGTGCCTTAATGGCACTGGCAACAGTACAGGGATTGAGGTTTAAGGAAATACTAGACATCAGGGATACAATTCCCATAAGTGCCATAACAGCACCTGCAGCAGTACACGGATTGGGCTGGTGGGATGGGGGGGCATGTGACACCATAAATACAATATCATTAAGTGTCTTTACAGCACAAGCAGTAGTACAGGGATTGAAGATGGTGGTAAATACTGGACACTAGGGATATAATTTTCTTAAGTGCCATAAAGACACCAGAAGCAGTATGGGGATTAGGATGGGAGAATGAGTAGGCACCAAAGATACAATTTCCTTAAATGCCTTAAAGACACTGCAGCATTTATCAGGGTATGGGGGTTCACTAGATAACAGAGATACAATTTCCATGTGTGTGTTTTAATGGCAATGTCAGAAGTACAGGGATTAGGAGATATGGGGATTACTAACCATCAGGGATTATACTAGACTTCTGACACAATGGCAAGTAAAACATGACTGGGTTGGGGTGAGAGAACTCTAACCACAAGGGATGACACAATAGTAAAGTGCTATAACTGTGTTGACTTCAGGATGGGGATCTGGAGTAATTGGAATCACAGGAGGGCAGACAGGTCAAGGACAGGTAGGGGGACTGGTGTGTGTGTGTGTGTGTGTGTGTGTGTGTGTGTGTGTGTGTGTGTGTGTGTGTGTGTGTGTGTGTGCGTGTGTGTATGTTTGTGTTTTTTTGTACTGGTGTGTGTGTGGTCACTGAGACAGGGAAGCCAATACTTACACAAGCAGCATGAATGATCTGCATGTAGCAGTAGTAATTGTAATTCATAGACATGCAAATCAGCTGATAATGAAGTCATGGCTAGCATATCTCTGAACCACAACATACTGCATTGTAGGAGCAGGGCTTTTCTAACATGAGTCATGTGGCTTTTTCTAGGCCCTTTAGCAAATTCCCAGGAAAAATTCCTTAGACTTCCATCTATATTTCATCACAACAAGAGGTGTTTCAAAGAGCCATTGCATGAGTAATTGAAAGCTTGGAAGATGCCATACATACAGTTTGTAGTATATTCACATGAAGTTATTTATTTGTTTATTTATTTACCTATGCTTCTTTGCTAGTGAGCTATATGGGCTGGTGTAAGGACCATTTTCAGCCATGATTAGAGAAAAGAAGGAAGTGACATTATAGACTGTCAATCGGTAGGTACACAATAGTCAAATAATATTAACAGTATTTTTGGTCTGAATGTATACACATTAGTAGATCCTGCAACAAGCTAATCTTAACAATCTGTGGGTGGATGGTTATGAAGAGTAAAATTAGCAGAGTACAGGTATAACTATGTAAAGTTAAATATACACAATATATTTTTGTATATATACAATATAAAATAACACACAATTTACAGACTATTAAACACCAGTGCAATATTAGAGCTACTATATGATGGCCAGTTAGACACTATCAAAATAAATATACTATCTAGACATTAGGTGGGCAGATGCATTTGGATTCCTGTTTTAGATGTTGATAGTTGTTTTTTAAAAGCAGAGTAGGCCTTGAACCTCCTAGCACCTTGGAAACTATATTCCAAGCTGCTGAAGCAATCTTGGTAAATGCCTTCTCAAATAGGTCCTTATTAATTGGAGGTCTGGTAAGGGTGGGGCTTTTTATAGGATGAATGGAGGAAGTAGGCTGTTGGATGCTGATGGAGTTTTGAGTCAAGAGGGAGAGAGTACCTATTGTGTAGGAGCTTGAAGGTTAAGACATTTAGTTGAATGGTTATTTTAGCAGTTAGTGCAAGCCATTTTGTCTGTTTTAGGGAATTACAATTATGCCTACTTTATGAAGGTAAATAGATGAAAAAAAATTATTGTTTGCTGTCTGCAAGATATTTGATGTTTGGTCAGAATTTATTGTTTTAACAATTAGGCAGTATTGGAATTTGGCTATCAACATCTATACTCCATTGTCTTTCCTTGCTTCAGAAGATACAAAGTAGATGCACTTGTAGGCAAATTTGAGTTTTCTGTAGCATTGTGTTATGATGAGGTCTGTCTGTTCAATTAAAAAATTGTTGGTCAGAGTTAATTCTCAGGTACCCCTGTTATATTACTATGGCAATAGGGGCACATACTGGATCTGTAATTACTATGCTAGGATTATTGCTTAGCATGTGATGGATGCCAAGTAGCACTACAACTGATTTGTTGCAATTAATAACTAAGTCTCTGCCTTTAAGATGGCTAAAGACAAAGCTGAAGTTACTTTGAATTTTTCTTGAAGTCTGGTGCAGCAGAGGTCAGAGATAATGATAGTGATATTGCAAGTGCAGAGGGTACAGGTGACAAAGATGAGATCTTACAGAATGTTTTTAATGAATATTGGAAAGAGTAGTGATATGTTTTATTTACATTTGGTCACCAGGAAAGTCCAACAGGGCAAAAATCCTATTTTCAGCAGAGGTCTGGGAGTAAAAGCTCCACAAACAGTATGAATAATTTAAAAAAGATGCCAGATCAGACCCTTGTGGAATATTCACACTGAAAGTACCACCATCAGAGGCTGTGTTTTTGTGCATGATACTGGATGTTCTGCAATTGAGGTATGATGAGAACCATCAGATTGCTGACACAAAAAAATCATACTTTTCAAGTGTGATTAACAGGAAAGGGTGGTTAATGGATTAAAAAAAATATGTTTGGCATTATTAGATAGGGTGCCTGAAAGTTGATTTTACTATAGATTCATAGATGTATCTTGTAAGTAGATAGAGTGTTGAAGAAATCCATTGATAAATGAATGACCTTTGGAGCTTTATGTGGCATCCATCTCTTTCAAAGTTTCTAGGACCTGTAAGGAGCTAATGGTTTTATAATGGAAAGCTGATATGTTTTTAATATTCAGTGGAGTAGGTTGATTATACTGGTAGTTAGAAAGCTTGTAAAGATTAAATTGCTGATTTGTGGGTTTAGGTTACAAAGAGGTTTGACTGAAGTCAGGAAATTGATGCTTAGCTTATCAGGGGTATTATTAAGGCTTTTCAGGTTATTGGTTATGGTTTTCAGTGAAATCCAAAACTGTTAAAGTGTGGTTAGTAAAACTCTCTGCCTAGCTCTGATAACGTATACTCTAACTGCATAGATAGTGATACAGGTGCTTGCTTTTGGCCTATAAAAAGCTATTTCTTGGTAATATTTAGTGAATCCACATAATGACATTAAACTTTTTCTATAATCATTCTCTGAGATGTCGCCATTTTAAAGGCAATAAGCACTTTAGACATGGTTGAGGTTGATTATAGAATATGTTTACTTCCAGTTATATGGTTGGTATTTGTCTTCAGTTCATTTAAGTGGTAACTTTCTTCCAATTCAGGGACAGATATAATGCATTTATTAGAGAAGGAAGTTTGCTGTCTTTGAATAAGCAGGTTGATAGCACTGGGCAGTCATCATTCAGACTATTTAGTAGGACTGTTACCTACCTGCACAGGAGACAATATACTAGACCTGATGATCACAAACATGGGGACAAAATGCTCCACACCGGAAGTACATCCCTCTTTGGTAAGATCAGACCATAAATTAATCTCACTGGAAATCCACATCCCGCCCCCACCCCCTGCACAAAAGACCACAGTGAAGAACTTCTCAAAAGCAAACTTCACACTTCTTAAGACTGAAGTGGTATCTTTCAAGGCCCCTGGGCCAGTGGAAATCACAACCCACACTGCTGAATCCCTTGCAAATGCCTTCTATGGGCACCTTCAAGAATGCATGGATCATGCAATCCCAAATAAAACCAAGACCCATTCCCCCAAAGGCAGGCGACCGGTCTGGTGGACCCCAGCCATAAACAAACTTTACAACAGAAGGAGGAAGCTACTACATGACAGAGCAAAATCCCTAAAAGGAAAGGCATCTCTGATCAGTACTAGCAAAAAACTACGATCACTCATAAAATCATCCAAGGCCAACTTTGAGAGAAAAATCACAAATGACACAAAAGACAATCACAAGGCCTTCTTTAGCTATGTTAGAAACCTGGGTGGAAACTCCCAGATATGCTCAGAGTTAGTCCAAAATGACACAAAATACACTGAACCCACTGACATTGCCAACATTCTGGCAGACAGGTTCAGTGCAAATTTCTCCTCCCCCTCCCCCCCAAAAGGAGAAATAACTATCCCAGCAGAGTGTAACTTCCCTAACATCTCAGATGCCCAGGTGAGAGCCGCCCTCTCTAAAGCTAAAAACACAGCATCAATGGGACCGGATGGTGTCCCGGGCTGTGTGCTACATGAACTCCAAAAGGAACTAAACCCACACATAAGGCTGCTGTTTAATCTTAGCCTTACCACAGGATACGTACCCAAAGAGTGGCGTACGGCAACAGTGGTCCCACTTCACAAAGGCGGTGCTTCTATGGACCCTGGAAATTACTGCCCCATAAGCCTGACGAGCCTGGTCTGCAAAGCTATGGAGAGGATCATTATGGAACTCATAAACAAAGACATTGGGGACCTACAGACATTGGATCCTACCCAATTTGGCTTTGTCAAGGGCAGATCCTGCCTTTTGAACTTGGTCGACTTTTTGAAACAGTCACTAAGGCCATTGATGAGGGTAAGGCAGTTCACACAGCCTACCTTGACCTTGCAAAAGCCTTTGACACAATACCCCACTCGGGCATCATAGACAAACTCACCAGCTTAAATGTAAACCCATATGTCACAAGATGGGTTGCAAACTGGCTCAAGGACAGAACCCACAGGGTCAGAGTTGCTGGAGCTATGTCAGACTCTAAGCCAGTCACAAGCAGTGTCCCACAGGGCTCAGTCCTGGGACCCCTCTTGTTCGGCATTTATTTTTCTGAGGTACAGGCAAACATAGGAGGATTGTGGCTGACAAAGTTCGCAGATGACTGCAAACTGGGCCATAATTGATACTCCAGCGGACACAAACATCCTTCAGAGAGGCCTCATAGAAACGGATAATTGGTGCCAGAGCCATGGCCTTAAGCTAAGCCAAAAATGTATAGTCATACCCTTTGGGAAAAACAAGGTACCGACAAATTACCACATAGGCGGTAATCCATTAGGTAATCAGGGACCTAGGGACCCAGGTTGACAGTAACCTCTCATTTGACACTCACATTGCCAAAGTGGTTAGGAAGACTTTCTATATTGCCCACCTTATCATGAAGGGTTTCACATCTAGATCAAGAGAGGTCATTGTGCCCCTGTACTCTTCTCTTATCAGGCCAATGATTGAGTACAATGCCCCATTTGGGATGTATCTTACCCGACACCTGCAGCAGTTGGAAAGTCCCAAAAGTTCCTCACCAAGAGGATAAAGGGTCTTAAACATATGTCATATGCTGCCCGACTGAAAAAACTCCAGCTCTATTCAGTCGCATACCGCCTACTCAGAGGTGATCTGTGCCTGATGTACAAGGCCATGTCCAATCCTGAATTAATGGACATGCTCCACCTCAGAAAATCCAAATCCATCAGAGCCACGAGAACAAGTGACTTAAACCTCAACACAGAAATAAATAGAACTTGCTGGAGGGACAGATTCATAACCCAGAGGCTCCCTACACTCTGGAACAGAATCCCAGTCCATGTTAGGCAGAGCCCCTCACTGACTCTATTCAAGAGAAATCTTGACGAGTGGATGGGAGATCGTAGGTTTACCCCGGGGGTCATCTCTTTGTCACTACTAGACAGAGGCATAGTAAACTAAACCCTAAAAGGGCGTAGTATTCTCATCCTAAGGGGTGGTGTAAGCCACATACACTCTGGCTAGGCTTATAAATGCCCTAGGGCAGATAGCCTAGTACGAACCTATGAACCTATGAACCTATGTATAGGTTCATAGGTAGGTACTAGGCTATATGCCCAGGGGCATTTGTAAGCCTAGCCAGAGTGTGTCAGCTTTTGCTGCCCCTTTGATTAATTACCTGATCCTCTGTCAAGCAGAGCTAATGAAGTGATCCCAGGGGTGTATTTTCTGTTACCCATCCACTCAACAAGGTTTCTCTTGAAGAGTGTTAGTTAGGGGCTCTGCCTGATGTAATTTGGAATTTTGTTCCAAAGCACGGGGAGTCTCTGTGACAGGAATCTATCCCTCCAGCATGTTCTATTTATTGGTGTGGTGAGGTTTAGCTCACTAGAGCGCATGGCTTGCAGTGACTTGAGTTTCTTTAGGTGGAGCATGTCCATCAATTCTGAGTTGGACATGGCTTTGTAAGTCAGGCAGAGATCACCTCTGAGTAAGCGATATGCCACTGAGTACAGCCAGAGTTTTTTCAGTCGGGCTACATAGGACATATGTTTGAGGCCAGTAATCCTCTTGGTGAGGTACTTTTGTGGTCTTTCCAGCTGTTGGAAGTGTCTTGTGAGGTACATCCCAAACGGGGCATTGTACTCTATGATGGGTCTAATGAGTGATGAGTAGAGGGGCACTATAACCTCTTTATTTCTAGATGCGAATCCTTTAGAAATTAGATGGGCCCCATAGAAGGATTTCCTAACTACTTTGGCAATATGATTGTCAAAGGAGAGATTACTATCTACCTGGGTCTCCAGATCTCTTATTACCTCTTCTGTATTAAGGGGGCTGCCACCTATGTGGTAATTCGTGGGTGTTTTGTTTTTCCCAAATGGGATGACTATGCATTTTTTGGCATTTAGCTTGAGGCCATGATTTTGACACCAGGTGTCCGTTTCAGTAAGGCCCTTTTGGAGAATGTCCGTGTCAGCCGGAGAGTCAATTATGGCTCCCAGTTTGCAGTCATCAACGAACTTGGTTAGCCATGGTCCCCCTGTGTTTGCCTGTACTTCTGAGAAGTATATGCCGAACAGTAGCGGTCCCAGGACTGAGCCTTGTGGGACACCACTTGTGACAGGTTTAGAGTTGGACCTGGAGCCCGCTATTCTTACCGTGTGAGTTCTGTCTGTAAGCCAGTTGGCAACCCATCTCAAGATGTAGGGGTTTATGTTCAGGCTGGTGAGTTTTTCTGTAATACCCGAGTGGGGAATGGTGTCAAAACCCTTGGCGAGGTCAAGGTAGGATGTGTGAACCACCTTTCCCTCATCTATTGCCTTGGTGACTGTCTCGAAGAAGTCAACCAGGTTTAGTAGGCATGATCTGCCCTTAACAAAGCCGAACTGGGACGGGTCAAGTGTTTGGAGGTTCCCAATGTCTTTGTTAATGAGCTCCATGTTGATGCGCTCCATAGCCTTGCAGACCAGGCTAGTCAGGCTTGTGGGGCAATAGTTACCAGGGTCAGTTGTGGCACCTTATTTGTGGAGAGGAATAACTGTTGCTATGTGCCATTCTATGGGCTTGTAGCCTGTGGAGAGGCTGAGGATGAACAGCATGTTTAGGTGGGGGGTTAGTTCGTTCTGTATTTTATGTAAGACACAGCCTGGGACACCATCTGGTCCCACTGATGCTGTGTTTTTGGCTTTTGAAAGGGCTGTTTTCACCTGTGCATCTGTGATTTTTGGGACACTACACTTTTCCAGTATTGTTGTGGGCCCTTTTGGAGGTGAGAGGGGGTGAAGTTTGCACTGAATCTATCTGCCAGAATGTTGGCAATATCAGTAGGTTCAGTATATTTTGTGCTATTTTGCACTAGTTCAGTGCATATCTGTGAGTTGCCACTTAGATTCTTAACATAGCTAAAGAAGGCTTTGTGGTTATCTTTTGAATCCTTGGCTATTTTTCTTTCGAAGTTAGCCTTGGATGATTTCATGAGGGACCTTAGTTTCTTACTGATACTGATCAGGGATGTCTTTCCTTCTTGGGATTTGCTTTTTTTCTGAACTACTTTCCTCCTTCTGTTGTATAGCCTATTTATTGCAGGGGTCCACCAAACTGGTTTCCTTCTCTTAGAGGAGTGAGTCTTGGTTTTGCTAGGGATGGCACGATCCATGCATCCTTGTAGGTCCTCATAGAGTGCATTTTTAAAGGTTTCTGCATCTTGGGCAGCGTTACCCTTTAGCGTGGGGGCTGTGAAACTTACCACCTCTGTCTTAAGTAAGGTGAAGTTTGCTTTAGAAAAGTTTTTTACTGTGGTTTCCTTAGTTGGGGTGGTGGAGGGGTGTGCACATCCAGAGTGATTAATTTATGATCTGATCTAACCAGTGATGGGTTGATCTCCGGTGTGGAACACCTATCGCCCATGTTGGTGATGACCAGGTCCAAAATGTTTTCACCTCTGGTAGGGGAGTTTACCAGCTGATCCAGGGCATTTGAGTTGATGATTTACTGGAAGCACTGGGCCTGGGAATTTGTACTTGAATAGTTTTCCCAGTGAATGGTAGGGTAATTGAAATTGCCCGGTATCAGGGTGTTAGGTAGAACCTTCATGTTTTCCAGTGTCTCCAGAAAGGTGGAGTGGTGGTCCTGGGTCATGGAGGGTGATCTGTAGCAGGCCACAATTTGCACTGCAGATTGCCCGATGTTAGTTGCACATGGATGATCTCAGAGGTATCATGCTGCGCCACTAACCTGGAGGTGTAGTATCCTTGATGAATATGGATACACCCCCTTCTTTTGTGTTTCAGTCCATGTTCTGTGGCCGAAACATGTGGTATGAGTTGTAGCCCGGTAGTGTTGGGGTGCTCTCTGGAGCCTTGAACCAGGTTTCAGTTACTGCACAGATGTCAACATTCTCCATACTGAGGAGTGCTTCGAGCGCAAGCATTTTGATATTTAAACTTCTGGCGTTGAGTAGCATAACCCTCAGTTTTTTGTTAATTGTGCTGTTTATGGAGGTGGGTTTGACTTTTGAGCCTTGCCTAAAAAAGGCACTATGGGGATAGCAAGATCCTTGGCCAGTATTCGAAAGCCTAGGGGTGACAGGTGCAAGCCGTCTCTTGAGAAGCAACGCGGCTTGTTGAGCATGTCGTCCCAGGCTGACAGACACTGGATCCCCTTTGAATGACACCAGAAGCTTAGTCAATTGTTGAAATTGATAATTTTTTCTTTATACTGAGGTATCATTCTTGGTGAGGGGAGGATGCTACTCAGGGTCAGGGTCATAGCAGCCTGGGCTGCATGATCAGAGAGCTCTTCCATGTTTCTTTTCATGTAGTCCAGGAAGGTACATCTCAGATCATTCACACCAACATGAACAATGACAGAGTCATATTTGTACTTGTTCTGGAGTGACCTGAGTGCTTGTGTTATGTGGCAGATTCTGGGTTCCGACAGGCAGCTAACAGTAACCTTCTGCTTGTCCAGCCTACTGAGTGGGATGTCAGTGTGCCTGACTATAGAGTCACCTATTACTAGTGTGTTAGGTATTTTATTTTGCCTTAAGGGCTGTGATTGTGCAGCACACTAATTTTGTGTTTTATGTGTTGTCTGGTTTGTGACGGGAAGTGCAGGTTGTTTGGGTGACTGCTTTGGAGGTCTCTGATGCTTTTGCAGGTTTTTATTTAGAGCTTCCGAGTATGATTTTGTGTATTTATGTGTATTTTTTGCCAGTGCTGTTTTAGTAGGTCTGTGTGCGGCTGGAGGTGTGGTACAAGTGTAAACCTTCTCCTTTTGACTGTCTGTCCAGTCTTGGGTGGAGACAGCTTAGCTTCCAGTTTGGCTGTATATTTGCTTCTCTCGCATATGTTAGTATTTTGTGGTAGGAGGAGAGAGTTGTCTGTGTACATGAGGCAGTTGTAACATTGCCTCAGGATACCCAGATTCACCAGCTGGACTGGAGATTGCACCTGAAGTTGCCCTTTGGTCATGCCTGAATAGTAGGGTGAGCTGATTAGTCGCTTGGTTGGTGAGGGGTGAATAAAGAGCCTTGCCCTGCTGGGCAATCAATGTCAGGATATATTAGTGCTTGCTATTAGGTCTGAGTAAATGCTGGGCTGTAAGATGCTTTTTGAGTGCTTAGGTTGAGAGTTAGACTAGTTTCAAGGGAAAAACTGAAGAGGAGACTTAGTGGAGCCGGGAATAATTTAACCGTAGCTAACCGGCACTGCCCGGTGCGCAAAACCGTGCAAACGCAGTTTTTATAGTAGGGAAATGAAAGAGATAGAAATTAGCCCAAAATGGCCAATAAACTACTAACTTCTAGGCTGGAACCACTCCTCCAGGGACAGATAGGTTGCTCAAAGCTCCCCTCTCTCACAGGTGAACAGAGAAACTTCCTTCTATCCAAGTAAGGTATGGGCAACTCAGAAACTAGTATTACAGCCCTGAATTCAGCACTAGCCTGAAAAATTGGACTATACTAGCTTAGAAAGGCGGGAAACAAGGAATTCTTTTGATTTTTTTTTGTTTTTTTTTGAAAAGATAAGGCAAAAACAGTAAAAAATACACTTACAACAGCTTTAAATGACTACAAATGATCAGAAAAGGCTATCGTACTTTAGTGTGTAGCCTACAACAGTTAAACAAATTATTTAAACAAAAAACAACTTTTTAAAAGTGCAGGCAGTCAAATAAGTACAATATGTGAAAAAAACAAGCTTTTAAATCACAATAAATGCTGGAAAATCTGTGTTTAGGCGGAAAACAGTTAAGTACAGCAAGAAAGTATAGAAAACTGATACTTAATCACTCCAAAGTCTCTCTTCTAAGCCTGAAGGCTTGTATCAGTTTAAGGCTTTCTAGTGCTACCCAGTAGGTTAGTTGTGGTGTTTTAAACCAGAAAGTTGAAAGAGATGGACAAACTGTCCAAATGGTCAATAAACTACAATTTCTGGGCCAAGAACCTCTCCTCTCATGGTAGACAGGCTACCTAGTGCTTACCACTCCCACTGATAAGCTAGAAGGCTTCCCTCCAACACAGAAAGGCTTGGGGGACTCAGAAGCTTACTAACAATCCTGGATACAGCAACTCTGTAACCGGACTAGGCTAGTTATAGGAAAGGCGGGAAACAGGCACAAGTGTGGCTTTCAAACCAGAAAGTTGAAAGAGATGGAAAAAAACTGCTCAAACAGTCAATAGCTACAATTTCTGGACCAGGGACCACTCCTCTTGTGGTAGATAGGCTACCTGATGCTTACCACTCCCACTGATAAGCTAGAAGGCTTCCCTCCAACATGGAAAGGCTTTGGGGGGGCTCAAAAGCTTACAAAGAGTCCTGGATACAGCAAATCTGTACCTGGACTAGACTAGTAACAGGAAAGGCAGGAAACAAGCGCAAACACAGACTTTTAAATCATAAGGTTGGAAGAGATGGAAAAGCTTCCCAAACGGCCAGTAAACTATAATTTCTGGACCAGAAATCACTCCTCCTGTGGTAGATAGGTTACCTAGTGCTTACCACTCCCACCGATAAGCTAGAAGGCTTCCCTCAAGCACAGAAAGGCTTGGGGGGCTCAAAAGCTTACCAACAGTCCTGGATACAGCAAATCTGTACCTGGACTACACTAGTTATAGGAAAGGCAGGGACCAAATGCAAAACGGGCTTTTAACCAGAAAGTAGAACGAGATGGAAAAACTGCCCAAACGGCCAATGAACTACAATTTCAGGGCCAAAACCCACTCTTCCTGTGGTAGATAGGCTACCTAGTGCTTACCACTCCCACTGATAAGCTAGAAGACTTCCTTCAAACACAGAAAGGCTTGGGGGGCTCAGAAGCTTACCAACAGTCCTAGATACAGCAAGTCTATATCTGGACTTGACTAGTTACAGGAAAGGCAGGAAACAAGCTTAGAATTTCTTTTTTTTGTTACAGAAAAGCAGCTAAAACAGCAGTAAATACAGTTCAAATTGTAGTGCAGGCCAGCACACCCGAGTGTGTAGTAACACTACGGCAAACACAGTTCAAATAAATGCAATTAAATTAGCAAATGACTAAAAAACAAGTGCAGAAGACAGTTAATTAGAAGGCTACTAACAAGCAGTAATAAGTGCAGAGTAAGAGCAACTGAACAGATAACAGCATGCAGAAGAGCAACTAAGACAGTTACAGTAAGAGCAGCTGAATTAAAAAAAAAAATATATATATATATATATATATATATATATATATATATATATATATATTTATATTTTTGTTTTTTTTTTGAGGGAGGAAACAGAGCAGGATTAAGAGGCTACAGGGGCTGTCCTTCCCAAATGCTCTCTTTGTACACAGTAGGAGTGCCTGAAATCAGAATATGATCTCACTGCACTCAGTTGAGTGAGCAAATGAGATGGGCCCAGAAGGAATATCCAAATACAAATCTCCAAAAGGGGTGGGCAATTTCAAAGCCAGCAACATTAACACCAAAACAAGAACAGGGAGGGTAAGTGGGGAACTGTAGAGAGACAGCCACAACTTCAGTTGAGTTAATATTCAGTGAAAAACACAAATAAATAAATTAAATACAGTACTATATGCAAAAGAACAGATTAAAGTGTACTTAAATTCACTTATACGTCCAGCTGATTTCAAGTAGATGTTAGCCAGCCAAAGCTCTGATATTAAGCAGAGATAACTCAAAATGTACCACTTATATAAGGCAAGACAAAATGTCAGGGATGAGCTGAAACTACCCCCTACTGCTATCAATGGCTACACAGAAATTCTAAAAAGTTCTCTGTAGAGAGACAGCCACAACTTCAGTTGAGTTAATATTCAGTGAAAAACAAAAATAAATAAATTAAATACAGTACTATATGCAAAAGATCAGATACAAGTGTACTTAAATTCACTTATATGTCCAGCTGACTTCAGGTAGATGTTAGCCGGCCAAAGCTTTGATATTAAGCAGAGATAACTCAAAATGTACCACTTATATAAGGCAAGACAGAATGTCAGTGATGAGCTGAAACTACCCCCAACTGCTATCAATGGCTACACAGAAATTCTAAAAAGTAATCTGTAGAGAGACAGCCACAACTTCAGTTGAGTTAATATTCAGTGAAAAACACAAATAAATTAAATACAGTACTATATGCAAAAGAGCAGATAAAAGTGTACTTAAATTCACTTATACGTCCAGCTGATTTAAGTAGATGTTAGCCGGCCAAAGCTCTGATATTAAGCTGGTGGCGGTGGCATTAGATTGAGGACACATTAGAGCAGACTGGTCATTAAAAGCCTATAAACTGCCTCCACTACTAAAAAGCATGTGTTCTGTTCTTAGGATACTAAGAATTTTACCTGCATTGGATTTATGGGGAAACATGTATTTGTTGGCAAAGTGTTGTAAAATTTCAGGTGGGGTGTGTGTGTGTGTATATATATATATATATATATATATATATATATATATATATATATATATATATGAAGGCAAGGCACATTTTAGAGCTCTGTATATTGGTTTAGTGCTCATGTTGGTACTACTGGATTTACAAGAGTTACTTGGATAATCTTAATCCAGAGGCATGATATTGCACAAGTATCTGTAGCTTTGTAGAAGGTATGCAGAGCAGTAATACTTATCTTTTCATCATTGTTTGCATGACAAGGTTATGCTGTAGGATACATGCTTCATATATTACTCACTTGTTGTTTAAGTAAGTTATTCTTATTTGGTGGCATTATATACAATTTTACTGATCTCTGTTGAAAATATCTATAGCTGTGGGTCCACTTCTTAATTTCGAAAGTCCACAATCCTGACGTTCAATATATCAAACTCAGAACCTCAAGCTGTGGAATCTCAAAATAAAAAAAAAAAAAAAAAAAAACGAAGACATCAAAAAACATGTTTTTGCAGGGGGTAAGCCTCCCTGCACTCCCATACCCTCTGCAACTTAAATATACTAACTCTGAGATCGCACTTGGCCCCCTGCAAAAACATGTTTTTTGATGTCTTCTTTTTTTTTTTTAATTTCGAGATTCCACAATCTCGAGGTTCTGAGTTTGATATATTGAACATCAGGATTGTTGACTTTCGAAATTAAGAAGTGGACCCATAGCTATAGTTGTTAGCCAATACAAATGTGTTCAAACAGAGTTCCTTGCTGTTGTAGGATACTTTGTACTTGTTTGATTGGCTGTGAGAATTAAGTGAGATGTTTTAGCTTGAGCTGTGAGACTTTATGTCTATGTTTTAAGTTTTAGCAGAGGAGTATGTGTAGATGTTCATGCTGTGTCAGCTGTGACCAGTCTGGGTGTTACTGCATGGCAAATGGATGGAGTTTTGTTTCTTTAAATTTGGCTATATAAGCGGGAAATATAAACCGAGATGCATGTGCAAGATATCCACTTCCATGACTTCTCTCACTGGTACTTTATCCATCCATTTTTTTAATATTTTTGTTAACCTGTTATTAAACAAACAATGTAGTGAGTGACTTAGTAAGGACAAGTACCAGTTCCTTTTCAGTTAGGAAGATAGCTATGAATGGTTTTGGTAGATGAGTCTAAATGGGGTTCAGAAACAAGGATTATTACTTTGACTTAGAAAAACAGGAGGACATAAGGGGGAAACAGTTGCAAAATTAAGTTTGTGTGTAGATTGCAGTCTTGCTAGGAATAGGAGATATTAGGAGAAAGGGAGCTAACTGAACAACACCCGATGGCTTACATGGCTAATGAAGGGTATATGACTGAAAGATTTAAATCACTAGAGCACAGAAAATGGGGTATACACTTTTCAGGATGCTAGCTAGATACTCAGTACATCATTGTCTGCAATTAGGTCATATGTCTATTATCTCCAAACAGCTATGGAAACACATATTTTGTTTAAACAAGGTAAATTAAATTAATAAGAAACAGAATTAATGAAATATAGAGAGCAATGACTAAGCATTCCCAATATGTACAGGGATTATGTCCATTAAAATGTTTTAACCTGGAGAGTGGTTCCCCTAAGGCTGCAGGGTGTTTTCCTGCTGCAAATGTGTGTTATTTAATTTTGAATGCACTTTTGGCTGGGGAGGGGGGGGGGGTCCTGCAGGGGTCAGAGACACCAACAACTTTGTTCTGTTCTAGTACAGGTCCCCCGACTATAGAGCTGTACATTTGCTGAGTTTCTTCACGATGTAAATACACTTTACTTAATTTTGAAGGCACTTTTGGTAAGCATATGTTGGGGATGACGCAGTCGTTCACGGGTCTAGAAAGAATAAGACAGTTGCTGTTTTGTGCTGTTAGTGAAAATATATTGATAAGGGGAGGCAGAACCTTTGCTGTCACTAGAGGCAACTTGTTAATAAGATGAGGCATGATCTGCCATCACAGATCAAGGTTTTATTAGAGGGGATAGAAGAAGTTTTGGAGGAAGAAAAGAGTATGTTAGTAAGGCAAAAGTTATACTTGTAATACAGAGAAGCATTATATGGAAGGTTTTGACTGGAAGAAAAGAGTGCCTATTAGGAAGACACTACTTTTGCTTCTTTTACAGAGAAAGATTATAAAGAAATGAAAGTTAAAGCATGTGCTACCACCAGTGGCTAAGTGTTAGTAAGATTAAATGAGTATACTGGTATAAAGAGTTTTGACCTCTAAAAACTATAATTACTAGGCATTGTATATCTGGCAGTAATCTCAGTAATTATATGAGAAGAGAAAAGTAATCACATGACTGGGGAGTCACATGACTAGAGTTGAGGAGGAGTGCAGTCATATGGTTGGAAAACCATATAGTCAGATGACTTGAATTGCCAAATCTCCATTGCTAATAATTTGAAAGGAATAAGAGGTTAATATAAAATGCGCACACTGCCAGACTGGTGGCCCAACATAACGCATCAGAGATACTTCAGGTGCAGCTAACATTGGGTAAGACAGTGATTCAGGTTGTAGCCTGCTATAGGTCCCCAACCATGTCCCAAGAATCACATTCCACATTCCTAAAAACCCTTGAGAATATTAGGGTCCAATCTAACATTCTCATACTGGGTGACTCCAACTACCCCTCCATTAACTGGGAAAACTACTCATGTACCGATACACTTGCCCAACGTTTCCTGGAATTCATTAATTCCAATGCCCTGGACCAATTCATTCTTACCCCCACTAGAGGTAGAATATCCTTGATCTGGTCATTACTAACATGGGCAACTGTTGCTCTACACCAATAGTCAACTCCCCCCTGGTTAAATCCGACCACAAACTAATCACCTTGGAAATCCACATCCCCCCTTATCAGCCTAAAAAAAAGTTGAGATCCCTCATCAAATAGTGTAAAGCTAGCTATGAAAACAAAATTGCAGCAGATAGTAAAGACAGCCACTAGGCCTTCTATAGTTATTTAAAGAATCTCCACAGCAATACCCAGATTTTATCTGAGCTACTGCACAATGGTACCTCCTATACTGAGCCAACAGATATTGCCAATATACTGGCCAACAGATTCAGTGCCAGCTTTACACCCCCCCCCCCAAAGGACCAATCACAATATCAGTAGATTGCCAGGCACCCAGTATTACTGCTGCACAGGTTAAAACAGCACTGTCCAAGGCCAAGAATACAGCTTCTATGGGACCTGACAATATCCCTGGCTGTGTTCTACATGAACTACAGAGTGAACTGGCACCTCGCTTGTGTGCCCTGTTCAATCACAGCGTCACCTCAGGCTTTGTCCCTACCAAATGGTGCACTGCTACAATCATCCCTCTCCACAAAGGAGGAGTAACTACAGACCCTGGGAACTATAGCCCCATTAGCCTGAGTCTGATATGCAAAGCTATGGAACACATCATCATTGACCTAATAAACAAGGCTATAGGGAATCTCCAAACTCTGGATCCCACACAGCTTGGTTTTATGAAGGGTAGATCATGCCTGCTCAACTTGGTCAACTTCTTTGAGTCAGTCACCAGAGCTGTGAATGAAAGCAAGGTGGTTCATACAGTCTATCTTGATCTGGCCAAGGCCTTTGATACCATTCCCCACTCAGGAATCATAGAAAAACTCACTAAGTTAGGCATCAGCTCATATATCACCAGGTGGGTTGCAAACTGGCTCACAGATAGAACCCACATTGTGAAAGCAGCTGATTCCAAGTCAGACTGCTGACCAGTCATGAGTAGAGTCCCACAGGGTTTGGTCCTGGGTCCTCTCCTGTTTGGTATCTACTTCTCTGAATTCCAGGCCAACACGAAGGGGCTCTGGCTGACAAAGTTTGCAGACAATTGCAAGTTGGGAGCTATTATTAACTCCCCAAGTGATGTTGACATCCTACAGAAAGGGTCTCACTGAGACCAAAGACTGGGGTCAGAACCATGGCCTTAAGCTCAATGCCAAAAACACTGGTGTCAGAACCATGGCCTTAAGCTCAATGCCAAAAAATGTGTTGTCATCTCCTTTGGGAAAAAACCCAATTCCCATAAATTACCACATCGATGGTAGTCCACTAAACACAGAAGGTGTTATGAGAGATCTGGGAACACAGGTTGACAGCAACCTCACTTTTGACTACCACATTGCCACTGTGGTCAGAAAGTTCTTCTATGTGGAACATCTCATTACTAAAGGTTTTGCATCCAGGAATAAAGAGGTCATTGTCTCCCTCTACTCATCCCTCATTAGGCCAATCATTGAGTACAATGCCCCATTTGGCATGTACCTCACTAGACACCTGCAACAACTGGAGAGGCCGCAAAAGTACCTCACAAAGAGAATCCTAGGCCTTAAACACTTGTCCTATATGGACAGACTCAAAAAACTCCAACTATTCTCTGTCTCATATCGCCTACTTAGAGTAGATCTCTGCTTGGCTTACAAAGCCATGTCTGACCCAGCTCTGTTAGAAATGCTACATCTAAAGAAATCCCAATCCCTCTGCACTACATGCTCCAGAGACCTCAACCTCATTACCACAATCAACAGAACGTGGTGGAGGGACAGGTTCATAACACAGGGACTGCCCATGCTATGGAATGGACTTTCCATAAATGTCAAACAGAGCACCTTACTGGCCCTCTTCAAAAGAAATCTTGATGAGTGGCTGGGAAATAGAAAATTCACCCCGGGGATCACTCCAGTGGCTCTACTCGACAGAGGCACTGGGAACTAAGGTCGGGTGGCACGATCCCAGGGTAATCCTATGGGTTAGGCTTGTAAAGGCTCCAGGGTCATTAGCCTAGAACACACCTATGAACCTATGAATCTAGGATAGGATGAGAAAGCAGGAGGGTACTGAGTAAAGAAAAATGAGCAATGTGAGGTGAAGCAGAATGTCTTAAGTGTTGCAACAGAAACAATCCATAGAGTTGCTAGTGAGTAACACAACAAAAGTGTGTAATTCCGAATAAGAGAAAGGTACTTTTTCAGTGTGTGGAATACTGGATCTGTTTCTATCATAGTTAAGTATCTCACAGGTCCACAAATCAATTTAAATAGTAGGAGCTATGGTAAACACATACCCAAAGTGTGGTCTGTTATAACCTACCACCACTGTGATAACTCTCAAACAGCTTAGGTGACTAGCATTCCCCTAGGCTCAACACTGCTGGAGCCCTGTGATAACTGTCAAACAGCTTAGGTGACTAGCATTAGCCTAGGGTCAATTCTGCTAAAGCACTGTGATAACTCTCAAACAGCTTAAGTGATTAGCAATCGCCGAGGGTCAACACTGCTAAAGCACTGTGATAACTCTCAAACAGCTTAGGTGACTAGCATTTATCTAGAGTCAACACTGCTAAAGCACAGTGATAACTCAGACAGCTTAAGTGACTAGCATTCGCCTAGAGTCAACACTGCTAAAGCACAGTGATAACTCAGACAGCTTAAGTGACTAGCATTCACCTAGAGTCAACACTGCTAAAGCACAGTGATAACTCTCAAACAGCTTAAGTGACTAGCAATTACCTAGAGTCAACACTGTTAAAGCACAGAGATAACTCAGACAGCTTAAGTGACTAGCAATCGCCGAGGGTCAACACTGCTAAAGCACTGTGATAACTCTCAAACAGCTTAAGTGACTAGAATTCGCCTGGGGTCAACACAGCTAAAGTGAGCAAACATTGTAGACACTTCCAGAGGTTGAAGGGGGACAAGAACAAGATAATGTGTAGAAGTAGTTAATATCTATCAATAAAACAAAAGACCAGGAAAGTGGTGGCAGGAATCATTAGTTTTGGGCAATCCATGTCCCACAAAGGTGTGGCTTATTTCAGTAAATGAAGGTGTCACCAAACAAGTGAGCACTGAATGTGTGCAGCAAATGAAAACTGAACTAAGTGAAAACTTATATTTTAAAATCAGTGTCATCCATGGTCCTCCTAATAGGGTCATAGGTTCATAATTAAGTACTAGGCTACCTGTCCTTATGGATCATTTTAAGCCTAGCCAATTACCCCTAGTGAGAATCAAATCCTGTACCTCTTGTCTGTGAGGGAAGACCCTTAATCATTATGCCCTCCTCCCCTAAATGAGGGGAAATACAGTCAGAAGTGCCATAAATGCTTTTATAGTCTTGAAAGAGAACACAAATAACAGTGTATAAGGGCAACATGGATGACTCCACCAACAGAGTTCAGCAATCAAACCTTAGCATTAACTAGCATAAATGTTTGACATAAACACAATCAAAGCAGCATTCAGTGAGTGAATTCAAACTTTTAAAAATGTAATTAGCTTATATTCTTTGGGCATAATGAGATGTATTAAGAAGTAGCCATCTGGTGTAGGAAAATTATAATATATATATATATATATATATATATATATATATATATATATATATATATATATTTGAGTATATGTCACATAGTTGCATACTCAGAACTTCAAATGTCAATACATCAAGCATCAGTGCTTGAAATTCAAATGATCTAATACAATAAATAATCTAAAGAGAGAGGGGGAAAGAGAATGAGAGCACTGATCATATAATGAGCAATTGCAAGCTCATTACAATAAAAAAAGTAACAACATTAAAGGAAACAGTAGACAGAAATGGAGCAAAGAATGTGTATGGATCAATACATGAGCACACTAAATTTGTACAGGGAAATTTTGAAGTGTAATGAGAATATAAAGTAGAAAAAGGTAGCGACACATTCGTCTGTGTTTGAATAGGATGATAACAGTGAAGTCATAACAGGATAGTCATTGAAATGAGGAAAAACAGTGTCTATGAATTGACAAAAACTAGTGCAGATTTACGGTACAAGAAAGTTAAGTGTTACAATATAGACTAGTCGAAAAGCATAAAAGAGAGATGTTTAATTTGTAAGGAAGTTTATTAGTTAAGTAAAGTCCTCAGTATCCTGGTATTTACATTTGTATTGCCTGGTTTGAAAATATTTCAATTCTGGCTTGAACCTGGAGTAACTAGTGTTGAAGGTGAGGTGGAAATGGAGAGATTGCCACAGATTGGGGGCATGTACAGAGACACTAAGGAATGTACAATGAAGTTTTGTAGCAGAGGATTGGAGTGAAGGGTCACCATTACACTGGCTACTGAGATTGTAGTCTGAGATGTTGCAATAATTTTCATAGTAGGAGGAGATGGGGTGTCTTAGTGTAGTAGCTTGAAAAGTAGGGAACCAAGTAGGAGGTTGTCTCTACTTGTACAGGGAGCCAGTTAGGTTTAGCCGAAGTGTGGCAGTGGTGTTCACACTGGGGGGAAATTAGTGATGAGATAGCAAATAGCAGGGTGCTTGTATTTTTGTTTGAGATAGTAACAAATAACTGGCTTAGTTTCTGGTGTCATTCAAAGGGGATCCAGTACCTGACAGCCTAGGATGACAAGATTGACCAGCCACGATGGTTTGCCAGATATGGCCTGCATTTGTCTCCCTTGGGCTTTAGGCTCCTGGCAAAGGCTCTTGCCTCCCCCATAGTGCCTTTTTAGGCAATGCCATGAGGTTAAAACTACCACCATGAAAATTTCATCTAAACATAAATTAAAGGTAATGCTGCTAAACACTAGGAGTCTAAACATGAAACTGCACTCATTGCAAGCATTCTTAACCATGGAAGAAGCTGACATTTGTGCAGTCACAGAAACCTGGTTCAAAGTTGTGGAGAGCACCCCAGCCATACCAGGTTACTCATCCTATCATTCAGTCAGACCCCAAACCATGGGGAGCAAAACAAAAGGAGGAGGAGTTGTAATATATATAAATGACATACACACCTCTAGGCTGGTCAAACAGTATGATGTACAGGAAATACTTCAGGTGCAGTCAACAATTGTCAAGACCCCTATTAAGATCATAGCTAGCTTACAGGCCTCCAACTCTGACTCAAGATGCCCACTCCACCTATCTGGACCTCTTCGAATCTATCAGTATTCAACCCTTTACCCTGATCCTGGGCAACTTTAACTTTCCAACCATAAATTGGAAGAAATACTCATGCCAAAACACAAATGCCCAGAGATTCCATGATTTCTTCAATACAAATGCCCTGGACCAGTTGGTTGACACCCCACAAGAGGTGAAAATATCTTGGACTTGGTATTAACCAACATGAGAAACCACTGCAGCATTCCTACAGTGTCATCATCCCTGGTAAGATATGACCACAAACCAGACACTTTAGAAGTCACCGTCTCCCCTAACCCCCCCCCCCCCCCCAGCTAGGGCCAAACAAAAAAACTTCTCCAAAGCTGATTACAACCTCCTGAGGGAAGGTATAAACAACTTCACAGCCCCCTCCACCTCCATAGAAACTGGCACATATGTCTAAACTTACAAAGTGCTATATGAGTATATGAGCATTATATATATATATATATATATATATATATATATATATATATATATATACGGCATGGAATCAGGGGTACCAGACAGGATGAAATCATCCTCCTCAAGGAAGAGTAAACCTGTCTACAATAAATAAACTATAATAAAAGGAAAAACTTGCTGTCCAGGACCAAGAAGGAGCAGGTGTCTAATTGGAAGCATTCTCTCCTTAGCCTGAACAAGCAGATAAGAGCACTAGTGAAATCCTCCAAGGCAGACTTCGAGCCCAAACTAGCCACATCTACTAAAGACAGTCATAAGGCTTATTTCACATATGTCCACAACCTCAAGAGAAGCACCCAGATCTGCTCAAAACTGGTGGCCAAGGACACCACATACACAAACCCTGTAGATATAGTCAACCTGCTGGCAGACAGATTCAGTGAAAGCTTCACTCCTCTTCCCCCAATCAGTAAAACTGGACATCCCCAGTACTTGCCCCCCTCCCCTTATCTCTGGGGAGCAAGTCATCACTGCTCTCTCAAAGGCAAAAAATACAGCCTCCATGGGACCCAATAACATCTCAGGCTGCATCTTACATGAACTCAGGCAGGAACTTGAAGGACCAGTAGGCACCCTATTCAACCAAAGCCTGAGTACCAGCTTCATCCCGGCCAAGTGGAGGACAGCTACTCTCATCCCTTTGCACAAAGGTGGAGTACCCACTGATCCAGGAAATTATAGACACATCAACCTAACTAGCCTGATCTGCAAGGCCATGGAGTGGATTATCCTGGACCTCATTAACAAGGACATTGGCAACCTCCAGACACTTGATCCCATACAGTTTGGTTTTGTCAAGGGGAGGTTGTGCTTGTTAAATTTGGTTGACTTCTTTGAGACAGTCACCAAGGCCATAGATGAGAGGAAGACGGTGCACATCGCCTACCTTGACCTGGCCAAGGCCTTCGATATTATTCCCCAATCAGGTATAATAGATAAACTCTCTCAAGTAGGCATCAATCCATATGTTACCAGATGGGTAGCAAACTGGATCACTGATAGAACCCACCCAGTCAAAATAGGATAAGGCACCTCAAGCAGTAGACCCGTAACAAGCGGTGTACCCCAGGGATCGGTCTTGGGGCCTCTGCTGTTTGGGATATATTTCTCAGAGGTGCAGGCCAAATCTAATGGGCTATGGCTGATGAAGTTTGCAGATGACTGCAAGCTGGGTGCTGTCATCTATTCACCTAGTAATGTGGACATCCTCCAAGAGGGTCTCACCCAAACAAATGTCTGGTGCCAGAAACATGGCCTTAAACTGAATGCCAAAAAATTCATCATCATCCCTTTTGAGGAGAATGACATTCCAACAAATCACATTGATAATAAGGCACTAAGCACGCAATCAGTCATGAGGGACTTGGTAACCCCGGTTGATATCAAACTGACTTTTGACCACCATATTGCCTCTGTAGTACAGAAAGCTTTCTACATGGCCCACCTCATTAGTAAGGGTAGCTCATCCAGGGACAGATAACATCCCTGTATTCTTCCCTTTTAAGACTGATTATTGAATACAATGCCCCTTTTGGCATGTAACTCACAAAGCACATGCAGCAGCTGGAGAGACCACAGAGATTCCTCACCCAGAGAATCCAGGGCCTCAAACATCTACCCTACACAGATAGGCTAAAAGCCTGTCTCTCTACTCAGTCTCCTACAGACTTCTTAGAGGTGACCTCTGTCTGGCATACAAAGCAATCTCAGACCCCACCCTGATGGGACTGCTGCATATCCGCAAGTCAAATCCACTAGAGTAACCCACATGCGAGACCTCAACCTGGTCTGTGACATCAATAGGACTTGTTGGTGGAACAGATTTATGTCCCAGAGGCTCCCCCTTTTTATGGAATAGACTCCATCTCCATGTAAAGCAGAGAACCTCATTAAACCTTTTTAAGTGCATCCTAGATAACTGGATAGGGAACAGAAAATACACCCCTATGATTCCACCTATGTCCCTGCTGGACAGTGGCATATGGTGCTGACTTGTTGGAACATGGGCTAAATTCTTGGCTAGGCTTGTAAGGGCCTCAGGGCCAATAGCCTAGTAACTTCCTATGATCCTATGATCCTATAAATAAAGGAAGCCCATATTCAAGCTGAGCAAGTAGGACACTGTTACCTACTGTTGCTCTGGCATGAGCTGTGAAACAATGTTCAATTTTGCAGGCCAAGAAAAAGAGGGAGTTGAGTTTTGATCTCAGTTTTTGAATCTGTTCCTGAAAGATGAGGCACTGATTGAACCAAATACCTAGGTACCTAAAAGAGATGTTGGTTTCAATGAGAGTTTTTGTCAGTATCAAAAATGTTGAGCGGGTTAGCCAGTGGATAGTCTTTTCTTAGTACTAACAAGCATACATTTGGTTGTCTTAGAGTTAAAAAGCTGGTGTTTGTTAGTCATTTCTTTAGAAGCAGAAGCTTGTCTTGTAGTTGAGTTTGAATAAGTTGGAATGACGGTCTGGCTTTCTCTTTCAGAGCTGTAGCTGGCTCATTTTGCAGCTGGTGCCACTTCCTGGTATGGCACTCCTCAATGCTATACTAAGGAGCAAAAAAAATAATAAACTTCCTTCTTGAACCTGGTGCTCCTTCTTTCTCTTCTAAGGAGGAGGAACACCAAGTCCCTAACACCCTCACAATCTACATGAAAGTAAAAAAAGGTACATTTTCCCTCCAATCTAGTTCTTGAGAGCACCAGGTCTAATTCCCTGTAGGTCTGCTCCTGCCCTCTCATTTACATGAGGAGGTAGGCTTCTGCTCTCTCTTTCTTTTTACATCTACATATATATAGACAGCTAGACATCTAGACAGATATATACAGACATGCAGACACATTACTGAACCTATGATATATGGTGTGACAAAGGGAGACACTGCTGGCACAGCTATTTGGAATTTTGTAAATAATTATATGCCCTTTGTAAATATCAACATAATCTATATAAGATTTTTGTGTTACAACTGTATTCAAACTGTATGTCATGTGTATATATCAAACTGGCTTGTACAGACGTGTGTTAAAAAGGTATTTCATAAAGTGCTTGTACTTGAAATGTAACCACATTGTACCAAACTTGAACAGAACAGAAATGTACATGCACTAGTGTAACTGTTTAAGTGTATATATTTTAACAATAGAAACTGGAATACAGGAGGTTAACTTCAGAAAAAATATTTGAAATTAAATGACTTTATGGCTATGCAATAAAAGATGGCATCTTTCAGTTTTCAATGAGCTAGAGACACAGAGTCTGTGCTAAGAAGTTTTCTGTATTGTCCATAGGAAGAAATAATTACTAGTCTTGAAATGTGGAGGAATGTAATTGTTTTATAACTTCCAGCATCTGCCAAAGATTTGAGGTCTATGTATTTTCACAGGTAGATGCTAAATACTGCCAGATTCCAGCAGTGGGAGTTTCACTTGGTATAGAGTCAGATGACAAGAAATGATGTCATTCTGCTAGTTATCCCAGCAATAATATTTGAGATATTAATTTAAAAAGTCACTTAGAGAGACAGGGCATTCTCTATTCTGTCTTGGACCTTAAAAGAACCATTCACCATAACATCTGCCTTCCTCTGAAAGTAAGTTTCTAGGGTATAGTAACTCTCTTAGATATAGTCAGGAATATAGCAAAGCTTAGTTTAGATATTTTTCTTTGTTTATTTGAGACTGTCCTGTAATGTTTTAAATATTTCCTGTGATTTTGAACTCTAATGTCACTGTGACTATATACTATTTTCTTGTTCTTTTATTATTCAGTATTAAATATATTTAAACTTTTCATTGTGGCTGATCTGAATAGAGATATTTAAGTTTTGAGAGCACTTGCATATCTATTAATAGCCTTGCTCTTAGTCAAAATACCATTTGTATTAATATTAATGTAACACAGTAAGATTGGACACCCTTTGTTAAGAGCCTTAAAGTATCGGAGTTGGCTGGTGGGAGTGATAACTATTTTATAGTCTGGGCAAAAGGGGGCATAGCTAGCAAACCTGTGCCAGCTTTTCCCCATGTGTGTGTGTGTGTGTGTGTGTGTGTGTGTGTGTGTGTGTGTGTGTGTGTGTGTGTGTGTCAGCTACTTGGGCATGGACAAGAAGCACTGGTTGGACAGAGATGGTGCTGGCGGTCTTGGCTTGGACACTCAGCTGAGATCTCAACTCTATAGCTCTGCCAGTGGAAAGTCTTATTGGTATCTGGAGAAATAGGGAGAAACCAGTCCCGGACTGTCTGTAGTCTCTGTCTGCTCTTTAGAGAAATTGCACTCGATGTAGAGAGCTGCATCTGGAAATACTATGTATGTACCTGTTATCCTCCCAGTGTACATCCCCACTGTTGCCAGTGGTGACGACTGAGGCTCCTTGATTACGGCTCCAGTGGTCGGTTGTCACATTATTAGTGGCAGTGGTAGGATCACCACATCATATATTGGGATTCAGTGGTGTGGATATTGAACTCCTGTAGCCTGTAAACAGTGGTCACTAAAGAAGGTATTTGTATTCTCAAGCAGCCACATGGTAGACATTCAGAGTTTCATATCACAATAATTTTATTTATTTATTTATTTATTGTTAGCTTAGTTAGTCAGGTAGAGCAGGCAAGGATGTCAGCAGAGGAGTATGGACAGCTGACAAGGAGCCAGCTGGCTGAGATGTGCCAAGACAATGGACTGGTGCATGCCAACCTGACTAAAGCAGAAATGATTGCAGCCTTAACCCCAGCTGCATGACAGACCAGCAACCAGGAGGAGAACCAGACAGACCTTGGGGATGTACAACTCTCAGAAAATGGACAGTTTAACTTTGCCTCAGAGGACTTAAAAATCCATCGGGAGTTAAAGTGACTTGAACTGGAGGACAAACAGAACTAGAATCAGTGGGAGACTGCGTCATTTGGAGACTGAAGAAAATGAGAAACAGATGGCATTAAAATCAGCAGAGAGACTGAGACATCTGGAAGCTGAACAAATTGAGAGGCAGAGGCAATACGAAAAAGAGATGCTGACTCTTTGCCAGGGTCATGGAGGTGATGGGGAAGGGAGAAACTGAACTCCAGAAGCAATAAAGGTCAATACATTTCTTCCACAATTACAGAGGGTGATAATTTTGATAATTTTATTCATATGTTTGAAAGGGTTTGGAAAAAGTATAATGTTGAGCAAGGGCTCTGGGTATGGTTCTTGATCCCCTTACTCCATGGTAAAGCTGTAACTGTTGTTTCTAAGTTGTCTGATATTGATTGCTTAAAGTGGAATACACCTAAAAATTGTTTATTAGAGTGTTTTAAGCTAACACGTGAAGCTTATAGAAAAAAGTTGCATGATCTTAGGCATAAGGCAGATGAAAGTGTGTGTGAATATATTGCTGAACTAAGCACTTATTTTCATAGGTGGGTTACTGGGTGTCAGGTCACCACTTTCGAAGGGCTGGCAGACTTTTTGGTAAGGGAACAAGCCCTTAGCACATTACCTGGTTGTCAGATAGAGAATGTAATACCGCAGATGAGATGGGGAAAAAGGAAGACCTATACCTAGCAAGCAGGGTATCACTGCACAGGAAAGGGATACCCAGTGCTGCACATGGGTCTAAGGTAACCCATGGTGGGCAGCCTAATCTGCATCAACAGAATCCACCAGTAACAGGGGAAGCCACTAGTTCAGGTAAACTGCCAGGATCAAGGGTTAAATGTTTTAAATGTAACCAGTGGGGCCATGTAGCATATAGATGTCCATGGAGGCAAGGTGGGGAACAAAAGGTGAGGGAGCTAGTAAGTGGAATGGCAGAATGCGAGTAGTAAGTTGTCTGGGGACAACAAGGTTACCAAACTGCCACAAGAGGTTATATCCTATCTTAGTAGAATGAAAATAGGATACTGTTAAGAGAGACACAGCCTCTGACCTAACAATTGTGAAGCTTGCAGTGGTTAAATAGGAGCACTACTTGCTTGGGCAGTCTACTCCAGTCAGAGCTTTAGGAGGGGACCCCATTCCAAATACTTTTGGCTAGAGTTTACCTTGACTAGGAGTGCGGAAAAGGAAGCAAGCTAGTAGGCGTGCTTGAGGATATCCCCACAGATGTCCTGACAGGGAATGATTTTGATAATGCAGTCACTTATGTGTATGCAGTTACACACAGTCAGGCTTGGAGACAAGCATGTGGATCTGGTAGCCCTGGGGGTCCCAGACAGACTGCACACTTGAAGCCAGGACTGGTGATGTGGCTACTTCAGGGAGGGAGCTATCCCTGTAGCAGTAAGACTGAAGGTGAGCCACAGCTGCTGGTGTGTACTGATGTTCCCTTGGACAGAGTGACTGCAAGGGAAGAGGTGAGTAGTAGTACACAGGCTGATAGCGAGGCACTGCTTTCAGAGGATACCAGACTTCCTGTGGAAGGGGAGCTGGGAAGGGTTACAACGAAAGAGTTGAGGCAGGCTCAGCTCTCAGAACCTACATTACAAGGCTTGAGGAAGGTAGCCAGGTAGGCACCTGATTCTCAAGGAAAGGGGGAATCTGTATACTGGGACGAAGGGTTACTGAATAGAGAGTGGACCCCTGAGGGAGGACTAGAGGGTGAGAGAATACAGCAGTTGATAGTGCCCAGAGCCTGTTGTCTGGCACTTCCTGCCATAGTCCATGACATTCCCTTTGCAGGTAATATGGGCACAAAGCATGCAAAGAGACGTATTATGAAGAACTTTTATTGGCCTGTGATTTCCAGGGATGTAGCAGGGTACTGCAGGATCTGTGAGCAGTGCCCAAAGTAGGCTAGGCAGGAGACAAGGTTAAAGCTTTTTTGGTGCTTTTGCTTGTGATTGATGAGCCATTTCAAAGGGTAGCTATGAATATTGTGGGGCTTAAGAACCCAAAGCTCCACAGGGGAAATGTATATCTTAGTGATAGTAGATTATGCTACCAGATACCCTGAGGCAGTGGCTCTGTCCTCCATTGAGGCAGAAAAGGTTTCAATGCTTTGTTAGAGATTTTCAGCAGGGTTTCCCAAAAGAAATACTGACTGACAGAGGTGCCAATTTCATGTCAGACCTGCTGGCTTGTCTGTGGTGGCACTGCAGAGAGAAGCACTTAAAGACCACTGCTTACCATCCTCAGACTAATAGTCTTGTAGAGAGGTTAAACCCTACATTAAATACCATGCTACAGGCATTTGCAGACCAGTTTTAGAGAGAGTGGGACAAATATTTGCCCCATCTGTTGTTTGCTTACAGATAGGTGCTACAGGAATCCACAGGTTTTTCACCCTTTGAGTTTCTGTATTGGAATAGTGTCTAGATTTGATTAGTGATGAGTGGGAGGATAAGTGTAAATCCCATTTTTCACCCTTTGAGTTGCTGTATTGGCATAGTGTCTAGATTTGATTAGTGATGAGTGGGAAGATAAATGTGAATCTCACAAGGAGTCAGTTGTGGCATATGTCCTAAACCTCATGACAAGGCTCAGGGAACTAATGGGCTTGGCCCAGAAGAACCTGGCAAAGGTCCAACAGCAGAAAAAGATTGGTATGACAGGAATGCTCGAGCTAGAGAGTATGCTGTGAGGCAGCAAGTTATGGTTCTGATTCCTGCCAGCTTGGAAAGGACCCTTCAAGGTGGCAAGGAATGGCAGTGATGTTAACTACATGGTAGAACTACTAGGCAGGAGGCAGGGGCACAAACTGTGCCATGATAACATGATGAAAGCTTAACATAGTAGAGAGGCCCTGGTCTTAAGTATTTGCAGTAGAAGGCAGAATGAGGCTGAGGGGGATCTATGGCTACAGGGGAGCCAACCATCAAAATCCAAAGTTACTATGGTAGATTCTAGGGTTGCAGGCATGTGATATGACAGTGCAGCTCTGTACTGGGGTTAGCAATGCCAATGCAGATGGGCTCTGAAGACAGGGTATGAGGTAATGTATTCCCATATAGGCTCATTCCTCTCAAGCAACATCTCTCAAGGTTCACTTGAAAAACTAACTTGAGTTTTCAGGGGGGGGGGGTTAATAAAAAAGGGAGATACTGGCAGCACAGCTATCTGGAATTTTGTAAATAATTATATGTAATTTATGAATATCAACATGATCTATATAAGACGTATGTGTTACAACTGTATTAGAACTGTATGTGATGTGTATATCAAATTTTCTTGTACAGACATCTGTTAAAAAGGTATTTTATAAAGTGCTTGGCTTGAAATGTAACCACAGTGTGCCCTACTGGAATAGAGCAGAAATGTGCACGCACTGTTGCAACTGTTTAAGTGTATATATTTTAACAGTGGAAATTGGAATACAGGAGGTTAACTTCAGAAAAATAGCTGAAATTAAATTACTTTATGGCTACACAATAAAAGATGGCATTTTTCAGTTTTCACTAAATATTTTTTTTTTATTATTTCAAATAAGATGTCTTAAACATTACATGAAATAAAGATAAATAACATATTTACAATTCTAAAACATTACTAACTTCAAACCATTATATAACTATTTACATTGGTGTCTATGCAAATAACATTGAAATTCTATATTATATAAAGTTAGAAACATAAGATGATATATCTTCTTTGATATTTTCAAGTATTTCCAGTACTTTCATCCAAGAGTAATAGTAAGAAGTAGATCTTTTAGTTCTGTTCTTCACTGTTAATATTTCCATGTGAGCAACTGTTGTTGTTAAAGTCTCAAATTCCTTGAACGTAGGCGAAGCCTCATTTTTCCAGTGTATAGTTATGATTTTACGTGAAATTGCTAATAGTGACCATAGAATTTTTGTGTCTTTTTTGGTACACAGTTTGGGATAGGAGAGTTGAATAAAATTAAAGACTTTGTTAATTGAAAATTATCATTATAAACAGTCTGAAAAAAATAATTAATGGATTTCCAGTACATATTGAGACATATACATTCATAAAAAACATGCTGCCAATCTGCTTTTATCTTGGTATGGCATCTCCAACATTGATCTTCAATAGAATACATTTTGGCTAACCTATGTGGTGTATAGAAACTTCTATGTAGATATCTCCAAGTGAATAATTGCCAGTATTTTGATAATGTAGAAAATTTGGAAGATTTTAGAATATTACTTTTTCGTTCTTCAACTGGAGGATGGTTGTTTATTAAAGTATAATAATCCCAGTATGATTTTTCATGATAGTTTTTGTTTTTTAACAATTTTATAGATATTAGACAAATAACCTGTACCCTGATAAGGCTGTTTTGTGATAAGAATAAGGTATTCAATGAGTTTTGGAGCTCCATGTCTAACTGAAGGTTGCATTTGTTCTATTTTATTTATAAGAAAATGCCTTAGATTTTGTAAAACAGCCAATTGTCTTTATTTATATTATAATTATAAATTATCTGTTCCTTTGTTAGAATTTTCCCTTTCTCTATAAGTTGATGCCAAAAGAGTAATGTTTCTTCTTTAAGTATATTTATTTTAGATATTTGGAATGTATCTAGAATATTTGGTGTAAAAGCTATAGGGAAAATAAGAAAACTCCAAGAATTAATATTTGGTATTTTGTTTATATATGTTCTGAACACTGAAAGTGTAGAGCTTACATAGTTTGATGGCAATTTATTAATATTATTTCTTTTCCCTAAAAAATAATCTTTTAACATCCATATAAGGGGTGATGGTATTACTGTTAAGTTGTCTTGTATGTGATTATAATTGATTTCTATGTAAATCTGCTCATGGGCTTGTTTCCATATAGGTGTGTATGAATTATTTAACCATAGTGTTATGTTTTTAATAACAGATGAGGTAATATATAAATCAATATCTGGTAAATTAATTCCACCATCTTCCCAATCTGGCAAATGTTTATTTAAGGCTATACGGGGTTTATTTGGAAACCATAGAAAATTTAAAATTAGTTTATTGTATCTTTGAATAATATATTTGGGAGGTGGCAATGAAAAATTTTGTATTAAGTATAATATTTTGGGAAATATGTTTATTTTAATAAGATATAATCTGTCTGCTGTTGAAAAGATATATTTATTCCAGTAAACAATTGTTTGTTCTATTTTGTCTAGTATTTTATTATAGTTAAATATTAGAGAATCTGTTAATTCATTGAGTAGATTTATTCCCAGATATAATAATTTACTTTCTGTTACTATATATTTGGAAAATCTTTTGTTTATATTATTTTTTTTTACAATTACAGGGCATAATTTTAGTTTTGTTTTCATTAAATTTTAAGCCTGAAATATTTTGAAATTTATTCATGGAGTTAAATAGAGCATTCAAAGACTCATTTGCATCTGAGAGAGTTAATAGTATGTCATCAGCAAAGAGTTGGATTTTAAGGTTTAACATTTTATTAATACAAATGCCCTTTATGTTATTGTTTGATCTGATTTGATTTGCAAAGGGTTCTATGAGTAATGCAAATAACAATGGTGATAAAGGGCAACCTTGTTTAGTTCCCTTTTTATTGTTATAGGGCCTGATCTATATGATCCCAGTTTAACATATGCAGTAGATTTTTCATATAGTATTTGGATAAGATTATTAAAATTAGAAGGAAAGTTATATTCTTTTAAAACTAGTGAAAGAAAGTTCCAGTTAACCGAATCAAAAGCTTTATTAATATCTAATGAGATTACATTTAAATTTAGGACTTTATGTTTGCTATAATCTATTAATGTTAGTATTCTTTTAATATTATCTGAAGTATTTCTTCCTTTAATAAAACCTGTTTGATCTTTGTGAATTAAGAAAGGAAGAAAGTGTTTGATCCTATCTGCGTATATAGCCATAAACATCTTGTAGTCTATATTGAGTAATGATATTGGCCTATATGAGGAACACTGTTTTTCATCTTTATCTGGTTTGATAATTGGGGATATCAATGAATATTTCCAAGAGGGTGGTATATTCAAATCTTTATTGGCTATATCATATACTTTTAATAATAACGATATGGTTTGATTGGGTATTAATTTATACATTTCTGGTAGCATATTGTCTGGGCCAGGTGCTTTATTTGTCTTGAGCTTTTTAATTTGTGATTTTAATTCTGTCATATTGATTGGTTTGTTTATAATGTCTATTTGTTCTTGTGTTAATTTAATATGAATATTGTTTTCTAAGTATTTTTTATATCCTTAGTAGGTGTATCTTGAGTATTTATGGAATTATCAATGTTAAATTGGAGTCTGAATGCTTCTAAAATATCATTTAGTTCCGTAACTCTTTTGTTAGTATTGGGAATAAATATTTCTTTTATTTGCTTAGATTTAATTATTTTTTTTGTTCTATTAGTTAAGTATCTCAGGTGTGCTGAATTAGTAGAGTATGAGCTTATTTTTATCTTTTCTAAGTTAATCATAATCTTATGGTGTAGCAATTCTGTATACTTCTTATTGATTTGTGTAAGTTCTTGAACTTGAGTAGCATTACCCTTTTGTATTTCCAGTTTCAATTTTTCTGCTTTGTTTTGTAAGTCTAGCATATCTTTATTCCATAACTTCCTTTGATTTATGTACCAGGATAATATCTTCCCATATGTAACTGCTTTTAATGAATCCCAGACATATATTTCTGAAATATCTTCTGTGTAATTTATTTCTAGAAAGTTTTTGATTGTTTCTTCATAAAATTCTTTGAAATCTCTCAATTTTGTGATATAGGAAGGTATCCTAGTAATGGGATTTGAATAAAATGGTGTAAGCTCTATCTCAAAGACTATGGCATTATGATCAGATAAAGGACAATTTATGATTTTGACTTTGTCAATTTTTGTTATTATGTCATTGGCAACATATATTCTATCAATTCTAGAGTTAGTTTTATATCTATGAGAATAAAATGTGAAGATTAGTGAGTCTGGTTCTGCAAATTCATTTATATCTTTTAAATACAATGTATCTATAAATTTTGATAGTGCTTTAGAGATGGGTTGTTTTCTTCTTTTGGATTTAGAATCTGTATCTTTTTCATTCATTATACAGTTGAAGTCTCCTGCCAATATCAGGCTACCCTTAGTTAAATGAATTATCTCTTCAAAATGCTGTTTAACTGTTTTTAATCCTAGTCCTGGGATCCAATATAGATTTACTAACGTATAGATTCTCTTATTTAACTCTATTGAAACTAGACAAAACATACCTGATGTATCTTGATGAGTAGTAATTATTTTAGGTGTTATAGTTGAGTTGCGAAGTAGTATAGCTACTCCTCTTTTTTTTGTTTTGTATTGAGAGTTTATTAGTACTGTGTAATTATTAATATTTAAGTTGTTTATATCTCTATCTAATAAGTGTGTCTCTTGTAAAAAGACTATTTGTGGTTTATGTAAGTTTATGTACTTGAATAGGCTTCTCCTTTTATTACTATTATTTAGACCATTAACATTTATGGATAAACATTTCATTTCCTAGTTTTGAGTTTGTTTTATGTGTGAGTTTGTGTATATATTGTTTATTCTTAGTTCCATCTTGGATACTGTATTCAAAAAGTTTTTCTTGTATGATTTTTGCATGTTTCTGAGTGACACCAAAGTGATAGAATAAAAAAAAACAAAGAACTTCCAAACTTGTAATTCTTAACCTTAAAAACCATTCCCTATTGCTATGAGGTAATATACCTCTTCGTTTGGTTAGTGAATCTAACCAAACAAACTTTCTACCCTCACAAATAATATTTGGATCAGTTTCTCTTATCCTCTTAGTTTTAAATAAAGATAATTGAATAATATATTAAGATAATCTAATCAGCTAAAATATATACATATATTCTTTACTCATCTTATTGTAATTCAATAATACTTACTTCTAAGCAGGTTTCAAAAAGGTACAAATATTTAGATTAAGGTAGTATCATTTCAAAATAATTTAGGGTATTAATAAACATCATGTTAAAATCTATAACTGTATATTTCATACATCTGTTGAAAACTATTTACTGGCATTACTGTATAATACAGTACCATTGTTGTGCAATTGTTTTAGACTACTCAAGTCCGAAACCAGTGTTTAAATTAATATTTGCAAAGTCATATTGGAATAAAAACATGAATAGTTCTGAAACCACATCATATTTTATGTTTAACATAAACTAAAATGCGATACAATATATAAGTATATTAATATTTCTTTAGTAGACATTAAATATGTTCCTCTGATTGCATTTTTCAGCTTTTCAATGACAATCCCCATAGCTGGAGACAACAAGATCACAATTTAGACAGCTCCCTTATCCAAGAGACCACTCATAATGTTGTTACCTGATTGAGTGTCTTGTTGCCAACACTTCCATCAACCCTCAGAGGGACCCTGCACAATGAAAACTGACACAGTACAGAGGTAAAACTGCAGCGCACTTGACCACACCCTCAAAGCAAACATCTATGTATATCACACATCAACTCCCACAGCTTAGACTGACACCCAACCAGTGCATCTATCTGCTGACAACAAGTGCTGGAGATACAATCCTGACCTACTCAACACCAGTAATTCAATCCTATGACTAAACAAAAGTATACTGGAGAACACATCAAAACAATGGAAGCTGCCAAGATTCAAACCACCATGTACGAAAATATTACAGGCCAAAATTCAAAACCCATTTTGCAGCAAAGAGACAAAACGTATTCAAACCATGGGGTAACACCTTTACCACGTCAAAAAGGTGTCCAAGAAGCTTGTTTTTCCTCCAACATCGGAGGACAGCCACGATGATCCATGCACTGCAAGAGTACCATTTTATCCTGGCAATTGCTTCACGACTGTATATAGAAACATTTAATCCAAATCATTAACTGGCACCACAACAATATTTCTCAGAAAAGTTGTTTTACAGCCAATGACCAGACAGAACGCATCATTGAGAAGATACATTTATCAAATGTCAAGTGCCCCAGCCATAATACAAGTGTCTCCTCAAATCAATCCCCAACGAATCTACTGCCCACCAAACTTGCAGACCAATACTGGCATCCTTTCATGCAGTCACATTGAAACAAAAAATACAGGTCCGCTGATCAGGAACAACCAGACTCTCAACTGCCAGACAACACACCCGTCTGCAGAAAGGTCCAAGAATCATAGTTGCATTGTCAAGCATCCTTGTCCACACTAACAGTAACATGATATACCCGCATACACTAGTATTGTGTCATTCTTGATAATGTAAAAAGCCAGGCAATATTATAAGAAGGGTGAAGCCACAGCCAGGCAACATAACAAGAAGAGCACAGCCGCAGTCACCATTCAGATGAGCAAACGGGAACAGCATGAGCCATCTAAGGATGGATAGCCTGTTGAGTACCTGCCACAATGCATGCCCATAATGCATGGCAACCCAGTAACAAATTAGGGTGTGGGCTAAGCCTCTCCCCCTTCCACTCAAATCAGATCCAACACAATATGTGTGTAGAACACAGATGCTTCGACAAAGCCCAAAGCCACATGGGATATAAACATTGTATAATTGACACACCGGGTCAAATCCACTGTTGTTATGTTACTCATTATAGTTGCCTATACAATCATTGCTTCCAATTTCTCCATCTAGTATACCATACCGCCATCTAAATGTTTGATTTGCCAAATGCACATCCAACCTTCTTGTTGCATCCCACCTGCCCACCCGAGGGCATACCTTGGCAGCAGGACATCAGTAGTATTCTGCAGGAGCACCAGCGTGGGAAATGGCAACCCTCCCCAAAACAAACCTGTCAGTTGCTTGACATTTACTAGTTTCTTTAGAGAATTTGTAAAACAGCAGTGATTTTATTTGCTGATGATTAATTTCTGCTTTTAAACTCTGCTGTATAAAACATAGTAAGGGATAGCTAAAATGTCTGGAAATCTAAACTGATAGAAAGACAAGCAGATATATGTCCTTATCTATCAAGGTGCTAGAAGACATCAGTAGCCATAAACTGAAAGTGCTTCAAAAATAAATATCTGTGTATATTTATATGAACCTTTTATATTATTTATGTTTCCTTAGAAGGAATTTAGGTTTCTGTATCTTTAAATGTGAACCTAGCTTATTTTCTGACTAGACGTCAATTAGAAAGAGTCAGGGATGGCGTACACAAGTAAATGCGACAAGCAATAAGTAACTCAAGTTTCTAGTGATGTTTGTGGCTGTTAAATTGTCTCGAGAACCAAGCAGGAAAAGGTATGTGTTTTTTCTTTTTTCTTTTCCCTCCTCTTATTTGGTGACAAACTCATGTAGTGTGCACGCAAGCACTCTAGTTTACGGAGTAGTGTTCACAACTGTCAAACTTTGCATTTTAAACATGCTATGCCTTATTTCTCTACAAAAGAAAAGACAACAGGATATCTAAGCTAGTCACAAGCATCTTTCAACTCCGGATGTCTGGAGCCACAACACACATGACTTATAGCCTCAAAATATCACTTAAAACATATTTTTCACTGGACTATATCAGTATGTGCATATGGGTCAAAGGCAGAACATCTTTTAAGATTATTTAAAGTAGTCTTATGATACATCCTAACTGAAATACTTCATTTCAAAAGCAACACATTTCTGCCCAGCATTAGCGTTTATCCAAACAGGGACACTTTTAACTTATAAAAAGTAATACTGTCAGGGATGTAACTAATAATAAGTTAAATAGCAGCCGTTACTATACCTATTAAGCAATATAACCATATACTGATTAAAGTATTATAAGTTAATGAAGATTTTATAAAAAGAAGAGAAAAATAAAAACAACAAAACACAAAGAGAGAAAATAAATAAATAAATAAACTATTTGGGAACATTATTATGCATTGATTACTCTGATTAAGAATATGAAAATAATAGATGGATAATAATGAAAAATAGAGTAATGTTTAAATTATGCTTAGTATATTGATGTGATTTGAGATAAATGTATTTACATTTATGCTAATTTTGACATTTAAAATATAATTGAAAACAGTACCTGTTTTGGTGTAACTTGAAGACAGTAAGAACTTTTCTTTTGTTGTTAGTATTATTATTTAGATTTTACAGCATATAACATATGTAAGATTATTTGTCCTTTAGTTTTTTTTTCTTTTGCTCAACAGTTTTCCAATTATTTACTTCAGCATTTCTCTTCGGTGTACTTATTGTCCAGTCCATAGATTCTTCATGTGTTAGGATGTTGTTGTTGGTAAGGTATTTTATTGCTGAATCTACTGTTTCAAAGATTTTTATTCCATTTGGTAGAAAAACTTTCAGTCTTGCTGGAAATAAAAGATGGACTTTCAGTTGCTTTTTCTTCAAGGTTTTTTATTGGTAGAAATTCTTTTCTTTTGAAACCACCTTTGTAGAATAATCATTGTCAAATCTTATTAATGAATCATTGTATTTGATGGGAGAATTTGCCCAAGCATTTCTTAATATAAGATCTTTATCTTGTGTAGAAAAAGTCTCACAATTATAGATCTCGGCTTGTTCTTACCGGAGAAGAAGCATTTCCAGAAGCTGCTAGTGATCTATGCCCGTTCTATACCATATGAAAGAGCTTCAGGTATTTTTGTTACATCTGGTATCCAGGTGGTAAGAAAGTTTATCATATTGTCCCCTTCAGATTTTTCTGGTAGACCATATATTCTAATATTATTTCTTCTTGTTCGGTTTTCCATATCATCAAGTTTTTCTAGTAAATATGTATTCTGTTGAAGTAAGAATTCAGTTTGTTGTTCTTCTACTTGAACTCTAGTGTCAATGTCACTTAATGACTGTTCAATAAGTGATATCTGTCCTTTCTGCTGTGTAAACATTTCTTGAAGCTGTTCCAGTTGTTGTGAGCACTTTTCTTTAAAAGTATCTATTTTATTGTCCATCTTGTCGATTTTTATTGTAAGTTCCTGTATATTTGTAATGAGAGACTGCAGGTCTTTTTTGAGAGAAGAGTCTTGTGCTGTATTCCTTAGATGACTCATGCTGTAAAGCTGATATTGGTGCTGATTTTCGAGTAATTAATTTGACAGGAATTATTCAAGTTCTGACAATAAAATTTTTCTTATAGATGCTCAGAGTTATTAGAAATAAGTTAGTAATAAAAATTTCTTCAAATTAAATATTATTTTGTAAAATTCCTGTCAGGAATTGTATTGAGGTAAGAGAGCTGAAATGAAGTGCAGCTATCAGTTCAGCATCCTAGCCACGCCCCCGCATTTTTCAGTTTTCAATGAGCTAGAGACACAGAGACTGTGCTGAGAAGTTTTCTGTATTGTCCTTAGGGTGAAATAATTACTAGACTTGAGATGTGGAGGAATGTAATTGTTTTATGAATTTAGGCATCTGCCAAAGATCTGAGGTCTATGTATTTTTAGAAGGGTAGATGCTAAATACTGACAGATTCCACAGTAGGGGTTTCACCTGGGATACAGTCAGATGACAAGAAATGATGTCATTCTGCAAGCTATCCCAGCAGTAATATTTGAGATATTAATTTAAAAAAATCTCTTGGGCATTCTGTATTCTGTCTTTGGCCTGACAAGAACCATTCACCTCAACAGCTGCCTTGCTCTGTAAGTAAGTTCCTAGGATATAGTATATCTCTTAGATTGAGCCAGGAATATAGCAAAGCTTAGTTTAGATATTTTTCTTTATTTATTTGAAACTGTCCTGCAATGTTGTTCTAAATATTTTTTGTGATTTTGAACTCTGATGTCACTGTGAATATATACTGAGTAATTTCATGCTCTTTTATTTATTTATTATTAAATATATTTAAACCTTTCATTGTGGCTGATCTGTGTGGAGATATTTACATTTTGAGAGTACTTGCATATTTATTTGGTGACACTGTTTGGGCCACTCCTAATATGCTTGCTCTTAGTCAAGTTACCATTTGTAACCCAAAAAGTGATATAATGGTGCAAAAACAAGAACAAATAAAGTAAACAAATGCACCACCAGGGTTTCCAGACTCCACACAGTTTTATTTCACACAAGCTACCATTTGTGTTAATGTTAATATTAATATTACACAGTAAGACTGGACACCCTTTGTTAAGGGCCTTAAAGTAGCTGATAAGGAGTTGGCTGGTGTCAGTGATAACGACCTTATAGTCTGGGAAAAAGGGGGCATAGCTAATAAACCTGTGACATCCCTTCTCAGCAGGTGTGTGTGTGTGTGTGTGTGTGTGTGTGTGTGTGTGTGTGTGTGTGTGTGTGTGTGTGTGTGTGTGCATAAACCAAACTTCAAAGAGTGTGTGTGTCACATAGATGGGCAGGGAGATGAAGCACTAATTGGGCAGAGAAGGTGCTAGAGGTCTTGGCCACTCAGGTTAGATCTCAACTCTATAGCTGTGCCAGTAGAGAGTCTTATTGGGGATCTGGATAAAGAGGGAGAAACCAGCCCCAGAGTGGCTGAGGTCTTTGTATGCTCTTAAGGGAAATTGCACTTGATGTAGAGAGCTAAATTGGAAATACTGTGTGTGTACCTGTTATCCTGTCAGTGTACGTCCCCCACTTTAGCCAGTGGTGAGGATTGAGTCTCCTTGATTACTAGTCCAGTGGTGGGACGTCACATATGGGGGTGGGGGAGAACGTAGATACAAAGCTTTCAGACTGGAAACAAGTACTGAAGCTAATGGAGACAGGTGTATGTTCACATGCCTCTAAACATAGAGGGAATTCTAGAAAGAGGGAAAGGAAATCTTCTTTCCTGAGTAATGAGCTACAACCTAAATCAGATTAATTCTTCTTATACAGGAAAGCCACAGGAGTTATTTTAGTTACTGCAGACTTTTTGTAATAAGTTGATCTTACCTAGGAGTGTGGAATTATTTTTAAAGGTAAATACTTTGCTCTGAGATACCTTTCTAGACATATTTCTACTTGTATTTTTAGAGTGAAACAACTTGCTTCTTGTTTATGTTTGAACTCTACATACTTGCTGTCAGCAAAGTTTTATTTATTACTGAAATCTATGGTCTGTGGTGTACTATGACCATGGAAATAGCAAGAAATATCAGTAGATATATACTGAGTTTTCTGGAAATATCTTGTCAGTGGTTAAAGTGATCAAATTAAGTTGCATTACAGCTGAACCTAATGAAGTTGGATGCAACATAATTCAGTAATTTTCCCCTTTCTTTTCAGTTTTGAAGTGCTTTTACACCCAGAAGGATGGGGGGGACCCCTCCCCCCACAAAAAAGGCAGTCTTTAGTATTTCCTAGTGATCACAGGGTGTAACACATTAGTTTACATATGTGATCACTGATTGTAGATAAGTAGGATAAATACTTTGCACTGAGGGCACCTGTATGGTGAAACTGGTTTGCTTTGCCTTGGTCTGAGGCTATGGTTTATGTAAAATGTGCTTTTTACATGTCAATTTGGATTAAAAGGTGATTTATTGCTGCTTTGAGTGGTTTATTCACTACTGAACCATTTTGGAAGTGAGCGAGTGCTGGAGAATTTGAAGGAGGTTTTATATATATATATATATATATATATATATATATATATATATATATATATATACACACACAGAGAGAGGTTTGGTTATATTGACAATATCTAAAAAACCCTATTGCTGAAGGGAAAAGTATCTAACCTGCTACCAGGGATATACATTACACTAAACATCATCATTATCAACCCCCTTTTTCCCATTTTCTACATGGGGTCAAGGTATCATGTTAACTGTTGTCATCTTTCTCGATTTAGTGCCACACTCCTGCCTTCTTTGACACTGATGCCTGGCTGTCGCAGATCTTCTTTCACACAATCCATCCACTTATTTGTTGGACGTCCTTGTTTCAGCTTGCCTTCTTCCTGTGTGTCCTAAATCTTCTTCACCATACTGTCTTCTGCTTTTCTGCATGTGTCTGAACTACCATAATCTGTTCTCTCTGATCTTTTTTACAATTGGAACTACTTTAGCTTCTGCTCTTATATCCTCATTTTTCATCTGTCCCATAGTGTGCATCCTACCACCTTTCTCTGGCACTTCATTTCCATTACCTCTAGCTTCTTTATCTGCTCTGCCTTTACTGCACAGGTTTCTGTACCATATAGTAGTACTGGTCACACCACTCTCTTGTACATCTTACATTTCAGATTCTTTGACATTCTTCTGTCATAAACTACACCCGAGACTCTATGCCAGTTGGCTGCAGCCCCTCTTGATTCTGGCTTTGATCTCTTCATTCAAACTTTCCTTCTCCTCAACCACATGTCCCAGATATTTGAAGCTATTTAACTGTTCCACTATCTTCCTTGCTATCTCAGTTCTCAATTTCTTCTGATTTCTCCAATTTGCTGACATTACTGCTGTCATAACTGTGCTAAATTTCATCCCATGTGACTTTAGTTTTGCATTCCATTCTCCTATCCTTTTCTGAAGTTCTTGCTCAGAGTCTGCCTGTAATGCCACATCACCTGCACACAGTAACTTTGATGATCTGTCTCCAACCTATTTGCTAATGTAGTACATCACCAGTATGAACAGCAGTGGGCTCAGAGCTGAACCCTGGTCTACACTCACTCCCACTGGCAACCCCTCTGTGAAGCTGAGCACTGTTTGTACTCTAGTAATTGGTCCTTGTACATAGCCTGCACTAATTCTACTAATTTTCTGGGGCTTTGAACCACCACAGTACTGCCAAGATCAGCTTTCTTGGGACCTTGCCATATTCTTTCTCCAAGTCTAGGAATGCCCAGTTGGACTCTTTCTTCATCTCTAGCTTCTTCTCAACTATCTGCCTCACTGCAAACATCAGGTCAGTTGCGCTACATCCTGATCTGAATCCGAACTGCTCATCTCCCATCTTACATTTTACTACTCTGTGTATCTGTTTATAAATCACTCTTTCCAGGACTTTTATGCAGTGTGATAGGAGTTTGATGCCTCTGTACTGCCCACAGTTGTTGATGTCTCCTTTGTTCTTGTACACTGGCATGGGTATGCTTATTCTCCAGTCATCTGGGATATGCCTTTCTTTCCACACTGCTATGAGTAACCTCAGGAGCCACTTCTACCCTGTCTCACCCAGCATCTTTATCATATCTGCTGTTACCTCATCTGAGCCTGCTGCTTTCCCTGACTTCATTTTCCATAATGCTATTCTTACCTCTTCTAGGGTGGGTTCCTCTTCTTCTCTTATCGTAGGCTGTGTATAAGGCAGTACAGCCTCTCTGGGGTTTTCTTAGTTCAGAAGCTGCCTGAATGATTCCTTCCATCTACCTTTGATGTCCTGTGGACTGGTGAGCAGGTTGTTGCTGGCATCCCTTATGAAGAGTGTCTGACTATCTTCTTAATTTTTTTGTCTTTGCCTTGCAATCTAATATAGTTTCTTTGTACCACCTATTAAGTACTTTCCCAAAGAAGAGTGCCTCTGATGCAATATTCTTTGCTATTGCAACTCCTTATTTAGCTTCTTTGTTAGCCAACCAGTATTCCTTCCTAGTCTGGTCGTTTTTTTCAATCTCCCATTTTTTTCTACACTCCTTTCTTTTCATCACTTCCTGGACGTCTACGTTCTACCACTAGCTTACCTTATGTACCTTATTTCCATACCTGGCTCGGCCACATATTGTTTTTGTAGTCCTCACACATACTCTTGAGGTGTTGCCATTCTTCTTTAAACTCCACCTATTTCCTTCTCTTCTTGGGGTGCTAGAGCCCTGAGTAATTCCTTGAACTGTTGTACTTCCTCTCCAGTTAACATTCAAGTCTTTAGCCTGGTCTCTTTTGACCTTAGAGCCTTCTCTGACCACTGCTTGCAGCTGATTGTGGCAACCAGTGGTTTATGCTGTGGGTCAACTGTTTCACTGGGGATGACTTTGCAATCATGGATTCTACCCCAGTGTCTTTTCCTTGCTAGCAGGAAGTCTACCTGAGTTGCATGTTGGCTACTCTAGTATGTGATCTTGTGACTGCCTCTCTTTCTGAACCATCTGTTGGCTACTATCAAGCCATTTGCCAGACAGTAGTGTAGAATGGCTTCTCCTTCTTTATTCCTGTTGCTCCACCCATGTGAACCTAGGCAGCCCTCATATCATGTTCTGTCTGTCATGATATGTGCATTCAAGTCACCCATTATCAACACCAATTCATGTTGTCCTGCTTTATCTAGTAGGTCCTGCACCTGCTGACTGAATTCAATCTTGTTCTCACTATTACAAGCCTGCTGTGGGGCATAGGCTGAGATTATGAATACTGCCCTATCATTACACTGGAGTCTGATTGCCATCAGTCTGTCATTAATTCAGATGATATCCCTCACTGCTTTCTGAAGCCTCTCTCTCACCACAATTTCCACACCATTTCTAGCCTGTCCCCCTCCTGAGTAGTAGATTCTGGATCCCAAGCAAAGTGGATTTGCTGCACTGCCTTTCCATCTTGTCTCTTGGATACATAGAATGTCCAGCCTCCTCCATATCATCATGTCTTCCACTTCCAAGCTGCTTCTTGTCAGTGAACCTGCATTAAGTGCAGCAATTCTCAGTTCATGTTTGACAGGTTGATTGTTCTTAAATCCAGCATTCACTCAACAGAGCTATCCCTGATAATCCAGGCTGGGCAACTAGACACTGGCCGGCTAGTAGTTTATTGACCCAGGGTTGTTGGGCTTTTTGTGGTCACACACTGGCCAATAAGGGCACATACACCTGTCCCACTGTTAACATAGGTCCCTGGCATAGGTCAGAGTAGGGCAGATCCTCAACCCAGTTATCTCCGGTAACTACCCATGCCCATTTTAGTGACATTAGTCAACAAGACCAAATCACCTAGAGCCATATTTTTACACCGTTGAGTGGCTAGCCCTGCCATGGTGCACTGTCTGTGATTTGTGTACTGGTATCTTCTGGATGCTGCACACCACAGTAGCTGCTCAAAGTGGTTGGTCTGTACAATTCTTCCCTCTACAGAGCACCATGTAGAGTCTGTGCTGCTGCCCACAGCTCCATTCCTTGGTGAGTTTTGAGATGGAAAAACTCAGCATGTTTTCCAGAGGTAGGAGGAACCCCACAGAGACAACATGCAAACTCCAAACAGACATTGGGCAGAGGTCAGGACTAAACCTTATACCGTGTGCATGGGAGGCAAAGACTTCAACTATTGTTCCAACTGGTCTGAAACAACAGCAAAGAAAGGTTTTTTTTTTTTTTTTTTTGCAGGCCCTCCTCTACTTTTCTGCTTAAACATACCATTAAATATACCAACTCTTTACTTGCACAACAGTGGAGAAATAAGGAAAAAATCCTTAAATCCCACTGTCATCATTCTAACATTAAGCAAACATTCAGCCGCCCAAGAAATGGTTAAAAGAGCCAGCCAATTCATAGGCCGACTGAAAATACAGTCAACAAAAACAAATATATGTGTGTACGCATGTGTGTGTGTGTGTGTGTGTGTGTGTGTGTGTGTGTGTGTGTGTGTATATATATATATATATATATATGTGTGTGTGTGTGTGTGTGTGTGTGTGTGTGTCTGTGTATACATATATTTTACACACACACATATATATATATATATATATACACACACACACACACACACACACACACACACACACACACACACACACACACACACACACACACACATTCACAAATGTACATATCTATATGTTGAGCATAGTGTGAAGGTTTCTACCAGTTATGAGTGCAAGTGAATCAAAAGTATAAAACATTGGGCAGGATTCACGAAGCCTTCGTGTAAGAGTTACAAGGCTTACACGGAGGCTGCAGTTAAACGGTGTGACGTCAGCATGTCATGCATATGCATGAGGGCATGCTGAATCACACCTAATGCTAACACGGTCCGTGTAAGACAGTAGGGGGCGTGTCCGTAGGGTGAGCCCTGCAAACGGACACGCCTTCAGAAGAGTAAAAGTCCCAAAAGTAAACCCCCACGACAGAGTCCGTGTAAATGTGAATAAACACAACACAACACATGCCCCCACAGACTATGAACATAAAATGTATAAATGAACATCTTATATTTTTTTTTATAAGTTGTAAAGATGTTTGCCCGTGAGTGCGCTCGTTTGCGTGGGCGTGCCCGTCGCTTAGCCACAGTTAGCAGTCAGTGGAAAAGCATATAAGAACTAAATATGCAAAGTAAGCCAAGAAGCAATAGCATAGCAGTAGAGACGTCACAGTTGTGGTTCGAGCCCCCACAACATCAATTTTTATTTTTAGTGAAATAAGCACGAAACAATTCCCTGACATATATGTACATATATAAAATTATATTTTATGTAAAATGTAATGGAACGGGCCATGTATTTTGAAGAAATGTGAGATAAAAAAAAAAAGGCTGATGTGCCTATAGCTGAGCTACAATCTAACAAGTTGAGGATATCTGCTTGTAGGTGAACAGTGTTTTAACAGGTGTAAAATGAGTGCCCGTAGGTGAGCAGTGTTACAACAGGTGTAAAATGAGTGCCCGTAGGTGAGCAGTGGTTTAATAGGTGTAAAATGAGTGCCCGGGGTTGAGCAGCATTTTAATGCTGAAACTGTGTGCCTGTAGCTGAGTTGAACATAATATACGTGCTGACAGTCAAACCACACGTAAACCAGCGTGATCCGTTTGCGAGGAGCTGCGCACCGCGCCAACAAGCTAACCGACGGGCAACGTTGAGCAAGCTGTATCAAAACTGCCTTTACACAGACACACCTCCTAGCCTGTGTAGACAGTCATAAAATATAAAAAGCAATGGCCTGGTTTGAACCCAGGATGCCATGCACCATAGTCAAAGTACTGAACCACTAAGCCATGACAGTTGCACTTAGAAATGCAGTAATAGCACATATATAGGAATGAATAGAAAGAGGAGCATGACAAAGCAGGTTTTGTGAAGCTGATACAATTCCAAAATGGCCAATCACAGATAAGTGCGGGAAAAATGGCATATATAAGCCCCATAGGCGGGAATACACAGCATAACCGATTGTGGAACTGACTTGCAGCCAGAATGTCAGGTGTAGGAGAGGGTAGTTGCTTCCGAGCACAGAGGTGGGGCGTTGAGGAGTCCAAATATATGGTTTGGCTCCTCGCCCATAATCATGAGGCCCAACTCATGCAGGGCCAGGTCCTGTGGGGAGCATATAGGGCTGAGGCGTGGGACCAGTTGGCACATGATCTCACTAGTGCCACAGGAATACCAAGGACTGGTGAGCAGGTCCATCATCACCATGCGGACCTGAAGAGACGGAAGCAGGACCAACTGAACTGTTGGATCCAGGAGGCCCGGCAAATGCCCAACACCCCACTACTGAGTAAGTTACATGTAATTATTTATGTAAGAAATTAACCTAGCTGATATTATGGAGATGTGTATTCCAATATTACGTCATTTATATTACAGCTGCAGGTGTCCGTTCTGCGAACCGTCGAGCCTATGGCGATAGGCTGGTGCGGTTGTGCCACCAGGCAGGTCAGTAATTCTCTTCCTGTAACTGTAAATAAATATATAAGTATGATAGTTAGCAAAAGAGTGCAGTGTAGTCACTAATTAATAAAATGTGCAAGTAACAGTGTAAGAGAGTTTGCAAGTATTGCTTGATTACAAAAGTGTGATGCAGCCTGTAATCCAAACATAAAAATGAAACAAGTCTGAAATAAAGATGTCCCACCTGTAATATAATAGTACATAACCTGCAGCAGGCTGAAAAGTACAGCTGCAGAAGCTGAGTAAAACACATGTGTGAAATATATCCCTGTTGAAATTCTGAAACATGACATAAGTGAGACTGTTGGAAAGGATTGTTATAACTAAAGGTAAAACATGTCAATAAAGCCTAGAATTAAGTACCATCCTGAATTGTAAAAATAAAACAAGTGAGAGAGTGTGAGAAAGAGGTATGAATCCAACAATAAAGTAGTTATAACTCCAGAATAAAATATACTGCAGTCAGTACAGAATGAAATGAATGTGACAGGCACAACCAACAGCAACATGTGTTGAAAAACATACTGAAGCTGGAATGTGTGTCCTAAAATCTGGATATGTTGCTCTCAGTCTGCAATATGCAGATAGTATGGTTGTCTGAAATACCAAACAGCCACAGTTGTCTATAGCCATATAAAGCAAATGTAGCAGGATGATGTAGCTGAACAGAGCCAGATATGAATGTGTATGAATAAATATGAAATGTATATCGATGTAGCAGTAACATTCCTATCACCAGCCTGAAGTAGGTATCACATAGGAAACTGTAGGCAGACCTGTAGTGTGTACATATCTGCAGCTAGTAGAAATGTACAGCATATGTATAGGTATTTGAAGTTGTTAATTAAATATTTCTTCACCCTACCCGATAACCACAAATAATCCATTCCACGTGAAATGGGTATGTGCATTCACAATTAACACCCCTGGACATTTGTCCTGTTGGTTCATACATATTTGCATGTACGTTGATGCATGTGCCCTGTTCATAGATCCAAACCTGATGACCTGTTGCCATCAATCAACCCTGCATGTTGTTGGATTGTGTATTGCTGTCCAAATTATGCATGTGTTATGCTTGCTGTTCAATGGCTTGAATTTATGGGTGTTTGGTTAATGGGAATACAAATGCATGCTGTTACAACTAATTGTGAATGGTATTGTACGTTACTAACCCAAACTGTCATGCAAAACATAGGACGATAGGGAAGGCGGGTTCCAGCGGACCCACCTCTCCCACCTCAGCTGGCGAGTGCACCTGGCAGTAGTGCCCAGGCCGGACCCTCCTCCGGTGGCCCTGTGCCACCTGCGGGTGGAAGTGCTGCAGGGGATGGGGCTCGTCCCCCCTCTGCAAGCGTGGCTGGAGGAGAACATCCACTCACCCTACATAGTGTCCGGACTGTGGTGCGTAGGGAGATCCGGCATGCTGTGCTTGGGCCCCTACGCCAGCTTGAGGCACGGGTGGCACAACTCACGGGCGTGCCTGCTGCCCGGCCTACACAGCCCCCAGCACAGCCCCATCTTGGGCAGTGAAGGCACAGTGGCAACTGCCCATGGGTGGGGATCTCAGTTCCACTGTTGCCATCTGTGGGCTCATGGGCTCGAGATATCCAAACATCCGTCCCCGTCAATTGTGTAACCCCCCCACATGTATCATACACCACCCCTGTATGCGTCTTGTTTGTCTTGTCTGTTAACCTCCCCTACCTACCTCCCCAGCTATACTGACTTCCTGTACCTGACATACCACTCTCACCTGAAAAAAAAAAAAAAAAGGACACTCTTTACCCACAAAAAAATTACGCCCCATACATAGCTGCCCATTTTGCACACATGTCTGCTGGACATGTAAACTGGCAATTACAATTGGCTGTACAACAAATATTATTGTTGCCCTCACACCTCTCTCAGGGTGGAAGGTTTCAAATTTCACACCAAATTACAAACATATGCACAGCTGTTGCTGATGAAGAAATGGGCAGCTATGGGCCTTTCCTACATCCCTCCTGCAAAACCCGAGCTTGTTTTCCTACTGTCCTACCCTCTTTGTGACCCCTTTTTCACCACTTTCCTATCTCCCCATTTTCATTTCTTTCAAAGAAAATAGTGCGGGTGTGCGCGAGAGTAAGCACTTTGAAGCAGTAGTAAGCGGGTGTGCGCTTCTGTGCGCTTAGCTAAGCATGTGTGGACGAAGCTAAGCGGCAGTGCGCATGCGTGACCTCTGCACAAACCAGTGCTAACCCGCTTACAACTGCTTAAAAGTGCCTTAGTCACTCTGAATGACAAGGCCTGTAGTTTACTCAACAGCAAAATAAAATACCTCCCTCAGTCTCGAACCCAGGACCTTGGAAACACTAGTCTGCATGACTTACCACTAAGCCATGAGTGCTATACAAGAGCATTGTGCTGAAAGAAATATATCACAAAATAGTAGGAATTAATGTAAAGGGAATATAGCAAGTCTAGTACACAAAGCATGTCATGTATCTTTACTGTCAAATCTAGTGGATTTGTAAAATAGTACTGTGTGCTGAGAAACAGTCTTGCTCGTTGGTAGCTACTAGGTAATAATGTCACAGTAGCATCTGGCAAGCCACACACATACTCAGAGCAGGATAAATACTGCCATAGTTGAATAGTTAAGAGTTCAGACATAGCAACTGTGACTGAGTTACAGGGATGTCCCTCATGTGAAAACAAATGTCAACTGTGCCCCACTGACACCCTGTCAAATGTACTAACAGTTGGCAGAAAGGTGTAACTACACATGCAATGGTAACTATGACTGACTGAAGGTATGCACCACCTGCACGGCACAAATGGTGTACTAATACATATGCTTGAAATAACCCACAGTCACAACTGCAGAGTATCAGAATATGTCATTGGAGTAACCCACTGCTATGTACCATTCCATGAGGCTGATAAAAGATGCACCGGAGAGTATCTGAGGCCTGCTCAACAGTATGATCAAATACCCCTGTAAGTGTCAAGGCCCACACCATGGCCAGACCATACTGCATGCAGTAACACCCTACCACAACAAACACATAGGGAATTGCTGGCCAAACAGATTTAGCAAGCATTACAAGCTGTGAATGTAAATGGAAAATAGGAAAGCCATAGCAACACATTACAGGAAAGACACCTAGCAGGCATACAAGGAGTGAATGTAAAGGCCAAATATTGAAGCCATAGCAACAGATTGCAAGAGCCACTGCTATATACCAGTTACACTACAATCCCCACAGGAAAGCACACACAACCATATACACAGTATTACTAGTTGTAGGTGTCAGTTTACATACACACGGAGAACAGGACACTGGAGGAAGGAATACTCAGCTTACAGAACAACATGCATTGCAGTGTCTACAACACAGCCTGAAATATGAGAGACATACCAATCCTTACACTCACAGAACAGTGTCCACAGCAAACCAGCATGGTCCCCACCCTGATAATCTGAAAGGGCTACGCCTACCTAACTGACCTTTTTATAGCACAGTCCTGTAATCACAGTGAGAACTGCAATCACTACACAACAGGCTGCATGCAATTAGTAAATGCTGGCTAACAATTGGTGTGGAGGCTATCACATGGACACGTGCAGATACCTACAAAAGCATCCTGTACTCCCAGTCCACACATGCAATACTGTCATTGCACCCGCTGGAGGTAGAGAGAGAGAGGGAGAGAGAGAGAGAAAACAAAAAAAAAAAGAAAGAAAGAAAGAAAGAAAGAAAGAAAGAAAGAAAGAAAGAGAAGGAAAGAAAAACCTGAAACAACAAAGCAAAGAGGCTGACAGCAGGCCAAGCAACTGCAAGCCTACACAAACAGCTGCAACAAACACAGGTAATGTAAAGTGCTACTATAATACTCTACATACTGTGAACCCTCCAGATGTGTTATTGGTCTGTATCTATGTATATGAAGATGTGCATAGGGACGGGGACATACTGAAACTGTTACTGAAGGCTCCACATACATATGTATGTGACGGTAGCTATGTGCACATAGCAATGTAGGTTGTAAGGAGGTTGTACAGTAATGGGTGTTCAGCAGTACGTTACTGTGTGTATACATATGTGGAACTAAAAAGGAGTATATATATATATATATATATATATATATATATATATATATATATATAACATGTGTATACATATGTATATCGAGATATGTATGTATATATATATATATATATATATATATATATATATATATATATATATATATATATATATATATATAAAATATGCATATGTGTATACATAGATAGAGAGGGATGTAGAAATACATAGACATATATAGTTTCACAGTGGCATAGTTTAGTACTAGGCTATCTGCAGACAGTGTATAGAATAGATTTAGAAACTTGCGCCTCTGTATAGTAGTGACACAGTGAAGACCCCCCTACATAATAGCATTAGTTTACTGTGCCTCTGTCTAGTAGAGACACAGAGAAGGCCCCTGCTGTAAACCTATGATCTCCCATCCTGTTGTCAAGAATGCACATGAAGAGTGTCAGTGAGGGTCTCTGCCTAACATGAACTGGGATCCTGTTCCACAGTATGGGAAGCCTCTTAGTGATGGATCTGTCCCTACAGTATGTCCTATTCATATGTGTACTGAGGTTTAAATCTGTAGCTGTCGTGCTTCTGATGGATTTGGATTGTATGAGGTGGAACATGTCCATCACTACCAGATTGGACATGACCTACTACATCAGGCACAGATCACCCCTACGTAGGCAGTATGCTATGGAATAGAGCATGAGTTACGTTAGTCTGGCAGCATATGACAGTAGTTGCAGACCCTTGATCCTCCTGGTGATGTACTCATGGGGGCCCCTAGCTGTTGCAAGTGCCAGGTGAGGTACATACCAAATGGGGCATAGTACACAGTCATGGGCCTGATAAGGGAGGAGTATAGGGGTACAATGACCCCTTTTGATGTGGATGTGAATCCCTTCATGATAAGGTGGGCAAGGTAGGAAGTCCATCCAAACACTTTGGCAACATGGGTGTCAAATGAGAGGTCAGCATTGCACAGTGTCACCAGGTCTCCAATTACTTTGTCTGTACTCAGTGGGTTATTGTCTATGTGATAATATGCAGGTACCTTGTCTGTCCAAAAGGGTATGAGTATACATTACGTGGCATGCCGTGTCAGGCCATGACTCCGGCACCAGTTGTTGGTGTCCGTGAGGCCTGTCAGTAGGATGTATGTGTCAGCAGGTGTATCGCCTATGGCGCCTAGTATGCAGTCATCTTTGAACATTGTCAGCCACTACCCTCCCATGTCTGTTTCCACATCTGAGAATGATATGCCGAACATGAGCAGTCCCAGGACAGAGCCCTGTGGGACACCACATGTGACTGGCTCTGAGTCTGACATGGCACCAGTGAGGTTGACTATAGGGTTTCTATCCATTAGCTGGTTTGCAACCCATCATGTTTCATATGGATTTACATTTCAGCTGTTGATCATGTCTATGATGGCAGAGTGCGGTATTGTGTCGAATGCCGTAGGCAAGTCCAGGTGGGCTGTATGGACCGCTGTGCCCTCAGCAATGGCTCTAGTGACTGATTTGAAAAGGTCAACCAGGTTCATAAGGCAGGATCTGCCCTCTAAAAAGCCAAACCGGGTGGGATCAAGTGTCTAAGTCCCCAATGGCTCTGTGTATGGGTACCATAATGATCCTTTCCATAGTGTTGCAGACCAGGCTGGTTAAGCTTATGGGGCGGTAGTTACCAGGGTCTGTAGAGGTGCCTCCTGTGTGGAGTGGGACTACTGTTGCTGTATGCCTGCGTCCAGGTACATATGCTGTAGTAAGGCTACGGCTGAATAGCATGTAATGTGCATATGTAGCTCCTCTTGCAGTTCACGTAGCATGCAACCTGCAATACCGTTGGGTCCCATTGATGCTGTGTTTACAGCTCCGCTGAGGATGGTTCCCAACTGGACATCTGAGATGAGTGGGAGTTTACAGTCAGCTGGGATAAGTAATTCCACATGTGTGGGTGAGGGAGGGGAGAAACCTGCACTGAACCTGTCTGCCAGACTGTTGGCATTATCTGTGTGTTCAGCGTCGCGTATGTCACTGTGAACTAACTGTGAACACAACTGAGGGTTCCCACCCAGGTGTGTAACATAGCAGAGGAAGGCCTTGTGGTTATATGTAGTGACCATAGCGATGTCCCTCTCATTGTTGGCCTTGCATGTTTGTACGACAAAATGTATCTTTCTACTACTGCTGATCAGAGATGCCGTAGCTCTATGGAAGTATGCTCTGCTGTGCAGTAGCTACCTTCTGTTATACAATTTGTTCAATGCTGAGGTCCACCAGACAGGACGCCTGCCCTTGGTGGAGAGGGTCATGGTTTCATTTGTGATTGCATGATCCATGCATTCTTGGAGATGTCTGTAGAAGCATATTTGAAGGTGTCTGCATTGTGGGAAGTGGATTACACTGGCCCAGTGGGCATTAAGGATACCAACTCAGTTATAAGACGTGTAAAGTCAGCATGTGAGAGGTTCCCCACTGTAGTCTTTTTTGTTGTGGGAGAGGTGGGATATGTATATCCAGGGGGATTAGTCTGTGGTCAGATGTGACTAGTGAGGGGTATACTTCCAGTGTGTAGCACATTGTCCCCATGTTTGTGATGATCAGGTCTAGTATATTATCTCCTGTTGTGGGAGAGGTGACTAGCTGTTCCATTGTATTTGACATAGTGAATTCCGGGAACCTTTGGGCTAGGGTGTTTGTGGTAGAATAATGCACCCAGTGTATGTTAGGGTAGTTGCAGTATCCCAATATGATGGTGTGTGGTGGGACATTCATATCCTCCAATGTCTACAGGAAGGCTGACTGTGGTCCCTGAGATTGGGAGGGTGGTCTGTAACATGCTACCAGTTGTATAGCAGGTTTGCCTATGGTTATCTGCACCTGGATGGTCTGTGATGCTTCATGTGTTGCCACTAACCTGGAGGTGTGTGTGTCCTCCATGAATATGGACACACCCCCTCCCTTTTTGTTTTTTCCCCGAGTCCTGGGGCCAAAACACATGATACGGGGTATAGCCTGGTACCGCTGGTGTGCTCTCAGGAGCCTTGAACCAGGTTCTCACTTACTGCACAGACATCGAGATCGGTAGAATATGTACGTACAGATATATGTAATACACACATACATATATAGATATCTGTAGAGACTTATACATATACAGATAGATCTGACTGACAACAGATATGTCTGTATATGACTATCTCTCACTCTCTGTCCCACCCCCTCACACTCACACTCACCCTGTGTCTCTCTCTCACTCTCCCCCCCTCTCTTCCCACATCTATATGTATATATCTACATCTATATATACATATTATATATACATATATACAAACAGATATATATCCATATACAGATATAAATATATCAATATATATATACATATATATATACATATATAGACTGTGTAAGGCACATGTGTGCAGATGTCTTGCAACAGGTGCCTGGTGTCACAGGCATGGAGTGAACACCAGTGTGGATACTGGAGTACCATACCCCATTCAAAAACACTGACACCAGTAACCACCACATATGTACATGCCTGCCCACCACTGCATGTGTCAGGGGGGAACAGGGTCAACAAGTGTACAATAGGCTCCACATCGATATACACAGTGGCACACTAGTCCTGTAATACCTATACATGGAATGTGTCAGCGGACATGGTGTGTCAGCTATGGACATGTAGGTCACTGTACCCCTCCACATCCCACAATGTCCTACACAGTATGTACCTCCCATGACAGCTACAGATATGGAGAAGGACACAGACATATGCAAGTAACTGTGTCAATGCACTCAAACACCACAGAGCACACACAGACTACCTACATAGAGGTTACCACTGCTGGATATTCATAGTTCGGTCACACCCATGACAGTTGTCTACCAACCATGGTAACACCTCCAACATCCACAACACAAATTACCTATGTCTGTCGTCCTTGTCACTGCAGTATAGAGCACATGGTGGAGGTACGGGACCCTACCCACAGATATGACATACCTTGTAGTAGACCACACAGAATTAAGAAGCAAGGCTCCCCATGAGTAGATGTCAGACATACCTCTGCTGAATGTTATGCAGATAGGTAATATGCCATATGAGTCACACTGTTTAACTGTTTGTAAGGAGCAGGTACAATCATAACACGTGTCACAAGGGGCAGGGTAACATAACAGTATGCTGCTGTAGGCCCAGGGCCAAAAGCACACTACCTACCTAGGACACAATGCACACCCATGAACACATTGCAAACGGAATATGTGAGGTGGAATGAGTGTGCTAGTGACTGGGTGCATGTTGTGTACTGGTGTGATTGCTCACCATGACTGTCTGTCTGTCATGGTAGTGTGTGTCCTTGGTGTCAGGCCAGAGACAGGTGTGTGAGGTATTGCGATCAACACATACTACATTGCCATATGTTGTGCTGTGTTACCCTGTATGTCACTGTGGTGTATGTAGGGTTATGGCAAGTAAGAGTAGTGTGCATTACCAGTGAAATATGTAACGTGCATTGTGTGCAGTGCATGGGCTGATAATGTTCCCCATACAGTACCTTCATACAAACCCCCAGTGTGAGGTTGTGTATTGTACCTGAAACAGTGTGTTGACTGCTGCAGTATACTAGTCTGTTGTATGGAGTGTGCCAGGTACTGTTGCACAGTTGTCAGACGAGTACTGATATCTGGTCATGTACATGTGTATCCCCCAATAGACAGATGCTGTATATGGTGCCTAAGTTATATCACTGCAGTCAAGTATTATGTGTATTATGTGTGCTATAGTTTGCTGACAGATATTGCTGACATATTTTCCTTCCCCTTTTCAGGGCCATGGTTCACCAGCAGAACCCAGTCTACTCCGCTGCAGAGGAGGAGGAGATACACCAGAGCCTGGTGTGGAATTTCACTGTACTCTTTTCCTGCACCAGCCAGAACCAGCAGGAGAGGGCTGCACTGTGGCAAGACCTGGTCCATCGGGTAAATGACATAGGCACACATAACCGGACATATGAGCAGGTACGCCATCACTGCAGTGATTTAATTAGAAATGTCCATCAGCTGCAAGGCCGGATATCCACAGGCAGCAGCTTGCCACAGGTGGTGGGGTGGCTAGACATCCCCCCCCTCACCAGACTGGAGGGACTACTCCTGAGTATTGTGGCTCCAGCACAGTAGCAACAACAACAGCATACATGTGTAATGATGGAGGATGGAGCCACACAGCAGCAGGACACAGAGCATGCAGGTAACATGCCATGTGTATAGTTGACCATTCTGTACACTGTTGGGTTATGCATGTGTGAGGTGTGTCCTCATTTTGTAGCTGTAATCTTGGTACTTATTGTGCATTAGTGATAACCTCATTATCTGCAGTACACCTGTGGAAGCTAACTGTTGCACTACTGAACTGTATCAAGCCCACAGTATCAATGGCACAGTTGTGCCCACTGACGATAAATGTCTCTTTTTCGCAGGTCCCTCTGGTGTAACAGCAAGGCAGCCTATCCATGCTGGTGAGTGTGTAATAACATTACCTTCAATACTCTGTATACTAATAGTAATAATAGGCTGAAGCAGTAGTGCTATGTGTTTGATTGCAGGTGTGTTTGTGTCTGTGGGTTGATATCTCATATACTGAGGTGTGTGCATGTGTGCATGTGTGCATGTGCGCATGTACGCATGTGTGCAAGTGCGCATGTGTGCATGTGTGCATGTGTGCACGTGTGCATGTGTGCATGTGCCCATGTGTGCATGTGCGCATGTGTGCATGTGTGCATGTGTGCATCAGTGGTGGCATTGTGTACACATTGTAAACTGTGTTTCCTGTCTTACTCCCACAGGTTCTGGTGCTGCTCTGGTGTCGTGCAGCAGGGAACTTGAATCAGCAGCTGTGGATAGTGATAATGATTATACCTGTGTAATGGCACAGGTAGGTGTGCCAGGGTACGTCATTGGTCAGCCAATTGACACTACACAGCTGTCGACCCCATCAATGCACACAGTCATCCTGCCAATACATCCTTTGTCACCAATGTCCCTAGGTGATGGACAGGATACAGTGGGCATTGACCAGGGTAATGTGGTACCGGTGGCACATGCATCCCCACACTGCAGCCATGGCCAGGGCCCTGACACGGTACCACACAGGCAGATGTCCATGGGTTCTCATGGGAGCATCCGTGGGCGTACCACCCCTGTCAGACGTGCCCACAGAGGTCTTTCAACCCCAGCTATGTTTTGGGCTGTAATGCAGGCACAGTCACGTATGGAACGGTGCACCAGACAGGGTCTGAGGGAGCTGAGAGCATGTCGCACAGCCATGAGTGACAGTATGCGGGATGTTGCAGCTGCCATCCGCAACTTCACCAAGGTCATTGACAGATGTTGGGGGGGACACATTAGATCTGTTCCACAACTATATGTCCATGAGACAGGGCAATGGTGGATGGTTGAGGCATCGACGTGGCCGTATGCCAGCAACAGCAGCAGCTGGCAGCCATCGCAGACGACAACAGGGCCGCGGCTGCTCACATAGTGCCAGCAGCAGCCCCAGCAATGCTGGGTCTGTGCTGTCATCGGACCGCCCCAGGAAACCATGTGCATGTGGCGCTGGACAGTCCCAACAGGGACCTGTCTCCAGTCAACAAACACCTGCTTCTGATGACAGTACCCAGTCTGGCTTGGTACCTGATATGGTCCGTAGCACCCCTGCCAGGCACAGGTACCTTGTCCGTGACCACAGACAGTGATCTGTATGACCTGGCAGGTACAGTCTGTGGCTGTCCACAAACACCTGTATATGGCAGCCATGAGGTGGGACTGTGTGCATTCATATACACATGCAAAGTGATAACACCTAGGGCTACCACATAGACACACACACTGCATCAACATTGCCCCATCTTGTACTGCTGTCCCTCACCAACACACAGACATGTCAATTGGTTGTATTAGTGGCAGACTCAGGCATACCAGGTACACACCCTGTGCATATGATGAAACTGTGCCACCTCCTACAATCTGTAAAATTGGTGCAGGAACAGGTTAACATGGTGCTGATGCACAGGGTGACTACATAGACATATTGTAATAGTATGATATTAACAACAGTACAGTATAATGATAGCATTGTGGGTATATACCAGCATGCCTGATGCAGTTACAGTATGAATGTCATTGTAATGCTTTGTACACCCATAGTAATTACCACAGTGTTCTGTCTGCACATCTTTGCATACTGGTGGTGAGGCTGTGAAGGGATGGCCACCTACATAGGTAGCACAGGGGATACAACAATGTACATATTGATACTCAATGATGGCCATGTCAACTGCGAGTTGCATGCTGTCCACACATGACTCTGCAATGCAGATGTTTCAGGATGTTGATATCTGTGCAGTACTACACAACAGATTCAAGGCTCACAAGAGCACACTAGCACTACAAGGTCACACCTCATACCATGCATAACAGCACCAAAACACAGAACTAACTATGACAGGAGGGAGAGTGTCCATACATGTCAAGGATACTGTGGTGCCAGGACAGGTAGCATACATCATACTAAGTCTGGAACTGCTGAGTAAGGGCTCAGTGTCTGTTATTTGACATGTGTATTATTACAGGTATGAGCACTTGGGTAACAGGCCAGTTATTCAACATTACAAAGGTAAGTGGTCTAAACACTTGTGGGGGGTGTGGCTGGACCCAGCCCGTCTGACCTGGGAATGTCTGGGTACTGGCTTAGAGTGCCTGCATATATGTACTGTTACATACTGGAAGTCGTACACCTTGTTTGTTGTAGCATAGTCTACATACAGGCCTGCTGATTGTAGCTTTGTTTGTATGCATGTTTGCCTGTTATGTTCCTGAAACACTGATTCCACCTGCAGTGCAGATATACAGTTCCTCTGTGGATCCCTAGTGACATCTGTGTTGCTTACTGTACTGATGTCCATGTGTCACTTGACAGAACGTCACTGTTTGTCATATTTGCATGTAGCTTGCCTGTAACACATTGCATATGACTTACCTCACATTTGCTCAAGACAGCATTCATATATGCCAGCACTAACAAATCAGGAGCACTACATCCTCACATAGTCACCTTGAGTACCTTGTTCCCCATTGGCCCTATGTGTCGTTACTTAGTATGGGAGTCACAATGCTATGGTAGCATGTGCAAAGGTCACCTGTCGATCTACTCTCAGGTCCATTTGGTGAATCTGTGAGTCATGGGGCAATGTTACAGCTGCCTCATGTACACAGACAACCCTCTCCCCTTCCCATACATGTACAACACATGTGAGAGATGCAACCACATAGCCAAACTGGGGACTAAGCTCTGTTTACACAGCACTGGCATTCCCTGTCAGGTGGAGTGGGATACTACAGTGAATACAGTACCAGTCTCCCATAGACCTGCCACGACCACAATCCAAACACAGAAACACACAGGTACATTATTGGGCTCTCAGAATAGCATCCTGCCTGAGCAGCTGACACCTGCAAAGCAGACACACAAGCAAACATTACGCCAGAGCAGAGCACATGCAACACATAGCTCACAAAGCCTGTGTGCCAAACAGTCTCAGGCCATACGGCTAGACAACACACCTGCTACAGTTGTATGCGGTACCTCTATTGTCACGTACACGGTGGTCCTGCTCCCAGGCTGAACAAGGTGACAGTCACACTGAGCTGCCCGTCGGGCACTATGATCCACCACATAACACAAGCAAAGCGGTCACTCCAAGGCATGTAGAAGTATGACTCAGTGACTGTCTGTGCCAGTGTGTATGACCTCTGACGCACCTCCCTGGACTACATGTTAGGGGACATAGAGGGGCTCTCTGAGCTTGTGGCACAGGCTGGTATGACCCTGGCCTTGAGTAGCATCTCACCCTCACCATGAATGCTGCCACAATATGTAGACAGGATCATCGGTTTCTGCAATTAACATATCTTTCAGTGACATCCAAAGGGGATCCAATGCCTGTCAGTGTGGGATTACATGCTGGACATGCCACAATTGCTTTGCTTGGGACAGCTTGCACCTGTCACCCATGGGCCGTTGTATATTGGCAGAGGATGTTGCTACACACATAGTGCTGTTCTATGCAAGGCTGACATTACATAGCCACCTACACAGGTATCACACAGGATGGCACACTAATAGCAATGCTACTCAACAGCAGCAGTGTAAACCTCAAGATGCATGCAGTGGAAACTGTCCTTAGCATGGGGTACAGCAATATCCATGCAGTAACAGACTCCTGGTACAAGGCTCCCAGGTGCACACCATCAGTGCCAGGTCATTCCTGATACCATGCTTGTCATCACCTACACATGCACCAAAACAGAACAGGGGGGATGTATCCAAAGGCACCTCAGATACACACACCCCCAGGTTGGTGGCACTGCATAAAGCATCAGAGCCTCTCCATGTGCAACACACAGTGGGTTAGACTGCCTTCAGGTTCATAGCCTGGCACACACCACACTCCCATACCCAGGAAACCCACTTGGCCTTCCTGACAAAACTGGGAATATGACGGTCTCTACACACACCATTATATGGTTGTACTGCAACTACCAAAACATACAGTGTGAGCATTATTCTAGCTGCAAGACCCTATCTGAAGGGTTCTTATCATTCATTCCCTGCACTGCTATGGAACAACTTGTTACCACTCCCACAAGTGGTGACAACATGCTGCACCTGTTCATCACCAACATGTGGACTATATGCTCCAGACCAATCATGTATCCCTCGCTGGTGGGATGACACCATCTACAACCCACACTGTATAGTCACACACATGCAGCCCCTGCACAGAACACCACAGTCATACAGTTGTCTGATGCATATTCCATGTATTCACATGAGGCAGGCTTCGGACATGGGAACTCTTGTGGTTCACAGGTACATATGTGTAGGTGGCACACACATACATCATGTGTGCATTGACATTACTGATATAATGTATGTCGTGCAATATTGGGAACAACACCCCACACACATGGACAAACTGTGTGACAAAAATACACATGGCATTTGTAGGATACAAACCCCTACCTAACTATGTCAGATCACTTGTGAGAGTCACAGTAGCAGAGTGTACTATTTGCATTACTGGGAGGATTGCTTTCTCCTGCTGTACTTATAGGGTGCTGACATCATCAGTGTTTAGACAGTGGAATATGCAGCATGTGTTGTGTAGTAATAGTTGCCAAAAGGGACATTTTTCATACACATGGAATTGCACACACTACTCCTCCACACACAGTCACACACACACTGGGCATTTACAGGATTCAAACCCCTACCTAACTATATTATGACACTTATGAGAGACACATTAGCAGAGCGCACTATTTGCATTACTCGGGGGATTGCTTTCTCCTGCTGTACTTATAGGGTGCTGACATCATCAGTGTTTAGACAGTGGAATATGCAGCATGTGTTGTGTAGTAATAGTTGCCAAAAGGGACATTTCTCATACACATGGAATTGCACACACTACTCCCCCACACACAGTCACACACACACTGGGTGCTTGCAGGATTCAAACCCCTACCTAACTATGTTATGACACTTGTGAAAGACGCATTAGCAGAGTGCACTATTTGCATTACTGGGGGGGATTACTTTCTCCTGCTGTACTTATAGGGTGCTGACATCATCAGTGTTTAGACAGTGGAATATGCAGCATGTGTTGTGTAGTAATAGTTGCCAAAAGGGACATTTCTCATACACATGGAATTGCACACACTACTCCCCCACACACAGTCACACACACACTGAGCACTTGCAGGATTCAAACCCCTACCTAACTATGTTATGACACTTGTTAGAGATGCAGTAGTGGAGCGCGCTATTCACATTACTGGGTATGACTTCTGCACCTGACATATGTATAGTGTGCTGACATCATTATGGATGAAGAGGTATGTACATCTGTGACTATCCATCAGTACAGGGGAGAGCATATCTATGCATTAACTTTGCACAGGCACAGTGACCTACTGTACTGTGGAGGCAGATGCCAAATACACTGTGGATAGCCTTCTGTATTCCCTAGGGACAACAGTCAGGTATTGCACTTTACGGCCATATGTTTACCTGTCAGATGCAAGTATCTGTTGCTCATATACTGTTTATGGGTCTTTATTGCCATAGCCTTCCCTATCTCTATAAACAACGTGTGTACTGTGGGAGATGTTTGCATATGAGTGGGATCCAGTACTTTACTTATGTCTCTGTTGTAACTTCACTGTGTGCACTGGGCAGATGTCTGCATTGTGGGAGGTTCCTGTGTTAACACATACAAATGCCAGATATGTGTGTGCAACTGCTGAACTGTGACATGGCCTAAGTGTGCGAGCATGCCCAGTTCGCAGTTTGTATGACTTCTTGACTGCCACATCTCATTTATCTAAGTGTGCGAGCATGCCCAGTGTGACCTTTCCTTATGTTTGGATCTGTGGACCACAACATTTCTGTTTGTGTGTGGACGCCATCTATATATCACATGTACAGTTGAGTGTTGGACATCAGGTTGTGTTCTTACTGCCCAACTGCTGTGTGTCTGAACCTAACAGGCATTATGATGTGCCTGCAGGGTCGCCATGGGATATTTTGCATACAGTTGTCATCATCCTTTCCTGCTGAACAAACAGTTGTATTGTTGTATAGTGTACTGGTGCAAAACTTTCACTGTGGTGGACAGTATAATCGGTTTCAGTCCTATCACTGCTTGTAATGTTTATAGTGAGCACACGAGACTGGTTGAGGGCCAGTTGTGCAGATATGACCATGCTGCATTTTGTTCAGATATGGACAGCTTAGTACATGATTGTTCGACATTGTTAATGTATTCTACAACTTGTGTGGACAGTGACAAACAATCGCCATGTGCCCTAGTCCATTTGTAATGCTAGTCAGAGAGTGTTTGTCCTTCAACACACATTTACTGGTGTTTGCCATGACATATGTCATGGTTAGTGTGCTGTGCCTCTGTCTACCCATGACATACAGGTGATATCCAGGGTACACCTACCATCTCCCACCCAGTCATCATGATTCCTCTGGATGACAGTCACTGAGGGACTCCCTGGATATCCTGTAGTGGGAGTTTAGTCGTGAGTGGAGTGAGCTTCTGGGTTATGGACCAATCAGTACAGCATGTCCTGTTTATGTCTGTGCTGGGGTTCAGGCCTGTCAGCTGCATAGGTCACCAGCATTCAGTGTTTACATGGTGCCAAATGTCCATTGATACCAGATTGGTCATGGCTCTATACATCAGGCACAGTTCACCTCCAGCCAGGCAGTATGGCACTGTGTGGAGCTGCAGTTTCTTTACTCAGGCGACACATGGCATCTGTTACAGCTCTGCGATCCTCCTGGTGGGGTATTTGTGTGGTTTTTCCAGTTGCTGCAGGTGTCTGCTACAGTACATCCCTGAAGGGCCATTGTACACAATTGTGAGGCTGCTGATGGATGACTGGAGATGCACATTAACCTACCCTAACCAAGCTGTGCTTACCTTCATGATTAGGTGGGTATATGGTATGTTTCTGTAACCACTACAGACACATGGTTGTCACATGCAGGATATCTATCACCTTGTGTCCCCAGGTCTCTTATTGCTCCTGATGTACTTACTGGGTTAACACCTATGTGGTAATTTCTGGCCATGTACTGTGTTTCCACAGGGGTTGACTATACACTATTCTGCATTTAGCTTGTTGACATGGCTGTGGCACCACTTGTGTGTTTCTATGTGTGCCTTTTGTAGGTTGCTTGTGTCAGCTGGAGGGTCCGATATGGTGGCCAGTTTGTAGTCCTCTGCGAACCTGTTCAGACAGAGTCCTTCCATGTTGGCCTGTACCTATGTGACATATATAGCATACAAAAGGGGTCCCAGGACCATGCCTTGTGGGATGCCAGTTGTACCTGGTTTGCAGTCTGCCATGGCTACAGCATGTCTGCCAGGTCAGTTCTGTCCTTGAGCTGGTTTGCAACCCATCTACTTGCATAGGGGTTTATACTTAGGCTGGTGAGCTTATCTGTACTGCCAACTAGGGTATTGTATGGAAGGGTTTAGCAAGGTCCAGATAGGCTGTGTGATCAACATTCCCCACATCACTGGGCTTGGTGCATGTTTCACATGAGTCAGACATGTGTACGGGGCAGGATCTGCCCTATGACAGCCACACTGGGTAGGGTCCAATGTCTGTAGGTACCCAATCTCATTATTCATGGGATCCATGATCATCCTCTCCATTACTTTGCCAACCTAGACAGTCGGGGTTGAGGGGTGATAGTTTGCAGTATCCATTTAGGCACCCCCTTTGTGGTGTGGGACCACTGTTGCTGTACACCACTCTTTGGGTACATATCCTGTGGTAGGACTGATAGTGCACAGTAATGCTATTTGCTGTTCCATTCTTCTTACAGTACTTGTTGGACACAACCCAGGACACCATCTGGTACCATTGATGCTGTGTGCTGTGCTTTGTGGATGCTGGCTGTTACCTCAGCATCTGCAATGTCGGGGGGCCAGCACTCTCCTGGGATAGATATTTGGCAGTTAGGTGCTGGTGAGGAGGTTGGAAGGAATCTGTTTCGTAGGCTGTTGGCAATGTGTGTGGATTTGGTGTATTGTTTGTGATATTAGAGTGCTGCAGAGCATATCTTTGGATTATCACCATGGTTCCTACCATCAGGTAGGACAGCTGTGTAATAATCCTTTGTGTCCTGCACAATTTGTATTATCATAGGTTCATAGGTTCTTACTAGGCTATCTGCCCTGGCCTTGTTTGAGCACGGACAGACTGTGTGTGGGTCTCAACACCCCTTGCAATGTGCATATTATGCCCACATAGGGTTTACTTTCCTAGATGTGACACAGGGATGGCCCCCAGTGTACACCTACTATCTCCCATGCACTTCAACGGATTTCTCTTGTTGAGTTTGTGTGTGGAGCTCAGCCTATCATGGACTGGGATTCTGTTCCAGAGTGTCCTGAGCCTCTGGGTTATGGATCTGTCCCTCCAGCACATTCTATTAATCTATGTGTAGAGGTTCAGATATCTCACTGTGGTGTGTCTGCTGGATTTGGGGTTTCTGCAGTGGAGCATATCCATTCATTCTGGATTGGACATGGCCTTGTACATCAGGCATACATCACCTCTGACTGTGCACTATGCTTCTGAATTGGGCTGTGGTTTCTTCAGCCAGGCTGCAGATGTCCAATGTTTGGACCCTTTATCCTGCTGGTGGGGTACATTTGGGGTCTTTCTGACTGCTGCATGTGTAAGGTAAGGTACATCCGAACTGGGGCATTGTTGTCACGTATGGGCCTGATACGGGAAGGGTATGGGGGCACAGTGACCTCTGTAGCTCTACATGTGCATCCTTTCATATTAAGGCTGGCAATATAGCAGGTCTTCCTGGCCACCTTGGCATTGTGTGTGTCACATGACAGGTTACCATCCACTTGTGTCCCTAGGTCCATGATTACTTCTTCCATACATAATGGATTGCCACCTATGTCATACTTTGTATGTGCCTTGTTTGGTATTTGTTGGGACATTCATACTCTGCAGTGTCTTCAGGAAGGCTGGCTGGGGTACCTGGGTTTGTGTGTGGGGTCTGTAGCAGGCTTCATATAGGTACACAGTTTGAGACAGTGTTACTTGCCCGTGGATAGTCCATGCTGCTTCTTGCTGTGATACCAACCTGGGGGTGTGGTTATTCTTGATAATTACTGGTAGCCACACTCCTATTGTCGTGTGTTCCATGTTTTGGAGCTGTAGAGCATGGTATGAGGCATAACATGGTAGTATTAGGGTGCTCTTCTGGGCCTTGCCCAGGTTTCTGTTACAGAACACATATTACCATTCTCCATGCTGTGGTGGGTTTGGTCTGCATGCACCTTGCAGGTTAGACTTCTGGCATTGGGTAGCATTATGTCCAGGTTATTATCCCTTGTGCTACCTATGTTGGTGGGTTTGTGTTTCCAGACTTACCTATTCCAGGCACAGTGGGGGTAACAGTAGCCTTTGCCAGTATCTACACAGCCAGGTGTGCAGGGTGCGTGCCATCTCTAGCAGGTGTGGCATCATGTCTTGCTCGGCATGTCAGCCCAGGCTGTCAGCCATGTGTTCCCCCTTGCTAACAGCAATACCTCAGCCAATTATTGTACTTGATCTTGTTGTCTTCATAGTGTGGCATCATGCTTGGTGAGGGTGAGATGTTAGGTTGGGTCTTCATGTTTGCATATACTAGATGGTGTTACATTGCTTAACACATGTCAATCATGCCTCAGGTGGTGCTGCAGGGCTGCCTCTGTCGGATGCACATACTACACTCCCTGTACATGTTTGAGAGCAGGTTATGTCATGTTAGGCATCCCTGTTACTATATGAGTGAGTCAGAGATGGGTATCATTCCCAGGGTTCCTACTGAGCCAGTGTATGTGCTATGCGTTGCCTCTTTGCCAAGGCCAGGGCATACTGGGCACGCCTCCTTCTGCCTACTGGGGCAGGCTCAGGTTGTTCCTCCTCTGAGTCATGCTCTGCTTGTGATGGCCTTGGCAATGGTGGGGGGCTGTTTGTCCCGGCCCTATGCTGGTCCTGCTGCAGCTGTTTTTGCAGGATCATATTATGTAGCATAGCACATACCATGACAATTTGGGTACATGTAGTTGGTGAGTACTGCAAGGCTCCACCAGATGTGTCCAGGCACCGGAACCATGACTTGAGCAGCCCAAACACATGCTCTATTACATTACGTGTTTGTGCGTGTGCCTCATTATGGCGTTCCTGTTCAGGTGTGTGTGCGTTTCTGATGGGTGTCATCAGTCACGGCTCCAGTGCATAACTTGCATCCCCCACTAGGTGACCATGTGGGATGTCCCCATTGGCAAATGTCTGGTACAGCTGCGTCAAATGCCAGATATGGGAATCATGGTAGCTCCCAGGGCAGCCAGCACACACATTCATTATTATGCCCTGGGCATCACACACGACCTGGCAGTTGATGGAGGGGAAGCCCTTGCGGTTAATGTAGGCCCTACCCCACTCAATGGCTGGTGCTTTGATGCGTATGTGCGTGCAGTCTATTGCACCCACTACCTCAGGGTATTCTGCTATTTGCTGGAAGAGACGCATATTGCTGGCCAATACCTCATGGGCATTGGGGAAATATACATGATCACTGACATGTGCTGACATGGCATCCAGGAACTGGTGCAGTACCCTGGAGGCTGATGCCTGTGATATCCTCATCATATCACCAGTTGGTCTCTGGAAGGTAGCTGTTGCTAGTATTCTTAGGCCAACACATACCTTGGTTTCCACTGGGATGGGTTCCCCTCTGTTGGTTCTGTGTGTGAGGCGTGGCCTGCACAGCTCAACAATTTGCTGCAGGAGGTCTCTGTCCACTCTAAAGCGCTCCACTATCTCCAGCTCATGTAACTCCTGGTAGGTGACCCTGGGCCTGTACACTCTTCTCCGTCTCCTCACTGTGGGTTGTCTGGCAGCATTTCCATTGTCACCACCCTCAGCAAGTCTCCTATGTCTCCTTATGACAGCTATGGCAGTCCCTAGCATGTTTGGTCTGAGTGCAGCTTTTTCAGTTTTCACTTCTACTAGCTTACTCCTGTCTTGCAGTGTCTCTTGAGAGAAACATACTGCAATGCTGTTTGCAGTGTTTTAAGTGCTGGGCTGGGCTTGTATTCTGCCTGTGTAATTGCCTGCTTCTAATTGTTTTCACCTGCTACCTCTACAGGTATTCCCTGCTAGTTTCCTACTATTTCTTCTGCTTCCTTTTCCTCTCTGTTTCCTCAGGGGGAGCAGCATGCATACCAGCGAAAACACGCTCACAGTGGCTACCACGTGCGCACACATGCTTACATGGGCTAGAATCTGCTTATTCGGGTTAAAACACGTGCACACCAGCGCAAACAGGTTTACAGGTCTTTAAACAGGCTCCTACATGCTTACTCTGTCTTACACGCGTGCACTCTGTCTTACTCGCGGCTCCCAGCGCACACACGCATGCATGTACGTACAGCAAGAAACTTTGGTGTTGGCCACAGTGTACACCTTCCATTTCTTGACTTTCCCATGCTTATCTGTTGGCACTCCTCTTTTTCTGCTGTGTGATTAATATTTTTCCCATACCACTTTGCTCCAATGAGCTTGATTTCTTCCTGACATTCCCCCCTGTGATGTCACCTATCTCCTACTCTGTTACTCCCCCTTATCTAACTTCTACACTACACGGACTGTGCTCATTTGCTATGTGACAGTGTGATTCACTATCCTACCATTCATTTACATAGGATTGTCTACTAATGCTTAATTACATGTCTTACACTCAGCTTCCCCCCTTAGCAACCACTAGACGGTGGCCATGTTGTTTTTGGTCTGCTTGTCCCTGCATTGCAAATCCATGCATTACATAAAACCCACATTTGTGGGTTTCAAACCTTCATTTTTCAGTTTTATATAGCGCAGCCCATTTGCGCGGGGCTGCGCTGCGTTTAAACATCGCCGATCTCCGAAAAAAAAATATTTTTTTTCATGTTTGCATCGGGTTACCATGCCAATGGCCCCATATTTGGCCATTGGCATGCTGTCTGCAACATTTGCACACTTTATTTGGAGCTGTCATGGCTCTGTTGTGTTATTTGCAGTAACGTACTCAGTTGTCAACTGAGTACATTTCTGCAACTAACACGACTCTTACACGGGCTGGTTTCAGCTTCGTGGATTGCTTAATCTACCTCATTTGCATGCCTTTCGGCTGCAAGTGGGGTGATTAGCATATCCATGCCCTGCCCGTGTAAGAGTCATTTTAGCTGTCTCTTACACGGTATTTCGGGCTATTCCTGGATCGCGATGGCTGCATGGAGTCTTACACGGCTCTTAGACTCCGTGCAAGCCATCGTGAATCCTGCCCATTGTCTAAATAATGTATATATCAGTGATATACACAGTTTATTAGAAATGGAGTGATGTTTCTTTAAATGAGTAGCATTAGACTCACAACTAGGGTGTTTGTCCTGGGGCAAGTTCTTAGGGGGCATAATTAACTGATGTCAGTGCTGCAGGAGTGCAGTATCCGTATTGCTTTAAGGCAATTATATGCCAATACTGCATTAGTGGTGATAGCTGAAACTCTGGCACACAAGCATAGGTGAGGGGGGTGGCCACCCTGAGTGCAAAGTGTTAGGAAGGCATGATCACCAGATCCCAATTATTCTTCAGTACATGCTGGCAAAATGCTGGTATTGCATTTACAGTAAGAAATGAAGCATTGTAATGCTGTGTTTGCTACAATTTAAAAAAAACAAAAAATTACATTTTTGTTGACACTGTAGCACAGTGGCACTCCATGGTAGCATCTACTTTGCTGTATAGTTTAAAAAATAAAGACAATTTTTCTTGAAACTGTAGCACTGTAGCACTTCATGCATGGCATAAACTATAGCAGGTGCTTGTGATGTAGCTTGTTATGGTTTAAAATTAGGGAAGATCAAGGAGATGAGCTTTTTGAATGCAGCCCCAGATGAGGGGACAGCCCTGGTGCAAAATTAGCTAACTACACCTCTGCTCTGAAGCTGCAGTTTAACTGTAGCAGTTGCTTGTTAGATTTGTACTATTTTTTCTTCAACTTTTTGAAATCTTGTTTTTGCTCCTCAGTTTATGGACTTGCACAAGGCAACAGATCACCTATCTACAGATCTGGGTAGAATTGTACTTTTTTCTTTAAGAAAACAATGACACCTGGTTATATGTTGAGAGCAATTTTTAATAAGATAATGAATGTACTATAATAACAATGGCTGAAAGAAACATGAACAGAGAACATTTGCCTTTCTTGAAGGGGTAATTGGTATCTAGAACAACAGCTCTGGTTCATATGCAAATGCTAGGTAATCAGTCTGACAAGTATCACATGCCTACCCAATAACCCAATAACCAGACTGCGACCAAAGGTGAAAATCAAACCTTGCATATTTTTGTCTATGAGGCAAACACCTTAACCTTTATGACAACCACCAACCACAGTGAACAAAGACCTGGAAGGAGAGACTGAAAATTGTTCCTGGCAGAAGAATTCAGAAAGACTTACTAACTCAAACTGTTTCATAGCAGCATACGACTGAGTGTTGGTATTTGTTGTGCTTTTATTTAAAATACAAGACTTCTACTGGATTCAGCAAGCCCTGCACGGTCTGCAGGACTAGTGCAGGAGCTCCAGCAGGCAATATGTCTGCCGTGCGATCCAAGAATAAGCTGTAGAGACATGCATGAGCGCTCCTGCATGGAGTCAGCCCCTGTATGCAAATTACCCCATTTGCAGGAGAAATCCATGCAAATGAGGTGAATTTGCAATCCAGGAGGTGGAAACCGGCCGTGCAGGACTAATATAATCTGCAGAAATGTATTCCGAAAGTAACGGAGTATATTTTTGCAAACTAAAAAACAGAGTCATGACAGCTCCAAATAAAGGGTGGATATTATGGAGAAAGCATGCCAATGGCCAAATATAAGGCCATTGGCACGGAAACCAGTTGCAAAGATAAAAAAATCAACTTTAATTTTTTTAGCCAATCTCGGCTGTTTAAGCATAGGGCAGCAGTGCGCAAATGGGATCGGGTGAAAAATAGGAAAAAATACCTAAAATAAGCATTCTAACCAAAAATCACTAATTTGACATTATACTCAATAGCAGGCAGAAGACAACAAGACTAGTGAATAGTAGTTACTAAGGGGGGAGGCTCAGTGTGGGACATATAACTATGCATCAGCAGGCAATCCTATGCAAATGAGGGGAATGATACTGAATCCCAGATTTCCCCTGCATGCTAGTCAGCATCCAACAGTGTAAGAGCAGGAATAGCTTGGTGCAAGCCTTGGAGTTAGGTGACATCATAGGGGTGTGTGTCAGGTATACTGTAAGTGGATTGGAGCCCTGTGGCTCGGGTTTGCCCTTAGCTTAGCACAGCTAAGCAAGGGGGGTGTGTCTGAGGCTGCCTTGCACTCTTTACATTGCCTAAGCGAGTGTGCGCACCGCGCACTGGGTTTTAAAGGGAAAAAAAAAGTAAAACAGGAAATAGCAGCTCTGTGCATATTTGAGCACTGTGTTTGCATGGCATGCCCCCGGGCTTAAACAGGAAGGCAATGGGAAGGGCAAACAGCAATAGGAAGGTAATCTAGGAGAACTAGCATAGCTGGCAGGTGAAATGTATCAGAATCAGCCAATTACACAGGCAGCAGACCAGCCCAGCCCAGAACAGTATTATAAACTATGCAAACACCTTTCCCTCTGGTTTTTCAAACATATCTACACCACCGGTGTATACAGGCAGGGAACTTTTAACAAACAAAACAACAAAATGATAGGGGCTGCAATAGCTATCATACAACAACATGTGGAAGAAGCTGAGGGTGGTGAGGATGTGAATGCTGTCAACCAACCCACAGTGAGGAGACAGAGAAGAGTGTACAGACCCAGGGTAACCTACCAGTGTCTACATGAGCTGGAGATAGTGGAGCACTATAGAGTGGACAGGGACCTCCTACAGCAAATTGTTGAGCTGTGCCGGCCACGCCTGACACACAGAACTAACAGAGGGGAACCCATGCCAGTGGATACCAAGGTATGTGTAGGCCTAAGAATACTAGCTACAGGTACCTTCTAAAAGATAACTGGGGATATCATGGGGATCTCACAGGCATCAGCATCCAGGGTACTCCACCAGTTCCTGGATGCCATGTCAGCACTTGCCGGTGAGCATGTATATTTCCCCAACACCCTTGAGGCATTGGCCAGCAATATGCATCTGTTCCACCAAATAGCAGAATACCCTGAGGTAGTGGGTGCTATAGACTGCATGCACATTAGCATCAAAGCACCACCTGGTGAGTGGGGTAGCATCTACATCAACCACAAGGGCTTCCCCTCCATCACCTGCCAGGTGGTATGCGATGCCCAGGGCATAATAATGAATGTGTGTGCTGGCTGCCCTGGAAGCTATCACGATTCCCACATCTGGCATCTGACATAGCTGTACCAGAGATTTGCCAGTGGGGACATCCCTTATGGTCACCTAGTGGGGGATCCTGGTTACGTACTGGAGCCATGGCTGATGACACCCATCAGAAATGCACACACAGCTGAACAAGAACTCCATAATGAGGGACACGCACAGACCAGATTTATAATAAAGCGTGTGTTTGGGATGCTCAAGTCATGATTCTGGTGCCTGGATACATCCAGTGGAGCCTTGCAGTACTCACCAGCTACATGTAATCAAATTGTCATCTTATGGGTCATGCTACACAATATGGGCCTGTGGAAACAGCTGCAGCAGGAACAGCATAGGGCAGGGCCACACAGCCCCCCACCATTGCCAAGGCCTGCACAGGCACAGAGTGACTCAGAGGAGGAACAGCCCGAGCCTGCCCCAGTAGGCAGAAGAAGGCGTGCCCAGTATGCCCTGGCCCTGGCAAAGAGGCAACACATAGCAGATACACTGACAGAGGAGGGACCCAGGGAATGACACCTCTCTCTGACTCGCACATACAGTAAAAGGGATGCCAAACATGACACTAACTGTGCTCAACCGTGTGTAGGGAGTGTACTGTGTGCATCCAACATAGGCAGCCCTTCAGCACCACCCTCAATACTGGCACACCCACAGGGTAAGTCACTCAATGTATCAATTGCCGAATGTAGTAGTACGTGTTGTTACCTGTATCTATGGTATGGATGTGAGCATGCAAGGTAATTGGGTAGCTGAATGGGATGCCAGGAGATAGTAGACACCTATAGTGGCAACATGAGATCTGCAACAAATACAGTTGTCACCTTAGTAGCCAGTACTACACATGGTGACAAAACCCACTGCAGGAAATGTGCTGGGCCACATGTGTGTCCTTATGACACACACATGCCAGTCAGGGAGGTTCACATACCCAACAACAGTCACAGCCAGCAGGACAGGTGCAGACAAACACAAGTGAATGATGCCTATGGGTAACCTACCCCCCAGGCCTACACAGACAGACTACATCAGGTCAGGCAGTGGGATGTTAGTTCTGAAGGGTAGGAAGTCAGAAACTAATATGTAGGTCAATCAAACGTAAGACCTGTAGTACATGGACATGGCTCTAGTCAGCATGATAGGTTAGAAAAAAGAATGAAATGGAGTACCTGACATACCAGTACAATCATAGCAAATGTGTACAAGTGTCAGGTGTGCCCCCCAATCCTGTGTAGCAATGTAGTAACTGTCAGGTGTGCCCCCTATATCCTATGTAGACATATAGTAACAGTCAGGTGTGTCCCCCCAATCCTATTTAGAAATGTAGTAACAGTCAGGTGTGCCCCCCAATCCTATGTAGAAATGTTGAAACAGTCAGGTGTGCCCCCCCCAGTCCTGTGTAGAAACTTAGAAATAGTCAGTTGTGCCCCCCACCCCACTCCTGTGTAGAAATGTAGTAACAGTCAGGTGTGCCCCCCTCCCCCACTCCTGTGTAGAAATGTAGCAACAGTCAGGTGTGCCCCCCCCCAATCCTATGTAGAAATGTAGTAACATGTATGTGCAGGTATAATACCAGTGGAGCACAGATGCCCAGAGGTGGCTAAGGTAGCAGGATAGATTGTAGAATTTGTACAATATGCAGGTATGTGTGTGTTAGGTTGGTGTGTGTTTCATGTGTGAGAGTGGTCAGTATGTATGCATGTTGAGGTATGACCTGGTGGCCATTGCCCACTACTGCTGATGACAGGGCCAAGTCCTCACAACTGCAGTGCTAAAGACCGTTTCCACCAGTATAACACATGCTAGCAGTAAGCCATTGTAAATGTATGGTGGTAATATGTGTCACCATCTGAAAGATTTTCATGGCATGGCTTTTGAGATAGCTATACAAGCAGTACACACTAGAAAGTACCCCAGCTATACAGTATATAATGTGTAACTGTGAAATGGACACACCCTTGGAATTGTACATACAGGTATGCATTACATTATCTGGGCCTGTAGTAGGGTGTACTGGTGTCATCTGCCTGAACATGTGCAGATCATAAAGGTGATAGGACTGATGTATTGGGAAACAGCTGATGTACCTGCACATGCCAGCATAACTGGAATGCCCCATGCATATCTGTGCATCAGATGCAAGTAGTGTCCGTAGCACACATGCACCTACTAACCCAAACACCACCCACAGGTACCTCTATGGTTGTATCCCTGTTGTTGGGAATGGGTACAATATGACCCCACCTGTATATGGCAATAGTGAAAGAATGAGGCATGCAGTGCAGGTGTCCCATGCAGGTGTGTCCCTAGCTGTAGGTAGCACCCTGCCAGCATCCACACCACCTGATCAATACTGATAGAAAGTATTGGCATGGACACCTAGCACACCTACCCTGTAACCCCAGGGGAATATACTGTATGGCAGTCTGGGACTCTAAGACTGACAGAATGCAACTGCCTCCCACAGCTGGCCTGCATCACCACCAAATGGCCTACAGGCCTCTGCCAAAAGCCTGTGTCTCACACGTACTGGCAATGCATGTTATGTCATGGACACCCAAATAACAATATAACACACTCCACATAAGCCATATGCAAGGCCGTGTAGACAAACCACAGTAACATGTCCACCATGTCCCACTGCATGAACTGTGGACCAACACCAAAACACAGCTGTGATGAGGTGATAACCTTAGGGAAAGTATCAGAGAATGTATGCATAATGCATGGAAGAGGATAGAATAATAGGGGGGGTGGGAGCATGGGCAGCATGAAATGTACAAGGTCCGACACACAGCTGTGTGTGCACACTATCCCTGGACTACAAACACATAAATGGGTGGCTAAAAACCTGCCCATTCACCACAATAGGGGTAAGGTTTTGACGCATGGCCCCTGCCTCTGGTTAACCTGTATGAATCTGTACAGCTGTGAGGTACTGCCACAGGAAGATAAGGCCATATTGTCATGTCAATGGATGTACAAGTATGGGGTGCTCTGCCAGCACTGTACCAAGGTGCTGAACTGGATACACAGACCCGGCAGCAAGTATCTGCAGCTCCCCCTCCAAAATGGCATAACTTACCATGAATATGTAGGCATCTGTCCACAATACCGGACACAGCTGCATTCACCCTTGTTCCCCAGGACATCACTGTGAGCAAGAATGTCCACCTGACAGTACTTGAGGACATAAAACATCACAGTGTATAACAGTACACATGTCTGAATATGTCTGCCAACACCAGTACCATGTAGCACAAGCAGCACAGGCACAATCACCTACAGTACAAACTATCCCTTGCACAGTTTGTCCCCATATTGCCAAATAATCTACGGATACCCTGCAGAAACAGTTTGCTACCTGTAGGTGTACAACACAAAGGTCTGCACTGGAGTACAAACTACCTGGAATGGATCCACACATTCAGTACAGAAGGGCATACTGGGCATGCTCACACACTTAGAGAAATGAAGGCAATGTCAGACAACAACATACTGAAAGGTCATACTGGACATTCTCACACACTTAAATGAAGCCGGTGGCTGCAAACAACAGTGGATCATACATATCTGACAGTTGCAGATGTTAGTGAATACACTCAGTATGCACCAGCCATGCTTTGCGCACACATTGGATAGGAATACAGACATATATCCAAGGTTAACTCACTATAATAAGCCAAAAGTAGACATACATAGATGTGTGGAAGAGAGTGACTGTGACAAAAAGCTATCCATCATGAGGCCTGTCCCACCCAGCACACAGCCAAATGGCTACAACCACAGGATGTGTAAATGTCACTCACTGTAAAAATTAGCCACTGGTATCCATTAGCATTACAGACTATGTGGTGCAAGTGCTAGCTGTGCAACATGACTGTACAAAGCAGTCGTCATCTAGCAGCTGTATACACATACCTGCAGAGTATAAACCTGTATGTGCCTGCATGCGGTGTGTCAACCTCTAGATGAATGGGTTATAGCCCATGCACACACACTGCCCTCCCCATAGCTCTACTATGACAAGCCTGCTGATGTCATTCACTTTGAAATACACCTTTGGGAATGGAGTAGCCTGGTAATATCTGTGGTGTGTCCTAAAACTACGTAATACAGTGTGACAAACTAATTAGGTAGGAGTTCTAATCCCAGACATGGCAACTCTGTGTGTGTGTGTGTGTGTGTGTGTGTGTGTGTGTGTGTGTGTGTGTGTGTGTGTGTGTGTGTGTGTGTGTGTGTGTTTGTATGTGCCTCTGTCTGTGTAGGGAGCAATGCTTTTTAGGCTAGTCACACTCACTACAATTCAAATGCCCTACTTTGGCAAGGCTGCTGATGTCATTCACTGTGAAATACACCTTTGGGAAATGTGTAGCCCAGTAATCTCCATGGCACATCCTATAACTGCATAATGCTGTAGTGTGATAAACTAGTTAGGTAGGAGTTCTAATCCCAGACATGACAAGTGTTTGTGTGTGTGTGTGTCTTTGTGTAGGGAGCACTGCTTTTTAGGCTAGTCACACTCACTACAATTCAAATGCCCTACTTTGGCAAGGCTGCTGATGTCATTCACTGTGAAATACACCTTTGGGAAATGTGCAGCCAAGTAATCTCAGTGGCGCGTCCTATAACTGCCTAATGCTCCAGTGTGATAAACTAGTTAGGTATGAGTTCTAATCCCAGACATGGCAATTGTGTGTCTTTGTGTGTGTGCCACTGTTTGTGTAGGGAGCAATGCTTTTTAGGCTAGTCACACTCACTACAATTCACATGTCCTACTTTGGCAAGGCTGCTAATGTCATTCACTGTGAAATACACCCTTAGGAAAAGTGTAGCCCAGTAATCTCCGTGGCATGTCCTATAACCATGTAATGCTGTAGTGTGATAAACTAGTAAGATAGGAGTTCTAATCCCAGACATGGCAAGTGTGTATGTGTGTGTGTGTGTGTGTGTGTGTGTGTGTGTGTGTGTGTGTGTGTGTGTGTGTGTGTGTGTGTGTATGTGTGCGTGTGTGTGTGTGTGTGTGTGTGTGTGTGTGTGTGTGTGTGTGTGTGTGTGTGTGTGTGTGTGTGTGTGTGTGTGTGTGTGTGTGTGTAGATAACAATGCTTTTTAGGCTAGTCACATTCACTACAATTCAAATGCCCTACTTTGGCATGGCTGCTTATGTCATTCACTGTGAAATACACTTTTGGGAAAGGTGTAGGCCAATAATCTCTGTGGCGCATCCTATAATTGTGTAATGCCATAGTGTGATATAGTACTTTGGTAGGGGGTTTCATCCCACACATGGCAAGTTTAGATGTTTGTGTGTGTGTTTCTTTGTTGGTGTAGGAAGCAATGCATTTTAGGTTAGACACACACACTAAAGATCAAATGCCCTACTTTGGCAAGACTGCTGATGTCATTCACTGTGAAATACACCTTTGGTAAAGGTGTAGCTCAGTAATCTTCGTGGCATGTCGTATAACAGCATAATGCTGTAGTGTGATATAGTACTCTGGTGGGGGTTCTATTCCCACACATGGCAAGTGTGGATGTTTGTGTGTGTGTGTTTCTATGTCTGTGTAGGGAGCAATGCTATTTAGGCTAGTCACACTCACTACAATTCAAATACCCTACTTTGGCAAGCCTGCTGATGTCATTCACTGTGAAATACACCTTTAGGGAAGGAGTACTCCAGTAATCTCTGTGGTACATCCCATAACTGCGTAGTGCTATAGTATAATAAACTAGTTAGGTAGGAGTTCTAATCCCAGACATGGCAGGTGTGTGTGTCTGTGTTTGTCATTTGAATCCTGTGTGGAGGTGGTTGTGAGTGCATAACAACTGGACTCATTGTGGAGCGGGTTTTGCAAATTTCTTATATGGTGGCCCTATTATATGCCACAATGTCCACCTTACAAGGATAACAGATGTGAAATAGCCAAGAAGCTGGGGTGCCAATCCATACCCCTACATGTGACACCAAGGCCTGGTGAACAAAGTTAGCAACCCTTGTATTACCCAGAGAACACTTTCAACCCATGTCTCATACACAAATACACGTACCCAGGCAACAACTGCTATACCATGTTCAATCATAGCCTCACCTCAGGCTTTGTGCCCATTGAATGGCGCACCATGACAGTTATCCCACTCCACAAAAGGGGGGGCCATAACAGACCCCAGGAACTTTAGCCTGACGAGCCTAGTCTGCAAGGCCATGGAACATATCATCATGGAACTCATAAACAAAGACATTGGAGATCTCCAAACTCTGGACCCCACACAGTTTGGGTTTGTAAAAGGCAGATCATGTCTCCTAAACCTGATAGACTTCTTTGAAGTAATCACCAAAGCCATAGATGAGGGTAAGGTGGTTCACACAGCCTATCTAGATCTCGCCAAGGCATTCAACACCATCGCCTACTCTGGAATTATAGATAAACTCACTAAACTAGGTATAAATCCCTATGTCACAAGATGGGTTGCCAACTGGCTTACTGACAGAACCCACACTGTGAAAGTAGCAGACTCCAAATCAGACTTCAGACCAGTGACAAGTGGAGTACCACAGGGTTCAGTCCTGGGTCCTCTCCTGTTTGGTATCTACTTCTCTGAAGTACAGACTAACACAGAAGGTCTTTGGCTAACTAAATTTGCAGATGACTGCAAACTAGGAGCCATAATCTAAACTCCTAACGATGTGGAAATCCTATAAAAGGGCCTCACTGAGACAGATGCCTGGTGTCAAAGACATGGTCTCAAGCTCAATGCCGAAAAGTGCCTTGTCATCCCCTTTGGTAAAAACTCTGTACCCATGAACTACCACATAGGCGGTAGTCTACTAAACACAGAAAGTGTGATAAGAGACATTGGGACAGAGGTGGACAGTAGTCTCTCCTTTGATTATCACATTGCCACAGTGGTCAGGAAATCCTTCTACATGGCACACCTCATCACAAAAGGTTTCTCATCCAGAAAAAAAGAGGTCATTGTTCCCCTCTACTCATCACTCATTAGACCCATTATAGAGTACAATGCCCCTTTTGGTATGTATCTCACAAGACATCTACAACACCTGGAAAGGCCATAAAAATACCTCACAAAGAGGACTACTGGCCTCAAACAGATGTCTTACGCAGACCGTCTTAAAAAAACTCCAGCTTTACTCCGTCGCATATTGTCTACTCAGAGGCGATCTCTGCCTAACATACAAAGCTATGTCAAACCCAGAGCTGTTGGACATGCTCCACTTAAAGAAATCCCAATCCCTCCGAGCTACATGCTCTAGGGACCTAAACCTTTTCACCACAATAAACAGAACATGCTGGAGGGATAGATTCCTGTCCCAGAGACTTCCCATACTCTTTAACAGACTACCTATCTATGTCAAACAGAGCTCCTCATTAGCACTCTTCAAGAAAAATCTTGATGATTGGATGGGTAATAGGAAATTCACCCCGTGGATCTCTACTGTGGTTCTGCTTGACAGGGGCACAGGAAAATAATTTTCCTGGGTGGCTAAGGCCAGGGTACCTTTTTGGCTAGGCTTGTACAGGCCCTAGGGCCAGTAGCCTAGTACCTACCTATGAACCTATGAACCTATGTTGATAGTACCCTGCATATTTCCCACAGATAGTAACCATGGTGTGATTGCAGTGGGCTAAAGAGGGCATGGCACCCTGTCCATCAGTACAATAGGCACGTACATGCAGACAGTGCGCCTTCACTATGTTCCCCACTGGACACCTGCAACACCTGTGGTGCCATCAAATGTGACCCACAAAGGACATATCATGCCTTAAACACATGCCTTGTATGGACAGATGACACCGACACCAGGGAATACCTGTATCATCGTATCAATGTAGGTGTAGGGTCAACCTGCTGTTCATTACTAGTTCCTGCCACATCCGGCCAGGACTGGCACATCTGATGATAAAAGTCTGTATACACAACATGGGCCAGACACCCTTGGTACAGTTCCACATGTCACTGTAGCTGCATGTGGGATGTGTGCACATCCCAGACACCATCCATGTCATGGACTAAAGAACACATACGTGGCAAGCAATGCACAGCAATGGCCACACACAATAGTTACCCAGGTGACTGGATGGTGAATACAATATCCACCTCTGTGGGCCAATCCAGACACTACACACCTGATCCACAATGCAGACATTGTCATGTGGCCTGATGTCAAGGTATACCTATCATCTAGCCTTGTATAGCCTTCTGGCATAGCCAGCCACTACACACCCATGAAGCAATGCACCCATGCATGTCAGTACTGCCACCATGTGTCTATGTGGGTGGTGTATGATGCTTTTGACCACATTCACACTCACTACAACCCCCAGTGGCATACTGAAGCATACTGTCTGATGTCAGACTCCTCCACATACCCTTTGCCCATACAACTTCCAGATAACACCTGTGGTGCATGTGATACCTGCACAGTACTGTAGTGTGGTAAACTAACTAGTGAGGAGCTGTATTCCTGACCCTGCCAAGTGTGTCAGTGTGTGTGGGTCCCTGAGAGAGTGTGGCTGTGTTGACACTAACACCTGTTCATGCAGACAGGCACATGCACTACACCTACTGTATTGCTACCATATCACTGTTGCAGATTTCACTCACCATAACATATATGTTTGGAGAACTCCTCAACATGTAAGCTATGTTATGCATCCAATAACTGCATACACATGTAATAGCAATACATAGTCAGTCTGGGGTTTGATACCCTGTACTGGTAGGTGTGTGACACAAACATGCTTAGGTTTTACTCTCCCACCCCCTCCCTGACTTATCTTTGCCTCTGTCTGCCTCTCTCATTCCCTCTCTGGTGGATGTGGAGACTTATACCTGCTTTTCTTAGGCAGCAGCATGTGATTTGTAAGTGATGCTCATGATCAGCTGATGGCCTCTGCATGAATTGCAGCCTTCCTCTAGCTGATTGCATGTGGAACAGCTGTGGTAACATTCCCATAGCCAATTGCATAGAAACACACTCCAATATCTAGGAACATCATGTTGATGTTGGGCCTTTTCAATCACTGTGAGCAGGACCTACATCTGTTGTTTGGCAAACAGCATCACAGATGGATTGGGGGTTTACCTCTAACAACATACACTGTGGAAACAGGCCAACACACAGTAGGGGGATGTGCCTGACATGACTGCAGAATGTTAGTGTTGCTATTCTGCATTTGGAGTAATGTTGGTTTAACAGGGTGTGTGTGGATATGACTGGTCTACATGTTGTAATACCTGTCATGACAGTGCTATGTTTCTGAGGAAACCCCCACCTGTAGGGTCATCTGCAGACTGGGCAGTGTGTGGTGCCTTTTGTTTCTTGTGTTACTCATAGAGCACCTATCTGTGAACTGCAGAAGCAGAGTGTGAGGATAGCAGTCAGCACATGGTCACAGACATGAGAGTTACTGGCTTCATATCCCCTCATAGGACATATGTCACAACAAACCCTGTTACAACAGTAAATGTATGAGGTTATCACAGCAACATGTCAATATTGGCCCTGTGTTTGTGCCTCCAGCCACAACTCTGTCAACCTTTGTACATATGTCATGCAGTAAGAGGTGCATAAGTTCTGTACACCATCATTTATTGACATCATATCTGATAACAAGCCAGGGAGATATCAGACTGCTACACATGATATGTATAGTAGGGGTTATATTTGAGGATATAACCTGGGCATTCTGTGGTTGTGTGTACAGTACTGAGGTCTGTGTACTCATGGTGATTGTTGACAGTGTGTGTATTGTGAATATGTACCTTGGCCTGTATACAGACTGTGGTAGATGTCATTGTTCTTGGTCCTGTTCTATCTGATGTTGCATGCTACTCCACTGTATGTTACCCTATCGGCTTACATGTTTGTAGGCCAATGTGTGATGGTGGGTATGTCAGAGTGTCATCATGGGTTTCAGGGAGTACAATATCCACTGGGGGATGTGGGTGCTGTGTACACTGTCATTACACCAAGGTACATTTTGTACATGTCCCATGTACCACGTTATGGTTACCACTGTCACCATCAACCATACAGGTAAATGATACCACAATCCAGGCCAGTTATGCTTGTGCTGTGTGCAGCCTACCTGTAACACATTGGACACATGGTCAAGTTAGTAGCGATAGGCCCAGGTGTCTCAGATGTGTTTCTGCCTGTTATGTGTATGTTAATGTGTATATAAAGGTATACCGCACTACGTATTGTCCATATACACCCATTACATCCCCCATTAGCATACTGTACATTTCTGGGGATGTTCTGCATGTAACATGTAACCTGGAACACACCTCATCCTAAACGCTGTGTGGTGTGTGCAATGGAAGCCACACACTTCAGTATCACTACATACCTAGGTAGGGGGCTAGTCCCAGTGTTACCAAGTATGTGTGTGCATGTATGTGGATGGGTCTACATCAGGTTACAGAATATGCACGCCCCAGTGGGTCACCTGTCCATGTGGCACAGGCAATAACTGTTATACAAACCTGTGACGTGTTCAACTATACCCCAGATATATCACAGCCATGGTGTCACCACAGTGCCATACCCCATTGTGGAATATGATTACAGACCATCCTCCTGCTGACACATGTACACCTACAACACAAATGGATAACATTATAGAGACCACAATTAACCAGTGTTACTAACAGCCATAATACATCATTGCCGGATGGCTACACTACCTGACATATATGCATTACACTTTACTCCTTACAACATGTTACACTGCAGTACTCTGGTACACTGTAGTACAGTCACCATGTGCATCAGAACCATATTAGCATGTCCCTGCATCGATGGTATGGATGACAGAGATGTGGCACCGGTATCATCATATGCACAGGGTGTGTCACTGGTTTGCCAGAGGCCGTGGGTGCACCATCCATTTGACACCAATTGTATGGGTGAGTGGTGTACTGAAGTTAACTGAGCATGGTGATGTGGTGTGTGTAGATATTGGGTTGACTTAGGTGTGTTTGTTTAGTGTGTGGGTATGCATGCACACAGTTTTGCTATGTGGCTGCCCTACACAGGTGTTTATGGACAGCTGCAAATCATACCTGGCAGGGTGTGCGGTTCACTGCCGCCAGCCACTGACAGGTGGACTGTGTCTGCCAGGGGTTCCATGGGCACATCCAGGTACAGGCCTCAATGTGCTACTCTCACCTGATGATGACAGATGTCTGCTGGAACCAGGTCCCTCCTGGGACTAGCCAGGACTATGTGCTCATGGCCTGCTGTGGTGTGGTGTGGGCAGTGCCCCCTCCTGCAGTGCCGGGGCTGGTGCTGCCACTACAGGAGCCCCTTGGTGTCCTAGCACATCCACGTTGACTGCCAGCTCTTGGCGTTGCTGGCCTTCATCCACGCGGCCATCGCTGCACTCCCACCACATGTTCAAGCACGGACAGACCATGGTTGGTGAGGGCCATCATCGTACAAGACCATCTATCCATGAACTCAGTTAATGCATGGATGGCACTAGCCAGTTCACGGGCTTTGTCACCTGCAGATGTGATAGCAGCCCTCTACACCTCAGGCCCTGTTTGATGTAACATTCTATATGTGCCTGCACTGCCATGACAGCCAGAAACATACACCTGCTGGTGCCAGCTGTGTCACATCTGCCAGGGGCATGATGACCAGTGACCATACCATGAGCACCCTGGGACATCTGCCTATGTGCTGTTCTGCTGGACATCTGGCTATGCCTGCTGCAACCAGACACAGTAGGCATGGTTACCACACTTTCCTGTGCACTGCCACGAAAAGCCAGCAGTCCATCCGCTATGGCCACTGGTAATGGGGTATGTATAGGCACTGAAACTGTGTGTGGGATTGGGGTGGCTAAAAGGGGGATGTCAAATGTTGGCACTGTTTCAGCCCCTGACAACCCCACCTGTGGGTGGCTAAAAGGGGGGTGTCAAATGTTGGTGCTGTTTCAGCCCCTGACAACCTCACCTGTGCCTCAACAGTTCTATCATCTTCGGTGTCTGTATCGACACCAACATCAAATTGCATACAGGAGGGACCCTAACCCACCTCGCCACCTGTGAGGGAAAACAATAAATGCACTTTAAAACCTGCACAGCATTGCATAACAGTACACACACAAACACACGCACACACACACACACACACACACACACACACACACACACACACACACACACACACACACACACACACACACACACACACCACACACACACACCACTGTAATACTTACCTGTCTGTGACTTTACAGACAGTTCCATGTATATTTCCATGTGTTCCTCATCCTGCATCACACTTGGTAACATACACACATTGATACCACCCATTAACATGTCAGTCCTCTAAATGCCTAGACAAGTGATCACAACACAAGACTTGTTACTATATTAACTGCCTGACCTGTGTGTAGTGGTTTTAGATGGCTTCACTGCTGTCATTCAGTGTTCACTCTGTGTATGTCCGGACATCAGGAGCATGGCCCCTATATGGATGGGCTACTATGTTCACTCCATAATATCATGCACTGAAGTCTCATGTGTATGTATTGCTCAGTACATGCCAGATATGGTGCTAAGTCTGCCTATCATGTGACACCTGCAATATATGGATACACTCCCTGGTGTTGCATCTGTAGTGCTGCATATGTGGGTTGTCAGTCACCTCTGTGCTGAATGCAATATTAAGGGTATACCTGATGTCTACCTTCCCAAACAATGCCTGTTTCATGCTACAGACCTTATTATACTATCAGCTGTCCTGTGATTACATACATGACAAGTATTCTTGTTGTGTAATGTGGCAGTCCATGTCTATATACTGCACAATCCCAAAGGGAGGTACTGCTGTACAAACATCCCCACAATCACACATGTGCATACATGGCCACCCAGAGAAACACACACACATGCACACACGCATCCTACATGCATCAACCTCCCTCCACTCCACCAGAGTGACCCTACAGACAAATTAACTACCCACCAGGATGCACACACACACACACACACACACACACACACACACACACACACACACACACACACACACACACACACACACACACACACAATGATAGTACACACAGTCCTCCTATTACCCATCTGTCAACATGCATAACATATGGTACACAACAGCATGCAGTGCAGCTATAGTCAAGCCATCCTGGCAACAGTATACATGTGTGTGATGCATGTGCTGTGTCACTAGGTGATGCCCCTTCCCCTGGATACCACTGCACCCATGTACACAGTATTGCTGTGCACCTGTTCTGCACCCTGCCATGTACTGTGCACCACACCTCACAGGTGTACAACCCATTGCTGAATGTGTATTAATATGTCAGTTATGTCAGCTTTAATGCTCACAGCCCCTATGTTTTTCAGCAACACATACGTAGGATGATATGTGGACAGATGTCATTTGTGAATGCCTGATGTCTGATTTACAGCTCTCAACATCACCGGACCATGTATGACCAATCCAATACTATTACACTGGCAACCATCAGAGCATACCATGGCTACGGGGGGTGTACACACCCTTATTGATATGACACACCCATCCTTGATCTTCCATTGGACCACATCACCACATATCTTAACAGTACATGAGCCCGATATGTGACATATGTCCTGTACTTTCACATGCAGTGTCTATGGAATATGTTAGGTGTGAGGATGCCGACCGTGATGTATACACGCAGAGTGGGCATATGTGTGCACACCCTTATCATGACGGTTTGTTGCACCTATTGTTATGTGTACTACAGCAGTCACTACTCCTGGCAGGGGTATACTAGCATGGGCCTTCTGCATTTGCCAGTGTATGTTCAGTCTGCCCTGCACATGTCCCCCTAATCTGTATGATTGCAAGGTATACTCATGTGCACATCCCTTGGTGTTCATCCACTGCCATCACTATTGCTGTGGGGGTAGGATTATGTCTGCCACACTTCCGGAACCTGACTATGTGCAGATGCAGTCATTCTTAGCATCCTTAGGATCCCTGCTGCAGTTCACTGGTGTGTCATGCTGACACCCCCCCCACCTTCAGCCTTCCTGCAGATGCTAGACAAGTAAGGCCTACACATGTGTGTCACTTTGCAGTGTCCCATACACTGAACACCACATGTTACAGCCTAGTCCCAGGTGATAATGTGGACCACAGTAATACCTTATGCCATAGTGTAACTCTGCAACAATTACCATTGTCCTACAGGTATATGCACTGGTGTTGCACTGTATATGGGTGTTGTTCCAAACATGTCCCTACTGTAGACCATGTCTCCCACCATTATGTTACTCCCTGTGGACACATTCCACAATGACAGGATGTTAGTTATCTTGCAGGTGTCTGACATACCCTTCCAGTACCCCATCATGGTCACCACTGTGATGCCATGCATTTAACAGCAACATTATGTCCACATGTACAGCATGCATTCTGGGTAGGTGTGTTAGATGTGTGCATGGAAGATACCATAGCCATTACATGCTCTGTGTATTCCCAAGCATCTACATAAACCATATTCACCAGCTACAGGCTGCTGCCTTGGTCGTATATCGATGCGACCTACATAAGAGGGTGAGAGATGCAAAGTCAGTGGTCACACCTGTGGCATTGCTACAAGGTGGGTGCAGCATTACAATACATCAACAGTACATGTCCTCAATACTACCACATATGTGCATCTGTTTATCACTACCATGCAGCAACAACCTATATCTATGACATGTCAGATATGCATGCTCTACCTGTAGAGATGCAGATGTATACACAACAGTGATCTACTGATGTGCCCTGTGGCCTTACCTGCATGCTCCTCAGCTAGTGTGTGGGTAGCACCCACCTCCACAAAGGTGTCCACCGGTTGGTGGCTATGCAGATGGGCAGGCGCCATGAGGCTGGCTAGGAGCTCCTCCATACATGTCAGGGGGGGATGGCATGGCCCCTTGCTGTGGTGAGGTGATCATCCTGGACTGCATCAGCATGCCAACTGGCATTGCGAAGCAGGTCAGAACAATGATGCCGGACCTGCTCATAACTGTGGTTGTGCAGTCCGACATCATTGACCCTGTGGACTAGGTTGTTCTACGGGGCGGTCCACTCCTGCTGATCATGGGCGGCCCAGCCAAAAAAGACACAGTTGTGCTGTATGATGTGGTTTACCAGAATGTCATTTTCAGCTGCTGAGTACACCCGGAACCTTCCATGGGACATCTTGGCTGAAAGATATAAAGATGGACACAGGTGTGAGCAAGTCATGCAGCAAGGTCACCACAGTTCTTAATACACATCACTGTCACCCCCCACCATATCAGTGACAACAAACTGTACACACAATTCAATAGGTATGGCTACAGCATACCTACCAGTGGGGCAGATATTGTATTGTACTACACTTTGTGCAATGTGTTTGTAGCCATGTTCCCTTTGTGGACACTATCATTGCTGGCCTGTTACAGACTGTTCACCTGTATGCCATTGTCAGGGCCACTATGGTTCCATATATGCCTGTGGTATGCTTGCTATGTGGTTGCTGCACATCTGTGTTATTGGGGTTATCTACGCATGCTGTTGGACATGTTCCAGGACTGTGCAGACTATTACTACTGACATATGTTCTATAACAGTGGCACAATAGCATGTATATTTACTATTGGCCAGCAGAGCCACCTCTCCAAACTCATCTGCCCATGTTACCAGGTCACATCACATGTGTGACCCACCCTGGTGCCTCCTCATGTACTGGTCCAGCAATACCTTTAGGTGGAACCAACTCAGGAGATGTTTTTCCATCCCCCTGGGGGCACACACAGACATGTTCATGTCCCCCAAGGTCAGGTCCAGGGTCTGTTCCATAATGGGGTCCACAGACAAATGTGGGATGTGCTACATCACCTTATAGGTTCATAGGTTCATAGGTAGGTACTAGGCTATCTGCCTGAGGGCATTTATAAGCCTAGCCAGAGTGTGTCAGCTTTCGCCTGCCCATTGATTAATTAACTGAGCCTCTGTCAAGAAGAGCCAATGAAGTGATCCCAGGGGTGTATTTTCTGTTACCCATCCACTCGTCAAGGTTTCTCTTGAAGAGTGTTAGTGAGGGGCTCTGCCTAATGTAGTTAGGAATTTTGTTCCATAGCATGGGGAGTCTCTGTGACAGGAATCTATCCCTCCAGCATGTTCTAATTATTGTTGTGGTGAGGTTTAGCTCACTAGAGCGAGTGGCTCGCAGTGACTTGGATTTCTTTAGGTGGAGCATGTCCATCAATTCTGTGTTGGACATGGCTTTGTAAGTCAGGCAGAGATCACCTCTAAGTAAGCCATATGCCACTGAGTACAGCCAGAGTTTTTCCAGTCGGGCTGCATAGGACATATGTTTGAGGCCAGTAATCCTCTTGGTGAGGTACTTTTGTGGTCTTTCCAGCTGTTGGAAGTGTCTTGTGACGTATATCTCAAATGGGGCATTGTACTCTATGATGGGTCTGATGAGTGATGAGTAGAGGGGCACTATAACCTCTTTATTTCTAGATGCAAACCCTTTAGTAATTAGATGGGCTACACAGAAGGATTTCCTAACTACTTTGGCAATATGATTGTCAAAGGAGAGATTACTGTCCCCAGATCTCTTATTACCTCTTCTGTATTAAGGGGGCTGCTACCTATGTGGTAATTCATGGGTGTTTTGTTTTTCCCAAACAGGATGACTATGCATTTTTGGCATTTAGCTTGAGACCATGACTTTGACACTGGGTGTCCGTCTCAGTAAGGCCCTTTTGGAGAATGTCCTTGTCAGCCAGAGAGTCAATTATGGCTCCCAGTTTGCAGTCATCGGTGAAATTGGTTAGCCATAGTCCTCCTGTGTTTGCCTGTACTTCTGAGAAGTATATGCCGAACAGTAGGGGTCCCAGGACCGAGCCTTGTGGGACACCACTTGTGACTGGTTTAGAGTTGGACCTGGAGCCCACCATTCTTACCGTGTGAGTTCTGTCTGTAAGCCAGTTGGCAACCCATCTCGTGACATAGGGGTTTATGTTCAGGCTGGTGAGTTTTTCTATAATTCCCGAGTGGGAAATGGTGTCAAAAGCCTTGGCGAGGTCAAGGTAGGCTGTGTGAACCACCTTCCCCTCATCTATGGCCTTGGTGACTGTCTCGAAGAAGTCAACCAGGTTTAGTAGGCATGATCTGCCCTTAACAAAGCCAAACTGGGTCAGGTCAAGTGTTTGGTGGTTCCCAATGTCTTTGTTAATGAGCTCCATGACGATGGGCTCCATAGCCTTGCAGACCAGGCTAGTCAGGCTTATGGAGTGATAGTTACCAGGGTCAGTTGTGGCCCCTCCTTTGTAGAGCAGAATAACCATTGCTCTGTGCCATTCTATGGGCACATAGCCTGTGGAGAGGCTGAGGCTGAACAGTGTGTTTAGGTGGGGGTTTAGGTTGTTCTGTAGTTCGTGCAAGACACAGCCTGAGACACCATCTGGCCCCATTGATGCTGTGCTTTTGTCTTTTGAAAGGGCTGTTTTCACCTGTGTATCTGTGATTTCCAGGACACTACAATTTTCCGGTATTGTTGTCGGCCCTTTTGGGGGTGAGAGAGGGGTGAAGTTTGCACTGAATCTATCTGCCAGGATGTTGGCAATATCAGTAGGTTCACTATATTTTGTGCTATTTTGCACTAGCTCAGAGCATATCTGTGAGTTGCCACTTAGATTCTTGACATAGCTAAAGAAAGCTTTGTGGTTATCTTTTGAATCCTTGGCTATTTTTCTTTCGAAGTTAGCCTTGGATGATTTTATGAGGGACCATAGTTTCTTACTGATACTGATCAGGGATGTCTTTCCTTCTTGGGATTTGATTTTTTTCTGAACTAGTTTTCTCCTTCTGCTGTATAGCCTGTTTATGGCAGGGGTCCACCAGACTGGTTTCCTTCTCTTTTGGGAATGAGTCTTGGTTTTGCTAGGGATGGCATGATCCATGCATCCTTGTAGGTGCTCATATAGTGCATTTGTAAAGGTTCCTGCATCTTGGACACTGTTATCCTTTAGCGTGGGGGCTGTGAAACTTACCACCTCTGTCTTAAGCAAGGAGAAGTTTGCTATAGAAAAGTTTTTCACTGTGGTTTCCTTGGTTGGGGGTGGGGGTGTGGTGTGGACATCCAGCGTGATTAGTTTATGGTCTGATCTAACCAGTGATTGGTTAACCTCCGGTGCAGAACACCTGTCACCCATGTTGATGATGACCAGGTCCAATATGTTTTCACTTCTGGTAGGGGAGTTTTCCAGCTGATCCAAGGCATTTGAGTTGATAAATTCCAGGAAGCGCTGGACCTGGGAGTTTGTACTTGAGTAGTTTTCCCAGTTAATGGTAGGGTAATTGAAATCACCCAATATCAGGGTGGTCGGTAGGACCTTCATGTTTTCCATTGTCTCCAGAAAGGCAGAGTGGTGGTCCTGGGTCATGGAGGGTGATCTGCAGCAGGCCACAATTTCCAATGCAGATTTGCTCGATGTTAGTTGCACATGAATGATCTTAGAGGTATCATGCTGCGCCACTGACCTGGAGGTGTAGGTATCCTTGATGAATATGGATACGCCCTCTCCTTTTGTGTTTTGGTCCATGTTTTGTGGCCAAAATGCATGGTATGAGTTGTAGCCTGATAGTGCTGGGGTGCTCTGTGGAGCCTTGAACCAGGTTTCAGTTACTGCACAGATGTCGACGTTCTCCATACTGAGGAGTGCTTCAAGTGCGTGCATTTTGATATTTAAACTCCTGGCGTTGAGTAGCATAACCCTCATTTTTTTTATTTGTGCTATTTATAGAGGTGGGTTTGACTTTTGAGCCTTGCCTAAAAAAGGCACTATGGGGGCAGCAAGTGCCTTGGCCAGTATTCGAAGGCCTAGGGGTGACAGGTGCAAGCCGTCTCTTGAGAAGCAACACGGCTTGTCAAGCATGTCATTCCAGGCTGACAGACACTGGATCCCCTCTGAATGACACCAGAAGCTTAGCCAATTGTTGAAATTGATCATTTTTTCTTTTTACTGCGGTATCATTCTTGGTGAGTGCAGGAAGCTACTCAGGGTCAAGGTCATACCTACCTGGGCTACATGATCAGAGAGCTCTTCCATGTCTCTTTTCATGTAATCCAGGGAGGTACGTCTCAGGTCATTTACACCAACATGAACAATGACAGAGTCATATTTGTACTTGTTCTGGAGTGACCTGAGTGCTTGTGTTATGTGGCAGATTCTGGCTCCCGACAGGCAGCTAACAGTAACCTTCTCCTTGTCCAGCCTAGTGAGTGGGACGTCAGTGTGCCTGACTATAGAGTCACCTATTACTAGTGTGTTAGGTATGCTATTTGACCTTAAGGGCTGTGATTGTGCAGCACACTGATTTTATGTTTTATTTGTTGTCTGGTTTGTGACAGGAAGTGCAGGTTTTTTGGGTGTCTGCTTTGGTGGTCTCTGATGCTTTTGCAGGTTTTTATTTAGAACCTCTGAGTATGATTTTGTGTATTTATGTGTATTTTTTGCCAGTGCTGGTTTAGTATGTCTATGTGAGGCTGGAGGTGTGGTGCAAGTGTTAACCTTCTCCTCATGACTGCCTGTTCCAGTAGTCTTGGGTGGAGAGAGCTTAGCCTCCAATTTAGCTATATAATTGCATCTCTCGCATATGTTAATGTTTTGTGGTAGGAGGAGAGGGTTGTCTGTGTACATGAGGCAGTTGTAACATTGCCTCAGGATACCCAGGTTCACCAGCTGGACTGGAGAGTATACCTGAAATTGCCCTTTGGTCATGCCTGAATTGTAGGGTGAGCTGCTTAGTCACTTGGTTGGTGAGGGGTGAATAATGAGCCTTGTCCTGCTGGGCAATCAAGTGTCAGGGTATATTAGTGCTTGCTATTAGGTCTGAGCAAGTGCTGGACTGTAGGATGCTTTTTAAGTGCTTAGGTTGAAAGTTAGACTGCTTTCAAGGGAAAAACTGAAGAGGAGACTTGGTGGAGCCGGGAATAATTTAGCCCTAGCTAACTGGCACTGCCCGGATGTGCAAAACCATGCAAACATGGTTTTTACAGCAGGGAAATGAAAGAAAGAGAAATTAGCCCAAATTGGCCTATAAACTACTAACTTCTGGGCTTGAACCACTCCTCCAGGGACAGATGGCTGCTCAAAGCTCCCCCTCTCACAGGTGAACAGAGAAACCTCCTTCTATCCAAGTAAGGTATGGGCAACTCAGAAAATTGTAACATAGCCCTGAATTCAGCACTAGCCTGAAAACTGGACTATACTAGCTTAAAAAGGTGGGAAACAAGGAAATTTTTTTTTTTGAAAAGATAAGGCAAAAACAGTAAAAAATACACTTAAAACAACTTTAAATGACTACAAAGAGTAAAAAAATACACTTAAAACAGCTTTAAATGACTACAAGCAATCAGAAAAGGCTTTTAAACAAATTCCCCAATTAACCAGTAAAAAAATCTCAAAACTGAGTCCTGTTACTGTAGTCTTCAATCTGACAAGTTCTAACTGCACACTCCTGCCACTGGGCTGCAGGGGAACCTTCTCCAAAAAATAAGGCCTGGATTAGGGCTCAATTTATATGAACAAAGCTAGATTCAGCAGGCCTGAATCTAGTTTATGAGACAGCAAACAAGGCACACCAATTTCAGTAAGAAACAGTTCAAATATGCAGGCACTATAAGCCTCTAACCAGAAATTACCAGCTCAGAAGGGCAGAGTTCAGCCTCTCCTCCCACAAGAGTGCAGACCACAAACCTGCTTAATGTAAAATGACTGGCCTGAAGCCCAAGTACTTAAACCAGAACTAATACACTTTTAGAATAACAGGCACTGAGCCTTCGATCAGCAGTTCCCAACTTAGAAGGATGTAAGCTACCTGTCCTGCCACAACAGTGCAGACCACAAACCTTCTTAATGTAAAACAACTGGTCTGAAGCCCAAGTGCTTAAACCAAAAGGCTTTGAATGATAGCTACACTTTAGTCAGGTTACTACCAAGCAGTAATAAATACAATTGAATACTTTTAAGAAGGTCTGGATTAGTGCTCAAGTTATAAAAACAAATCTAGATTCAGTAGGCCTGAATCTAGTCTATGCTGCAGCAAACAAGGCGCACCAATTTCAGTAAGAATCAGTTCAAATATGCAGGCACTATAAGCCTTTAACCAGAAATTCCCAGCTCAGAAGGGCAGAGTCCAGCCTCTCCTCCCACAAGAGTACAGACCACAAACCTTCTTAGTGTAAAATAACTGGCCTGAAGCCCAAGTGCTTAAACCAGAACTAATACACTTTTAGAATAACAGACACTGAGCCTTCAATCATTATTTCCCAATTTAGAAGGATGTAAGCTACCTGTCCTGCCACTACAGTATAGATCACAAACTTTCTTAATGTAAACCAACTGGTCTGAAGCCCAAGTGCTTAAACCAAGAGTCTTAGAATGATAGTTACACCAAGCAGTAATAAATACAATTGAGTACTTTTAAGATGACGCAAAAGCAAAATAAAGTAATAAAGTAGGAAGAAACACAAATACAGATGAATAAAGTGCCATTTTTTTGAGTGAGCAAATGAGATGGGCCCAGGAGGAGTGTCCAAATGCAAATTTACAAGAGGGGTGGGCAGTATCAAAGCCACCAAGATTACCACCAAAACAAAAGCAGGGAGAGTGGGTGGGGAACTAATGAAAAAACAGAGCCACAACTTCCAGCTAGATAGTATTCAATGCAACACAAATAAATCAATTTAAATGCTGTATTATTTGAAAAAAGTGCAGATAAAGATTTACTTAAATTCACTTATACATCCAGTTGATTGCAGGTAGGTCTTAGCCGGCCAAAGCTCAGAGTTTAAGCAGAAAATAATCCAAAATGTACCACTTATATAAGGCAGAAACCGAATATCAATGATGTGAAACTACCCCCACCTATCACTGGCTATGCAGGAATTCTAACAAGCACTAAATTCTAACAAGCATTAACTGAAAAAACAGAGCCGCAGCGTCCAGCTAGATAGCATTCAATGCAACACAAATAAATCAATTTAAATGCTTTATTATTTGAGAAAAGTGCAGATAAAGATTTACTTAAATTCACTTATACGTCCAGTTGATTGCAGGTAGGTCTTAGCCGGCCAAAGCTCAGAGTTTAAGCAGAAAATAATCCAAAATGTACCACTTATATAAGGCAGAAACGATGAGGCACCCAGTACACATACACAGGGCCCACATGCTCCTCCTGCTCAGCCTCCAGGCCAAGCACCTTCGGGACATGGACTGCTGTTGCGAGTAAGAGTGGGTGGGAGGCTCGTTCCCATTGTGTCCATTTTGGGGCCCATTGGGCATCCACATCACAGACCACACACAGACCATCCAGGGTATTTACCCACCACATGTGTCACATACCACCCCTGTAGTTTGTCCTCTATATCTACCAACCCTGACCACTTCCACAACTATACCTGCCATACTTCCCCATATTCCCATTCCATACTTCACAGGCAAGGGCAATGTGGTCCCAACAAGGGGTTCACTTGAGACATACCTGTCCATGTTGCACACACAGACAGCTGTAGATATGTGTGTGTATTGCTATGTGTGCTGTTTCCTCGCACATAGCATGCACCACTGTGGTGGTAACATAGGGGACATGTATTTACATACATATATGTTTGTGTGTGTGTTTGTATATATGTAGACATGTGCATATAGGTATATATCTATATATGTGTAGATATATATGATGTTGTATATATGTGTTTATATATATGTCTACACATGGGTATATAGATTATCTGTGGACATACATGTAGATATATATATATATATATATATATATATATATATATATATATATATATATGTATATATATATATATATATATATATATATATATATATATATATATATATATATATATATATATATATATATGGTTCTAGGACGTAACAGCGACAAGGAAAAGACCGACACCGACTTCACCGGCCAAAACACCGACACAGAAATAATCGAGAATACAAACCACGGACATTTCACAGGTAAGGGTTTAAAATTCGCTAATCAAGCCTACCATGTTCAGGTAAGGGGTTTAAATTTAACACATGCATAACACTGCCACCTTACCTGAACATGGTAGGCTTGATTAGCGAATTTTAAACCCCTTACCTGTGAAATGTCCGTGGTTTGTAGTGTCGATTATTTCTGCGTCGGTGATCGAAGGTGTCGGTCTTTCCTTGTCGCTGTTACATCCTAGAACCATATATATATATATATATATATATATATATATATATATATATATATATATATATATATATATATATATATATATATATATAAAAATATATATATAATATATATATAATATATATAAATATATATATATATATATATATATATATATATATATATATACACACACACACACACACACACACGCACACACACACACACACATATGCATACCTATATCTGGGGTACATTCAGACATTAGGTCCACAATCTCACAACACCTTCCTGCACAGCTGCACTGTTCTGCCTTGCTACATGTGCCACATATGGACACAGCCTGACATTAGGGGCGTATATGTAGGGTCAGATTGCAGGTAACCCTATTACACACCTATGGCATTCTTGCATGCTACAATACAGGTTTACCTGAGTATCCTACAAGAGGTGAGCTGTGGAATCCACGTGTTCATCATTATGGCATTGCTTCCACCACCAGCTATTGGCCACAGTAATATACATACTTCTCATTACACAACACACACTCTGATGGCTTACATCTTATCAGTCAGTGCTGCTCTGCACGGTTGATGGGTATGGCCCATTACCCACAGGGCTGACTCTATTGTCCTTAGCAGTTGTTCCGCTGAACATCATTACAACAATACCTGAAGGCACATATAAATCATTCCACATCATCTATCCCATTATTATGGACCAAGTACTACAGTCAATTACATGCATATATACTTCATATACCTGTTCTGGGAATGAAGTCTCTTCTGGATGGTTTGCTTAATGTTTTTTTTTTTTTGTGCCTTACATGCACTCTCTCTCTCTTGGTCTCTCTCCAGTAAATGGATTGAGCTGCTTTGAATAGATTGCAGCATGGATTTTGTAGGTGATGCACATGATCAGGTGATGGCCTCTGCACCAGTCAGTGTCCTCCACATGCTACCTGCATGCAGCATGCTGTGTAGTAATTCCAATTACCACTGTCATGGCAACCAACTACTATAAATCCCTGCATCATGTGGGCATAGTCCCTTTACCTTTCCTGTATGTTGCTCAGCCTTCCTGTGTGTGGGCAGCAATGCTACAGACAGCAGGTAGCAATACCTCTTACTGGAGAACCTGCACACTCAGTCCAGCTACATATTTGTAGGAGGTTCCAGAACTACAGACAGATTGTGAATAGTGTTGTTGTATGCATTGTATAGCACCAGTGTTACAGGGTTTGTGTGCATACTAGTTTAACTTGGAATGCAGTCTGTCTGCGGAGCTCTCAACTGTGGGCCTATCCACTTGATGGCCAGAGGTGTGCCTATTATGTTCTGTCTGTCCACCGCAAATATCTTGTGTCAGATATATCACTGGAAGTGTGTGTGTTGAGTGCTATCAGTACATGGTTACATCCATTTCTGTTTCTAACTTCATATTCCTGACTAAGGGTAGGTTGCAGACTATCCTGTAACACCAGCGACTTGCTTAGTGTACGACAACAGTATTTCAAATATGGGCCTGTGTTCCAGAGTCTGTCCTCCACCTACATAACAGGCATTGTACATATGACATGCTGTTAGGGGTTGTTATGTCGTGGGCTGTGAGTATGTCATGCTGCTATTCCTGCCATCAGTTCACTGCTGTTGTGGCCCCCACACATATTGTGGGGTTGGGTCCATATATATGTGGGCTTCACCTACACAATGCAGGTGTGCCCTTATGCAGTCTAGAGGCCAGTGTATGTAACAGTGGTATATGGCCCTGTATTATTCAGTCTATATGGGGGGGTGCACCATAACTAACCTAGGCTGTTACAACATGTGGAGGTATCAGGGGTAAGCTGCCTTAAGGTATCTGGATGTACATTACCATACAATTCACCTTGGATAAATGCAGGCCTACTGCTTCCTGCCATACAGACTGTTCTCTTTGTCAGTGTGATTGTGATGGTGTCAATTATGCCTTGTTATGTAACATATACTCCCATTGTCAGCTGAGGTCTTTACCCCCTAGGGATTGTGTACAGAGTGTAGAAAGAGACTGCTGGACTATACATTTGTATTAGTTACTGTTGATTGATTGGTAGCCTGTGGCCCAATCTGTCTTTACTATTGTACAACTTGAAGGCCTCAGCCTGGACAGCAACATATGTAATCATTTCCAGACTACTGCATTAATATAACTGTTTCACAATTGCATTACTCTGTTTATATGTATGTCAGTGTCTAAACAGCTATATGACATGGCATACACAACTGTAGTACTACTCAAATAAAGCTTTCCCATGTATGCAAACCTGTATGTGGTGTTATATCATTTGACCTCTCTGTGGGTATATGTTGCAGGCAACAATTGTCATTTGTATGGGTGGCTCATACAGTGTCCAGTTGGTAAGGTGGAAACTGTAGGCATAGTGGCTGTTCCGTATTGTGTGAACCTTCTACATATATATGTATCTTAGGAAAGTTGATTGCTTCCACATTGTACATTCCCTATGGTAGCCAGACTGTACTGCATGATATGTTACTGATACCAGCCTGACATCATACAGGTGGAATGGAGTACTGTTAACATCCTGTGCCCATGTTGCATCAGGTCCTGGTTATGGGATCTGCAACAGTTGGTGTTGTATTGCAGGGCAGATGTGTTTGGCTGTGTAGGGGGTATCTATACGTACAAGACTTATATTGTTTGGGCCCCCTCACCCCCATTAACGATGCATGTGGACATATATGTTTTTATGTTCCCTTTTATATCTATAGATGCATGTCTGTATATACCTATATAGATATATATTTATGCTTACATGTATATATATATATATATATATATATATATATATATATATATATATACATACATATAGATGTAGACATATATATATATATATATATATATATATATATATATATATATATATATATATATATACATATATAGATATGTTATATCTATTTAGATATTAATATATATATATATATATATATATACACACACACACACACACACACACACACACACACATACATCTACATGTTGAAATACATTTCCTGTACTGTTGAATGACTGGGCTGGATGATATGTTTGTGAAAACATCAGGGTTATGTATATCTGACATGGCTTAGTGGTAAATCACTTTGGCTATGGTATGCAGTGTCCTGGGTGTGAGTCTTGTAAAGGCTGTTTATTTTGTTGCTGGGCAGAACAAGGGCTGTTGGATACAGAGTGATTAACGTACTTTAAAGCAGTTGTAAGTGGGTTTGCATGGGTTTTCATGGAGGTAAGCATTTCTAACTTCCGGTTACTGTTTCTTATACTCAGTTAGCTTCCAAATTGCTTAACCTGTGTAGGCATTGCTTAATCCCATGCAAACAAGCTTAAACCCGCTTACTGCTGCTTAAAAGTGCTTACTCCTGCTTACCCCCGTGCTAATTTCTTTAAAAGAAAAGAAAAAAGGGTTGATAGGAAAGTGGTGAAAAAGGGGCACAAAGTGGGAAAGACAGTGGGAAAAAAAGCTAGGGATGTGCAGGAGGATGTAGGGAAGGTCCATAGCTGCCCATTTCTTCTACAACAACAGCTGTGCATATACACTGAATTTGGAGGTAGACTTGGACACTCAAACCCCTGCGAGAGGTGTGAGGACAACAATAACATGCTGTGATGCCAATTAGACCAGATTACATGTGTCCAGTGGACACGTGCGAAATGGACAGCTATGTATGGGGTGATATATTTTTTTTTTTTGGGAATAAATTTCCCTTATTTTTTTCAGGTGAGAGTGGGATGTTGGAGAGGGATAGTAGGTATATTTGGGGAGGTATGTTGGGTAGGTTAACAGACAAGACAAACAACACACATACAGGGGTGGTATATGACACATGTGGGAGGTAAACACCTTGATTGGGAGGGGTGTTGGGAAATCGGAAGTCCATGAGCCCCCTAGTGAAAACAGTGGGACTGAGATCCCCACCCATAGGCAGTCACCACTGCACCTTCACAGCCCTGAAGGTGGCTCTGTGCTGTGGGCTGCGTCAGAGAGCCAGGCTAACCCTCTAATCATGACACACAGCCCTTGAGCTGGTGTAGCAGATCTGCAAACTGCTGATTGAGCTTGCTACGCACCACGACCCAGACCTGGTGATGGGTGACAGGTTCGTGTCCGTGCCTGCTCCCGGGGGGGCTGAGCCCCATCCCCTGAGGTGGTTCCACCCGAAGGTGGCACAGGACCAACAGACGAAGAAGTCCCGGGTTGGGCCCCAGAGATGCTGGTGCCCGGTGCCACAGCCAGCTGAGGTGGGACAGGTGGGACGCTGGGACCCGCATTCCCATACGTGCTATGGTGTTTATGGTTTATCAACATATGTGGGTTAGTAATAGTCAACAAATTCTGGGATTAGGTGTAACAGCATGCATAGATATTCCCATTAACCCAGACACCAGATATGGAACAGTTGCATAGCAAACAGAACACATGCATATATGGGACCACAGTGGTAATAACAGTATGCAGGTACATTGATGGCACCATGCCACCAATGTTGGGGTATTTCAACATAGTACATGCATAGAAACAGATTTAAATAATTATCAAACAATAGGACATATGTCCCAACATAACAGTGAAGTCATCACATACCGATTGAGGTGGGTATTTAGTGTATTGTTGGAGATATGGTGGTGGGAAGAGAAAGATGTCAATTAACAACTAGTATATTCCTGTAGTTTGCATAACTTTCCTAGTCAGTGCTGTTATCTGTTCCTTACATATATTACTACACTACCCTATTGCCTTAGTTGGGACAGTGATATGGCTGTCGACATCTATATACATGAACTGGTTTTACTTGCAGTATACACATCTTACCTGGTATACCTGTGGAGGAATTTTTTGTTAACACTAGCTAACTGTTTCTACACATACTCCCAGATTCCAGGTTGATGTTATGCACATACATGTCCATCTTTTTTTGCACAGACTCTGGCCATGTCTTTACCACATGCAGGTGAACCGGGAAATATGTAGACTATTGCCCTCTTCAAACTTTAGTGACTTACAACACTCTTATACAGGATTTCCTAGACAGTTATATTATGTAGCACAGTGTGGGTGACAGTAATCAGTGATACCTTATTATTCAGAGCAACTGCAACACTCACATTGCCATACAATACCAGAGTAAACAGTACAAGTACAGGGCATCAAGCTTTTATTTCTCGGCACAGTGTTCGTATCTGATGTACCTGTGGGAGCAATGTTTGTTAGCACTAACTGAATGTTGCCACACAAAGTACCAGATTTCACATTAGTATTATGCACTTACATCTCACTCTGTTACTGTACACACTCTGGTCACAGCTTGACAACATGGGGGTGTAGATGGGACATACTTAGCTTATTACTCTCATAACAGTTTGGGGAGTTGCTACAGTAACAGGTTTGTTCTTACAGATGTGTGACAATCAGTTGTATGTCTTGTTTGCAGCCTATACATCTGGGATCATCCCACTGATTTCCCAGGGGGATGGGGTGACAGGCAGCAGATATGGGACAATATACTGGACATTCTGGTCATATCTGTACAGTTGTAGGGTATGATTCTGTATGCAGACTACTTCCACTCCCAGGATTCAGACCATGACTGTGTCTGCTAACAGCAAAACACTGTCCATCACAGCTGTGTGTGCAATATGGATATTGCTGTATATCTCTTATCTGATTTCTGTGTATAATTCTCCTGTGGTTTTACATTCTGACCTTGTATTACATCACTCTTATACAGGATTTTCTAGACAGTTATATTATGTAGCAGAGTGTGGGTGACAGTGATGAGTAATACCTTATTATTCAGAGCAACTGCAACAATAACAACGCCATATGATAAGTAAACAGTACCAGTACAGGGTATCACTCTTTTACTTCTGGGCACAGTGTTCATATCTGATGGACCTGTGGGAGCAATGTTTGTTAGCACTACCTGACTGTTGCCACACAAAGTACCAGTTTTACATTAATATTATGCACTTACATCTGACTCTGTTACTGTACACACTCTGGTCACAGCTTGGCAACATGGGGATGTAGATGGGACATACTTGGATTATTACTGTCATAACAGTTTGGGGAGTTGCTACGTTGACTGGTTTGTTCTTATGGATGTGTGACAGTCAGTTGTATTTCTTGTTTGCAGCCTGTATGTCTGGGATCATCCCACTGATTTCCCAGGGGGACACATTGACAGGCAGCAGATATGGGCCAATAGCAGACTACTACCACTCCCAGGATTTGAACCATGGCTGTGTGTGCTAAAAATACAACAGTTCACGTCTCAGTTGCATGTGCTATTCAGATTTTGTCATTTGTCTTTTACTGTTTTCTGTCTGTGTCTCTCTCAGTTGTACTAAATGACCTCTGGGTATTATACCAGTCATATACAGACATTCCTACATTCTATTTATGTTGTACAGTGTGGGTAACAGTGCTTAATACCACAGTACTATTAAGTGATTGCAAATCTACATTACCATATGTTACCAGAGTATACACATGCAGTCCAGCAGTTAGACCTTTATTGTCAGGCTATTTTGCTTTTATTTACATACAAACTATATATGAGTCTTCCTGCTATATTCTCCGGTGTATGCAATACTTGCCTTAAACAATACAGGTTTTATACTGGCAATTAATATACTAATACTTTTAGATTTATTTCCTATGACAGTACATGCAAGAGTATTACTAACCTGCCTTGTGTCACAACCTCTCCAGGTGACATCCATGGGCCTCCTGGTTTGTGGCTCACTCACTTGCCACTGTGAAGGACATAAGAGGAATATTTAGCCATACCTATCCATAATATACATGAGCTGGCAATTATTAAACAGGTGGTGGAGTGATACTTACACACAGCTGGGACAACCCCTGCTGTACTAGCCTCTTGGCTCCACTGATTCAAGAGATCCCCCTTTCACCACTTCAAATTGGCATAGTGATGCCTGAACTGCTCACCAGTTCAGGGTATGCCAGTTGCACTGGTGAGGTCAAAGGCGAGATGGTCCCAGGTTTCCGCCTTATATTGAGAACCCTGGTACTGGCTCTGCAGCAGTCTCTGCTCATGGTCTTTGACAAGGAGTCCTGCCATGACTCTGGACTCCTGGATGCCCCAGCGCTGTGCCCGAAAGGGCACTCCCTCTCCCCTTCCTGATATGGTACCTGCAAGGGGAAGCTACAACCATTTTGAGATGTAATCCCGCCTGTTGGGTTTAAGTGGGGCTGCATTCCCGCACTTTGCTGTGATTGGACAGTTTTGAAAAGGCTAAGCTATGGGAAAACCTGCTGACCTAAGGTTGGCATTGTTTAAAGGGGTATACCACTGGTCAAATTGAATTACCTGGCCTACACATTGCTTACACCTACTAAGCTGGCCTGTGCAATGCTTAGCATTGCTTAATATTTACTTTGCATTATATTTGCTTTTTGGCATTGATTTATTATTTATTACATCTTATATATATGTCTGGTATACATTATTCATGTGTACATACACTGTATGGAGTCCTTGTGTTTAATAGGGGACTTCAACACTCTATTACAATTACACCTCACATCTGGGCTTACTTCTGTACTCCAGTTCACATATTTATCTTATGTAGTAGGTTATAGAACATATAACTGTATTCCTTTCACATGTTCTGTTTGATTTTACTATAGTGAGGATTTGTTTGGTGATACCTCAGTCTTATGTACTGCTGTGATGGCTTGGTGGTATAGTGTATAGGGTCCTGGGTTCAAGACCTGCAAGGTTGTTTATTTTGTTCCTGGGCAGAACAGCGGCTGTTGGATACAGAGTGATTAAGGCACTTTTAAGCACTTGTAAGTGGGTTTGCGTGGGTTTGCGCAAAGGTAAGCTATGCTACCCTTCAGTTAAATATGCTTACAGAGAGTTAGCTTCCATATTGCTTAACCTGTGTGCACATTGCTTACCCCCACACAAACAGGCTTAAACCCACTTACTGGTGCTTACATATGCTTACTCTCGCTTACTACTGCTTAATAGTGCTTACACTTGCTTACTAGTGCTTACTCCCACCTACCACTGCACTAATTTAGACAATAATGTCTAATGGTTCTTAGGAAGGTGGGGGATTTGGAAGCTGTATGGAGTTATCATTCATTGCACATTTTACCTTCCATTTGTATCCCTTATTCCTGTGTACATATACTGTATGGGGCACATGTGATTATCTGTGGACTTTGCAACATTATGACACTGACACCTCACATCTGCATTTAATGCAGTACTGCAGTTCACAAATATATGTTATTTAGTAGGTTATGCAACTAAAATATTGGTCATAATGTGATTTGACATGGAAAATGGAATGTGCTGCAGTGGGACTCGAACTGGGAATGACTGCTCATAAGGAGAATGCTCTGCCCACTACACTATTGCTATATTGCATTTCCATATATCTTCCTTTTTATCCTCTTTTGCCATTTAAGCTGCATTAACTGTAGCTAAGCAATGGGCAGACCCCAGCAACTATGGTTAAATGTAATCTGTTTCATATAAAAAAGTATCTTTATATTGTTTTTTACTATTGCTGTTGTATACGTGGGGGGATGTTACTGGGGGTATGCGGACACCTATGAGCGGTCCTGCTCATTCTTTTAGGGCTTTCTGCTGTTCTTCATTACAGGGGCATGTATATTCTGAGAGCTCTGCTCTCAGACATGCCCCCTGCACTCTTACACGCTCCATGTAAGATTAGGAGCTCAGGCAGCGCGCCTGCCATCCTGCTCCTAAATGGCCGCATCCATGCAGGGCTAAGCTAGTCCTGCATAGAAGAATAGTAAATCCGGGGGTTTGGTTTTACTTGGGGAAAAAACTTAGTTGTATATAATTGTAGTGGAAAGTGATAATAGTTGCTAAATATACTGCTAAAAATATATATATATTCACCTTGTTTGCTCTAGCATAGACTAGATCCAGGCCTACTGAATCTAGCTTTGTTTATATACTTGTTGTTTGTTTGCTTGTTATTTCCCTGGAAGCTAATTCACCTAATACGCAACTTCTCAGCGCTTCTGTGGATCACTAGTGATATCTGCATTGCTTACTGTACTTATTTCCTTGTTTCACTTGAAAGAAAGTTACTGTTTGTCGTTTTTGCATTTAGTTACTTGTATCACATTGCACTCAAGTGACCTGGCACTTGCTCACTAAAGCAATTATATAAGTCAGCAGTAAAATTAAAAGCACTACACCCTCACTCCCCACTGGCCCTTGTTTTCAATTAAGGATTTCCCAATATTATTCTAGCATGTCCAAAGGTCAGTTGTCAATCTCCTCTCTGGTCCAGCTGGTGAATCTGGGAATCTTGAGGCAATGTTATAACTGCCTCATGTACACAGACAACCCTCTCCTCCTCCCACATAACACAAATACTTGAAGATGCAGCTATTTAGCCAAACTAGAGGCTGAGCTCTCTCAACTCAGGACTGGCAAGACCAGACAGGAGGAGAAGGCAACTACACACCACAAAACCAGCCTCACATAATGCTACCACTCCACTGAATCAAACACATAAACACACAAAGACATACTCAGAGGCTCTGAGTAAAAATTTACCTAAACAGCAGAGGCCTCCAAAGCAGACACCCAAACAACTGCTACCTCAAGACACCCCACAAGCAACACATAAACCACAAAAGCAGTGTGCAAAGCAGTCACAGCCCTTAAGGCCAAATACAACACCAAACATACTTGTCATAGGTGACTCCATAGTCAGACACACTGACGTCCCACTCACCAGGCTGAACAAGGAGAGGGTTACAGTAAGCTGCCTATCGGGCTAGAATCCGCCACATAACACAAGCACTGGTCACTCCACAGCAAGTACAAATATGACACAGTCATTGTCCATGCTGGTGTGAACGACCTGAGACGTACCTCCCTGGACTGCATGAAAAGAGACATAGAGGAGCTCTCTGATTATGTAGCCCAGGCAGGTATGACCCTAACCCTGAGCAGTATCCTTCCTTCACCAAGAATGATGCCACAATATAGAGACAAGATGATCAGCTTTAACAATTGGCTTAATGTCTGGTGTCATTCAAAGGGATCCAGTGTCTGTCTGCCTGGGATGACATGCTTGACAAGCCACGCTGCTTCGCAAGGGACGGCTTGCACCTGTCACCCCTGGGATTCCGGATATTGGCTAAGGCTCTTGCCACCCGCATAGTGCCTTTTTAGGCAAGGCTCAAATTCTAAACCTACCACCCTAGAAAACAAAAATGGGAAGAAATTGAGGGTAATGCTGCTCAATGCCAGAAGTCTAAATCTCAAAATGCACGCACTGAGGCCCTTCTCAGTATGGAGAACATCGATGTCTGTGCTGTAACTGAAACCTGGTTCAAGGCTCCTGAGAGCACCCGGCACTATTAGGTTTTACCTCATATCATGCGTTCCGCCCCAAAACCCGGACCACTCCACAAAAGGAGGGTGTATCCATATTCATAAAGGATACTCACACCTCCAGGTTGGTGGCAACGCATGAAGCTTCGGAAACCATCCAGGTGCAACTAACAATAGGCAAAACTGCTCTACAAATTGTAGCATGCTACAGGCCACCCTCTCAAACTCAGGAACCCCACACAGCCTTCCTGAAGACACTGGAGGGTATAAATGTATCTCCAAACACCATCATATTGGGTGACTTCAACTACCCGAATATAGACTGGGAACATTACTCAAGCCCTAACTTTCTAGCCCAACGGTTCCTGGAGTTCATAAATTAAATGCCATGGAACAGCTAGTCACTGTTCCACGAGAGGAGAAAATATACTAGATCTCATTGTCACAAACATGGGGACAAAATGCTCCACACCGAAGTATATCCCTCATTGGTGAGATCTGATCATAAACTAATCTCACTGGAAATCCACATCCCGCCCCCACCCCAAACAAAAAGACCATAGTGAAGAACTTCTCTAAAGCAAACTTCACACTACTCAAGACTGGTGTGGTATCCTTCAAGGCCCCTGAGTCAGAGGAAACCACAACCCAAGCTGCGGAAGCCCTTACAAATGCCTTCTATGAACACCTCCAGGACTGCATGGATCAGGCAATCCCAAATAAAACCAAGACTCTTTCCACAAAGGGCAAACGTCCAGTCTGGTGGACCCCAGCCATTAACAAACTTTACAATAAGAGGAGAAAGCTATTACATGATAGAACAAAATCCATAAAGGGAAGTCACCCCTGATCATTATTAGTAAAAAATACGAGCACTCATAAAATCAACTAAGGCCAATTTTGAGAGAAAAATTGCCATGGATTCAAAGGACAATCATAAGGCCTTTTCAGCTATGTTAGGAACCTGGGTGGAAACTCACAGATATGCTCAGAATTAGTCCAAAATGATACAAAATCACTGAACCCACAGTCATTGCCAACATACTGGCAGACAGGTTCAGTGTAAACTTCACCCCTCTCCCCCCTTAAAGGAGAGATAACTATCCCAGCCGAGTGTAGCCTCCCGGACATCTCAAATGTGCAGGTGAAAGCTGCTCTCTCTAAAGCTAAAAACACAGCATCAATGGGACCGGATGGTGTCCCCGGCTGTGTGCTACACGAGCTAAATTAGGAATTAAACCCGCACATAAGGCAGCTGTTTAATCTCAGCCTTACCACAGGATACGTGCCCAAGGAGTGGCGTACGGCAACTGTGGTCCCATTCCACAAAGGTGGCGCCTCTACGGACCCTGGTAATTACCCCATAAGCTTAACAAGTCTAGTCTGCAAAGCTATGGAGAGGATCATAATGGAGCTCATAAACAAAGATATAGGGGACTTGCAGACATTGGACCCGACCCAGTTTGGCTTTGTCAAGGGAAGATCATGCCTTTTGAACTTGGTCGACTTCTTCGAAATAGTCACCAAGGCCATTGATGAGGGAAAGGCAGTCCATACAGCCTACCTTGACCTTGCAAGGCTTTCGACACAATACCCCACTCGGTATTGTAGAAAAACTTACCAGCTTAAATGTAAACCCATATGTCACAAGATGGGTTGCAAACTGGCTTAAGGACAGAACCCACAGGGTTAGAGTTGCTGGCGCTGTGTCAGACTCCAAGCCGGTCACAAGTGGTGTCCCACAGGGCTCGGTCCTTGGCCCCTATTGTTTGGCATCTACTTCTCAGAAGTACAGGCCAACATGGGAGGACTTTGGCTGACAAAGTTTGCAGATGACTGCAAACTGGGCGCCATAGTGGAAAGTGCATCGGACACGGATATCCTTCAGAAGGGACTCACGGAAACAGATAGCTGGTGCTAGAGCCATGGCCTGAAGTTAAACGCCAAAAATGTATAGTCATACCCTTCGGGAAAAACAAGGTAACCCCAAGCTACCATATAGGTGGCAATCCACTAAGCACAGAAGAGGTTATCAGGGACCTTGGGACCCAGGTTGACAGTGGCCTTTCTTTTGACACTCACATTGCTAAAGTGGTTAGAAAGACCTTCTACATTGCCCACCTGATCATGAAGGGATTCACATCCAGATCTAGTGAGGTCATTGTTCCCTGTACTCTTCACTTATCAGACCAATGATCGAGTACAATGCCCCATTCGGGATGTATCTCACCCGACATCTGCAGCAATTGGAGAGACCCCAAAAGTTCCTCACCAAAAGGATAAAGGACTCCAAAATCTGTCATATGCTGCCAGATTGAAGAAACTCCAGCTCTATTCAGTCGCATACCGCCTGCTCAGAGGTGACATGTGCCTGACATACAAGGCCATGTCCAACCCGAATTAATGGACATGCTCCACCTCAAAAATCCAAATCCACCAAAACCACTAGAGCAAGCGACTTAAACCTTAGCACGGATATAAATAGGACGTGCTGGAGGGATAGATTTATCACTCAGAGACTCCCTATGCTGTGGAATAAAATCCCGGTCCATGTGAGGCAGAGCACCTCGCTGACTCTGTTCAAGAGAAATCTAGACCTGTGGATGGGAGATCGTAGGTTTACCCCGGGAATCATCTCTGGGTCACTGCTGGACAGAGGCACAACAAACTAATGGGCACAGTATTTTTTCATATAAGGGGTGGCGTAAGCCACAATAATTTGGGCTAGGCTTATAAATGCCTTAGGGCAGATAGCCTAGTATAAACCTATAAACCTATAAACCTATATATATATATATATATATATATATATATATATATATATATATATATATATATATATACATTTTATTATTATCCATATGCATATAATGATATTGCCTTTTTAATAAACATATAGTTTTGCCATTTTAAAAATATGTCTATACCATAATGCATTGCAAGTGCTGAGTTGCTGGAAACTGGGTGTAAGATGCTGAAGTTTTAAAAAAGTGTGTGCTGCTCTGCCATATTGGTTGTAATACATTTACTTGTCTACTAAAATATATGCTCAATCTTGACTTTCTGAGATGATACTCTTTAGAAGCAGTCTGTATTGCATATCACCACCTGGTATGGTGTTATCTTTTCAAAGGAGGAAAACCAAAACACCTTCACAGGTTACAAACCCATGCCAAACCATGACGAGCGATGCAGAAATACTCAGGGATTGTTGCTATTACCAAAAAAAAACCTCCTAAAGTCCAGGTTTACTGAACTTACAATGTTTATTGATAAAATACAGATTTTTTTCTGCTAAGTTTACCCTACCAGATGTGTTTGACTTCTTACACTCTTTTTGTTGGCTTGCCTTGAGACAGATTTACACAATTACATAAAGTACAAAAATTGGTTAGGGAATCAGAAAAAAAATTTAGGTAAACCTACCTTTGTATACTATGGGCCGAGAGGTTAAAACTATATATAGTGCTCTTATATTTACAGCTAGCCAGAGTGTTATATATAAGTCAGTAATTAGTAAACTGAAGGATCATTTTGAATAAAAAATAAATATAATACAAGGGTGTATATATATATATATATATATATATATATATATATATATATATATATATATATGACAGATGTGTACAAGCAAAGAGTGGATATGTGGAAGTGTTTGTAAGATAATTATGGGAAGTGACAGAACACTGTGGTTTAAAAGGTACTAAAGATGAACAAATAAGAGTCAAGGCTGTGATCAATCTTGGTGATTTAGAAGTTACAGTTTGAAGTTAATCTAACCTTTGAAAAAGCATTACAAGTACCCCGGAAGGCTGAATTTGAGTTGGAGTGTTTATTAATAAAATGGGCTTT